>NC_052131.2:37353066-37953066 GCF_016086655.4 Lepeophtheirus salmonis
TCATGCATATAAAAGGTAACCCTGAGTAACATTATGTATTATAACCGTTATTGCCACAAAGCTTAAGTATGTATACTTCTATGATTTATAGGATGTCGTCAACTGTTTTTTAACTAATAATTGTGAACAAAACATCTGTGAGTGGGAATGAAGGGTGATAAAGGACTTAAGACTTTTAGGAAGCTAGAAACTATAACAAAATATCTTACAAAGCGTTCATTGTATAGGAAAATGATTTTCCAATAAATCTAAATCAACAATCAACTCAATTGATAGAAGATTGATGAAATTATGATGCTTGAATATATCTTGTACTAAGATTTTTATTCATGAATACTATATTTGAAAAATGGCATCTATAAATTTCAAGTTGAAATACCCCTTGTAACCTTGGAGTACTTGACACAAATGTAACAGAAAATTCATGACTCAATGTTAACATAGAGTTTTTCTTGGAATCATAACTTTAACTTCTGTAGATACTGGAGTAACTCAATGAAATTAGAACCTTTTTTTGTTTATATTTGCTTTTATTACGAAAAACATTAAAATGACTTAACAACATATCTTAAGTTCAAAGAATACTCTTATACAGAACGTACATTTTGACCTAATTAAATAGTTTGATATCAATTGATTTGTTAATTTTGTGTAAATATTTATGTGTATGATAAAAATTTTCATATTACATGCATATATCATGCAGGAATTAATTTTGACTGGAGCATCTTACAAACAAAGCTGAATCGATAAGATATGATTTTGATTTAACTATAAAAACACAAGACAACGATACATGGAGTACAAAAGAATTTAATTCTCGAAGAAGACAACAAGACTCTAAATTATACAAAATGAAGTTCGTTTTGATGTTGGCAACTCTTATTGTTGTTTGCAACTCTGTTTCCATCCCAGTTGAGGAAAAGTTGGACAACTGTAAGCTCTGCAAATTCATTTTTAAGAAGGTGAACGCTGCAATTGCCGATGGATTAGGCCTGGATAATATTGTCGATACCATGAAAATCGTAGGATATACATACTTTATCAACTATCTATATTTATCCAACCTCTCTGTTACATTTTAATTTTGCAGGAATGTAAGATCTTCTTTATGTATCGTCCTAAATGGGAGAAGAAATGTTATGCATTTGTAGATAACGTTGTGAAACCACAGCTTGAGGGCCTCATGGGACATATTGTTCCTCCCAAACAGACTTGTAGATTCCTTGGCTATTGTTAATTGAAATACAAATATTATAATGAATCCTTAATATGTTAAACAATCGTTTATTTTTTTCTTTGTGGAAGGAACGTGAGTTACATGCATTTGTTTGTCTCAAGTATGGGTATTGAAATAGATTGTTGGAAAGATATTTCTTCTTAAGAGGAAGAGAACCTGAGTGAGAAATGATTTAACATATTTCTTTATTTTAAATATGGAAAGTTATTAGGTTTTTTATCAATAGGATATTATCCTTTCCCTGCATCAGTGATTCCAGATACCTGAAACAAAAAGGTGTAAGGAATACAGTAAATTTCACAAGAAAAATGTACATATCCTTAATGCGTCAATAAAAAACCAACAGGTGCAATATTCGTGCCATTATTATTAAATATTATAAACTATACGTGGGTCGTTGGAATAGTTATATTTAGATAGTAGCACTTCTTGGAAGAACATGCACGAAAAAATCGTTCATTTAATGGAATATTTGAAGCCTAACACCCTGGACTACTTCAGGCGAAGCTACTATAAATCTGCCGTTTCTACTGTTCAAAACCTGGTCGTCTGTGAATATCTTTTTGTCAAAGAAGATCTTCACAGTAGACAGATGACTCTTCAATTAATTAAGTCCTTTTTTTTCTTGGAGTCATGACAAAAATCTCAAGGCCCACATCATCATAAAATACCCTTCCTCCGATGGTGTTTTCGTCCACGTTATTGTCGTCAGCTAAACGGCACATTGATACTGCTGAATCTTCCTTGATCTTGGCCTTTAGGTACTTGAGAAATTCTTTTTGTATCAACATCCGTGGTGTAAAGAGCATCGAAGGCCCTTTGCATTTTTAATTCCTATTCACTCATTTTTCATTCAATTTTGATTAAATAAAAACAATTCGCAAGAAAAATAAACCTTGTATTGGAATATTGCTTGAAATGTGACATGAAACCTTACTGAGTGCAAAAAAAAATTAATTACTCGGAAAATTTCATTGTTACACCCTTATGTCTGAATTTTATTTTATTGAACTGTACTTAATAATTATAACGGTTTGAATTAACTCAGTCAGTACTTTTCTTGTAATATGCGTAGCATTTTATATTATGTATGCAATATAAGCTATTTACATACTGTTTAATTTATTATCATCTCAAACAAAGAGATACATAGATTTGAAATTGGATATGGGATGATTTTTATTGGGTTCATATTACGAAAAAAACACACACATAAAAAAATAATTTACCCAGTTCATTCTCCAATTTCTATATCATCTGCAAGGATGTATATATATATAGATAATATACATATTTATATAATTTAGTGTTGTGTTGACTAGAACACGTATCGACTCGACTTCATCAGCCACGATAAAAAAAAAAAAAAAAACAGAGGCCTTTGCAGAAATTGGGTTTTTTTTCCCTCAAGGATTTTTTGATATCATCGAAAAACTATCGCGTTAAGAAAAAATGTTAAATACAAAGACCACTAAGAGTGTGTTCCCACGTAAGTCGGAGAGTAATAGTCGGAGGATTAGTTTTTGAGTGATTTAATAGTTGTTGCACTCAAAAAATAATTGAGGATTGACATTGGATTACGGGTGAAGAAACTATATTTCAAAGTCCACTTTTTTCTATTTTTGCTTGTTTTTTTGAGTATGGTTTCGAATTAAAATATTTTATTCATCATGCACAGGATTATATATATGTTGCGTCTTGACGAGGGAGAGACACAAACTTATTTATAAGGTGGAGAGATCCAGGATGACCGAGAGACAAATGAGAAGAAGAAATGGCCTGGAGGAATATGACTACACTGTTTATAAGATCATGTGTATTCTAACTATACTCGTAATTTAATTACAAAATAAGAGACTATTTATAATACGTAAAACACAGTACTTTAATACACTAAAGAACATACAAGAAAATAAGAAAAAGAAAGGAAGTATGAAATAGATAGCAATATATATATTTTTTTTTTTTGGGAGGAGATTGGCTTTAAAAAATAACAATTTTTTGGATATTTTTTTCAAAAAAACAAAAAAAAACAAGAGCGATTCGCAAAAGATATTTTATTTCTGGAAAAAGATTTCTAACTTAAAATTTAAAATTTTTCAAAGAAAAATTTCAAAAATCCAGAGTTATTTAGTAATATTAATTTTTTTTCGGAAAAAAAATTCTAAAACCATTGATATTCTCAAATAATTAAATTTTTGTGATTTTTTTTTTAAAAGTCCAAAGCTGTATATAAAAAAAGGTTTTTGGAAATAAATTGGCAAATTAAATTTTCTAAATAAAAGTTTTTGAAAAAAATTTCGAATATTAAATTTTTAGGATAAAATTTTTTACCATTCATAGCTATTAAAATAAAATTTTCAAAAATCAAAAGTTTGTATACAAAAAGGTATTTTTTAAAATTATATTTCAAATATTAAATTTTTCGGAGAAAAATTTCAAAATATCTATAGCTATTCACAAAAATTTAAATTCTTTGAAAAAAATAAAAGAAAAATTTAATTTCAAATATGAAATTTTTTGAAAAAAAAATTAAATATTAAATTATATAGTAAGAATAAAAAAATCCTTAATTTGGGAGATGAGGGGCTTACAGTCCCTCCAGCTTCCCCTTATAAATGAGTAAAAATAATGTACGCCAGACCAAATACTTAATCAGATATTTACCTGAATTTTAATCCGTTCATATTAATATTATATAATTTAAACAATCTGATCTTAACCAATATTTTTTGGCAACATTTTTAAATGAAGTTTATTTTATAAGTAATTACTACAAGTTGTATGGATAGCTATATCAAATCAAATACTTACAGGAATCTCCCTCAATGCAAGCTTATACTTTCCAACACCTATAGAATTTTTTTTTAGTTGAATATATATTTTTTTATTATTTATTATCATAAAATAAAATAACTCGATATGAGGTGAATATACCGTACTCTACGGGGAGTCAGAATAATTCCAAGGGCCGTGTTATGCGAAATCCTGAGTGTTTGAAACCACATAAGGCAGAGACCTCCTGTAATTTCTGGCTATGCAGTGCTATACGAATCATTTTTTTATTTAGGGAAATTGCACCAAATAATATTGTCTTGCAATGTAATTACACAACGTCAGATTGCGTTGAAGTCTAAAGATATATTAATTTTCCATTCACGGGAAACGAAACATATTCGCGCATCTCCCTACTTTTAATATTCTCCATCCCCTGCTATGCCCTTACTACAGGGTAGTTTGGATAAATCCGGCCCATGTTTAACTATATCCTGAGCAATAACTCGGTTATTTCAATTTTAAATTAAGAAGTTGTGCCTTACCTATGTATACATTTAATTGCGCAACTTTTAATTCAAAACGAGTATTTACGATGTAGGAGACCCGCAGGAGCACCACCAGTACTTGTGCAAGACACATCCCATCGTACATTAAGAAGATGCTCAGATATTCAAAGAGCACAGTCTATGAGCCCTGAAAGGAGGAGGAGCATGTATGAAAAAAGCTCACTAGTCTCAGAGTGATAAAAAACGCAATCCCATATTTCTTGTAGGCCTGAAGCTTTCCTTTAAGTCATCTTCTAGGACTTGGATTAACGCTCTTGCCAAAAAGCGCCAAGTAAGCAGTGTAATAGTCTATAGGGCCATAAACATTGACCTGAGGATGAAGTCATACCGGCACTACAAAAGACATAATTACAGATAAAATGAAGGCCACTTGGCCTACCATAGAAAAAAGTTGCTGAAGGATTAGAAGTTCCATGTTATGAATAGTCTTTTATTCGGATGAGAAATAATAAAATTTCCCTTCATTGTCCCTTGGGACTATTGGGAGCAACATCAGTCATCATCTTCTTTTAGTCAAAGGAGAATGTGGGTGCCAAAAAATACTATGAGCTCCTATGTGGCCAAGTGATACCTTGCATGAACACTGAGGCCAATGGTGTTGAGAACCTGCTTCAACAATACTCGGCTCCTCTCATAATAAAATCCCAACAAAATTCAATTTATAATAACATTGGTAACCTTGCACAAAGTTCACATTTGAGTTTCTCAATTAAGAGGTTGGAGTTTTGTGTATAATATTATCGATTGACTGAGATACAAAAGGAGGTACGGATGGCCTAATGCAAGACTCTGCTCTCTAGGCTCAAGAAGTCTAACGCAGGCCACACGTTCATTTTCTATGATGAGAAAATATTCCCTATTGAACAACAGAGGAACTTTCAAAATGACCGATGGCTCTCCACGTCCAAGGACAACGCCTCCTATGTGAACACGTCCAAGACCTCCAGCTCCAGCATGGTCTTGGGTGTCATCAAGAGCACAGGAAGGTCATGCCATTCTTCTTTAAGAAGGAAGAAAAGGTTAATTCGACTGTGTATGTGGAGTGCTTGATGTCCATTGTGCTTCCGTGGGTGCCGGCAAACATGTGGAAACAGAACTCTACCCCCTGCCACATTTCCAAGATCAGTCAAGATCATCAAGAGCAATTCTTACGATTTCTAGCCCCCCCCCCCCTAAGACCTGGCGCTCTAACTCTCCCGATTGCAATACGTTGGATTATTTCTTCTAGGGAAAGTTGAAGAGGTAGGTCTGCGTAAACCACCACAACAGTGTGGAGAGCCTGAAGGCGAGTATAAAGGAGGAGTGGGCGAGGATCTCAGCTGCAGATGTGGAGAATGCCTGCAAGAGCTTCAGGCCCAGGATTGATAAAATGATTGCCTCTGTGGCCAGTCACATTAAATAAAATAATACATAAAAGTCAAACAATAATGGTTGTTTTACTGTTTTCTAGTCTACAATTTTTAGAAAGACATTTTTTAATTTTGTCCAGATTTATCTCGTCAACCTGTACATTTTTTTTAACAAATCGTGTCGACTCGATCAACTCAAGCAATGCAACACTAATGTAATTATATTTGTTTATATCTGTAATTCTCTCCGAAAACTAAAAACATAGCAAATTTAATCTTTGTATGTACAAAAGTATCTTCGCCTCGTAATCACTCAAAACAGGAAATAAGTTTCCTTTTCAACTTTTTTTTCTATCTTATGTGTTAATACAAAATTTTATATCTGTTCGACTCTACGTTCCTCTTCAAAGATACTGTTATAATCGATGGAAAAGCAACAATGATTTCGTTATTTCATTTCATCATATTCCTATACTTGACAAACACCTTGGAATCAAAACGAGCAAGACCTAATGTCATACTTTTCATTGCAGATGATTTGGGTTACGGAGATCTAAGTGGATATGGGCATCCAACTTCAAATACTCCGAAGATTGATAAAATAATTTCCAAGTCGATGTGGTTCACAAACTATTATGCTGCCAGTCCCATATGCAGCCCTTCAAGGTAAGTTGAATTGAAAATCAATTCTGCTACAATCACATTCTATTCCAAATTAGGGCCTCAATTATCACAGGTGAGTATCCCAGTCGATCAGGTATATATCCTGGTGTATTTTTCCCAAACTCTACCGGTGGATTAGACCCAAAGAAAAAAACATTGATGAAGGAGCTAAGAGAAAGATTTGGATACAAGTCCGCTCTGATCGGGAAATGGCATCTAGGAGTTGGAGAAAGTGGACAATATTTGCCAACAGTATCCAAAAACTTTGATTCATACTACGGTAGGTAAAGGGTTTATATAAAAGGGTGTGTCAAAAAATTTAGGTCTACTCTGGGCTTAAATTCTAATTTCTAGGATGAAATGCATTCATCAATAATAATTACTATACCTTCAAACATTCATTCCATTAATGAAACTGAATGAGGGTCTGATAGTGCCTTTTAAAGTGATATATATGACCTTTTAATTACTTAATTGTGACTATGAATTTTCACTATTGTCAGTGGAATTTGCCGTTCCTCTAATTATTTTTTAATTATAAAAAATAAGTATCAGAACAAAAAATGTAATCCAGCCTCAATTTGAAAAAAAATAAAAAAATTGAAGCTTTCTTTAATGTTGACTAAACATCTATGATGTTGACGCAGGGGCGTCTGAGGGATTATATATATATATATTTTGTTCGTGGGGAGGGGCTCCGTTTTGGAGTTTTTTTTTTTTTCTAAAAAGGCCAAAAATTTAACTTTAAATGTTAAATTTTTTTGGGACAGAAGGATCAAAAATCAACTTTTTTAAAAAAAAATATATAAAAATTTAAGTATTATATTATCTAGTTTACATCCAAAATTCCTTAATTTGGTTGGGGACACACAGCCCCTCCAATCCACCCCCTGCGGGCGCCCTTGCTATACCATAACGAGTTAAATTTTGTATTTAAGGCATTCCATATGCGCATGATATGTGTCCCTGCAATGAATGTTTTCCTAAAATGAGATGCCTAAGTAAATGTCATGATAAATTCGTAGCATGTCCTTTATTTGAAAACGATGTCATCAAGGAGCAGCCGGCTGATTTAACCAGATTGACTCAAAGATACACAAATAAGGCAAAGGAATTTTTAAAATCCAACATAGATAATCCTTTCTTCCTGACATATGCCTTCCATCAACCACATCATCCTCAATTTGCTGGTATGTACAACCGTTTTCCTAGTACCAGTTAGGTGCTTACCCATCTACTAGGTTCAAAGTTTACAAACTCTTCATTTCGTGGAGGAATTGGAGATGCATTAAATGAGATGGATGATGCTGTTGGGCAAATACTGGACTCTCTAAAAGAATTAGGTCTCCGATCTAAAACACTGATCTTATTCACATCTGATAACGGGTAAGTGAATAGATGATTTGAACTAACTAGCATTTTCGACCTCAAATGATGATCATAGTCCAAGTTTACAACGACAAGAACGAGGAGGATGCGCAGGACTTTTTCGATGTGGAAAAGGAACCACCTATGAAGGAGGAGTAAGAGTTCCATTTTTTATGCATTGGGGCGGATTTGTTCATCCATGGACATCGCACACACTTATTACATCATTGGATATTTATCCAACCTTGATGAGCATGATCAGCTATCAAAGTAAAAATTCAACTGATGGCTTTGATTTCTCTCATCATATATTAAAACGGGATGCTAAATTTGTGAGTAAAAACAAGGGCTCCTCATTTCGTTCATCATATATTGGGGGCGTCTGCAGAATAATTTTTTGTGAATAAAAATTCCAAAATTAAATTTTAAATTTAAATTTTTTTGGAAAAAACTTTGAAATTTTACAGCTGTTTCAATTATTTAAAAAAAACAGCTATTCAAAACAAACTTTAAAAATCCACAACAGTTCACAAAATTTAAATTTCAAATAATGGATGTTCTGGGGAAAAAATTGAAAAACATCGATAGCTCTTTTCATAAAATTAATTTTTTTGGAAATGAATTACAAAACTGATCGTTCAAATATAAATTTTTTCGAAAAAAAGTAATCAAAAACCCCCATTTGGTCACTCAAAATTACATTTTTTGGAATTTTTTTCAAAAAAAAAATATACAAAAATCCATAATTATTCGCATAAATTTAAATTTTTAACTCTCTGAATAATTTGCCCAAATTACTTCTTTATAAGAAAATAAATTATTTACAAAAAAAAGCACAATTATTGCAAAAAAAAATAATAATTTGTAGAACATTAAATGCAAGATTTCACAGTAAATATTGTTTTTCTCTCTAATTTCTGATGGTTATTAAACCGCAAGAAATCCCAAAAGAGAAACCCTAATTCTTACTTATCTCAACTAAGAGTCTTAGTGATTTTAAACTATATAATTTTATTATTATAGAACCCAAGAGAGTCCTTTCTTTACTTTCCGGGACATGTGGATCAAACTATCGGACCCTACGCTGTGAGATATAAAAATTACAAGGCCCATTTCTATACAGAGGGTAATTATCTATAATTATATACGAGGGTCGATTGAAAAATCAGAGAGATGACACTACTGGCGCGTATCGAGGTTATTTTTAGTTAGTAGCATCTCTTGGAAGATCATGCACGAACTTTCAGCCAGATCAGTCAATTTATGTCTGTTTGGCATTCGTTTGAATCAAGAAATCGGGTGGAAATATTACCACAAATGGAATCGTAAGGAATTATCCTCGTCAAAAATACGGAAAGATGTATATTATTCATTGTTATTGGACCGTTCAAAAACTGAGCAGTAGAAAAGCACTCACAATTGACCCACAAATAAGCAGTTTTCCATCACGACAATGTATCAGCTCACACGTCAGGAGATGTGGTTGCAAAATTAATCGACATACGGTTCCAAATCGAGATGCCGATAGCACTAGCAATCTCACACACCTTCACTCTTTTGTAACCCATGACTATATTATGGATTTTATCATATATGGCCACTCGGAAAATTTTGAAACCACATAAAAAGTCATTTGCTCGAAGGTGCAGTGTCCCAATAATGTTTATCAAGCTTCTTTTTAGTTTCTTAAGGCGTTTTGCTTTTCATAAAGTAATATTTAATCAGTATACAAAAATTTTTTTCATTCATTTTGTTTGAAAATCACTCCACTTCCTCGGTAAACAGACATAAATATACTGATCAGGCTGAAAGTTGCTCTGTGTTCTTCTAAGAGATGCTACAAAAACAACATAAACCTTTATACGCACCAGGTGTGCCATCTCCCGGACTTTGCACGCCCTTTTCAAACGAGCTGGTATCTTAAAAAAAACAGTTTGTCCTCAATTTAAAAAGATCCAACCTAACATTATTTTTTACTCTTAGGTAACGAACTTTCAGACGGAAATAATTATGATTTTGCTTGCACAACAAAAGCAAATAGAACATTACACAATCCCCCTTTACTCTTCGATCTCAATCTGGATCCAGGTGAACGCTACCCTTTAGATCCAAATAAAAATCGAGATCTTCTTCTTGAAATTCAATATGTAACTATGAATATCATGAAAACAATGACATGGGCAGATGGGGAAATGAAGAAACCAAATTCAAACAATGCTCAACCCTGTGCCCAGAAAGGATGCAGGGACTTTCCGAGTTGTTGTAGCACAAGGACGGAGCTTCCTTTAATATCAATAATCCATAAATAAGAAATGTGTGTGCATACTCCTAGTATATTAAGTCTATTTATATATTGCAGCAGTAGAAAGGATTGAATGTAAACTTTGGCTTCAAATCATGAGGACTGTTATGTATCAAATGTTAAATTTAAAAATAATATACCAACAATTACTAATATTGAAAATATATCACCAGAGTTGATGATAAAAAAAGAAAATTAAATTAAAAGAATCACATTTTCTATCTATTTTTGTTTCATAAGATAATAAAAGACTATTCGTTCAGGCTTGTCCGTAGGGGGTAGTCTGGGTTGGGTGTAACTCCCCTCCCCCCTAAAGGAATTTTTGCTTTTTATAAGATTTTTGTTTTGTCATTCGGGCAAAAAAGCAAAAACTTTACTATTTGAATCTTTTTTTTATAGTCATATAATTTTTTTGGAAAATTAAAACTAATTTTTGTACACTCGTGGAAATTTTCTGAAAAATCCTTACCTTTCACAAAAAAACTCGTTTAAAAAAAAAAAAATATTTGAAATTTAAATTTGAATATTTGTTTTTTAACAATTTAATTTTAGATATTTTTTGTCCAAAAAAGTTAAAAAAAAGAAGTAATATTTAAATATTTTTTTAGTAGCTATAGATTTTTCAATTTTTTTCCCTCAAATTTCTATTATTAAATTTATTATTAATGAACTATAATGGAAGCCAGGGATAATACCAATATACGTTGAAGGTGGATTGATATGGT
The DNA here is from genome assembly GCF_016086655.4 of Lepeophtheirus salmonis. NCBI lineage: Eukaryota > Metazoa > Arthropoda > Copepoda > Siphonostomatoida > Caligidae > Lepeophtheirus > Lepeophtheirus salmonis. Next base: position 37,364,058 of record NC_052131.2, read on the forward strand.
AAATTGACGTTAATGAATATTTATTGTCAGGGTTACCAAGCAGATTTTCGTTGTTTTTTTTTTAAACATGCCCATTGATAACAGGATTTTCATCAATGTATATTATAATATTTTACTTGATATATCATTCTACGTCCTCTAATAAAAACGGATGAAGTATTTATTTCAAAAACAGAGATAGACTGTAGACATATAAATGACGTCATGTATCTAAGGTTATGTTTTAATCTGATTTGACTTAATTTCTGGGCTCTGGAAAACAAGTTTTTTTTTTTTTTTTTTTTTGTGGGGGGAGGGGGGAGGAAATATGTTTTCGATTCCTCGTGTCGTAAAGTTTTTTTAAAAAGGTAAAGTTTATTGATTTGAAAATGAAATCCAAAAAATGAATTATTGTATGAACGGAAGAAGGGAACGGAAGTATATTGAATACGAATTAAAAAAGGGATTTATTCTAATATACTTTACTGTAATATAATATTATATTTGAACAGGGGGGTCCACAGGATTATATATTTTTTTTTTTTTTGGGGGGCGTGGGGGATTTATTTTTATAATACAAAACAAATAACCTATTAATATATTTTTTTCTAATAACATTTATTTTTTAGAAAAAAAAAATCCTTAAATTGATTTTTTTTTTTTCTTGGGATAATTTTGTTTTTGTATTAGTGATTTTTTTTTTTCATTTGGGGTGTGGGGGGGTTGCCCCTATTGAAGGATGTTAAAAGTGTTAACTGTTCATCTATCTAATTTACAATATCATTCTTATATGAATATATATTGTTTTTAATACTAATATACATTTCAAGAAAATTAACTTGGGGAAAGAAAGGATGGGTATTTCTTAGTAATATATAATTATAAGATATCGTAAAGGGGATGAAGAAATATGAAAGTCTCAGTGACAATAAATTAGAACACGAGAACACGAATTTTATTTTAAATCATGATTTTTAATAGTTTAATATATTGTGGACATTATGGACTTTTTAATATTTGTATGTGTATACGATTTAATTAGTTTACTTTTGTTATGTCATTTTATATTTATCTTTCAGCAAAGTACATCTTGATCGAGAGGGGTTTTATTCACTCTTGCATTTTGAAAGTCAATATGTATCTTTTATAAAATAAACTTAAAATGATATATTAATAACTAAAATAATAAATACAGACGAACTACTCACAAATATAAAAAAGTATAAGAAAATACACTATTCACAATTCATTATATAAAATAATACACTTTCTCTATCGCAACTTTTCGAGCAAATAATCACGCAACCGTTGATATTTTTTAGATCTGTTGAATAATTTCAGAATAACTCCTTTATTTTGCAAATATATTGAAACTAGAAAATTAATAAACGTTTTAATCCTTCTCATGTATTGAATAAAAATCTTGGTAATTTTTTGGATTTTTTCCAAGAATTTGGTACACCTCTGATGTGTTTGAAGTTCACCAAATTATTCATCGATGTTACTTTTCTTAATGAATCTTTTAAGATTGGTGACCTGATCGAAGGCCTTAATATCATCCCCTTTTCAGCTAAGGACCTGATACATCCCTCAACATCAGTCCAATCAGGTATCTTACATAGATCTTAAGAGACTAAAAAGAGAGAAGAGACAAGATGTTTGAAATCAAAAGTAAACAAAAATTATGTTGATGAATTATGTCCAGAATTAAGGCAACCTCGATCAAGAAATATAAAATATAAATACTCTTCGTAGATGATTAGGGCTATGTATTTTTGTTTTAAAAAACTTTTATAATTATGATTAAGATACCATGAACTACGGTTTTAATTAATAGTTTTTATTTCTAGTTATATCTAAAGAAAAAATCATAACATTGTCCTAAACGTTAAATTACATTGGATAAATCTTATTCAAAAAGTGTGAAAACAATGAAATTTGCAAAATAAGTTCATAGGGCACAAAACAAATTTGAGACGAATCAGAATTAGAGATAAGAAAAAAACCTTTTTCATTGAGTTACCTGACTCCACCTTTCTTATTAGTCTTTTTACTTAGGTCCATCCCCATTAAAGTGGAGAACTCCTATATGGACCCCATGCATCTCTCTAAGTAACCAAGAGGCCCTGTACTTCATCAATAACATGGTTACACCTTTCACCAAATCTATTCTTTGTGTTCTGCATTTCTCAAGGGTAAATCTTGCTGAACTAAGCTTCAAAGAAACTTTTCGAGGATAATGGGAGCTTTTTACTGAAATAAAAATAAGATTTTTAAATCAAAATACATCTGCAATAATCTCTCGATGTCATTGAATAATAAAATCCACAGGGGTTTGCCGTCAGAAAGGGGAGTTATATACTCTACTCCATAAGGTTCTCTGTGCACAGTATGAAAATGTTGATATATTTTAATATTATGTTCTCAATGTCTCAATTCTATAATTTAATTAAAGGATTGACAATAAGTAGTTTTGTTAGGCTGACTCAACAGATGTGATAGTGGCATTGTGGATAAGGGTTTACCAAAGATGGACGAGACATTGAGTAAAAGGACGTCAGTAGGAGATTACCTTCACCTTTGATGTGGCGAATATCTGTAGTAAATTGTATTAGAAAATCCAGCTGATGAAATTTTATTAGTAAGGACGTTGACTTGCTCTTGAGCGTCCAAAATAGGTCCAATCCTTGAGGAAACCTATGTTGTACAGTTTCAACAAATCCTGAAAGAATAAAGTTGTGACCTATGGGTTATTGTTATAAAAGTGAATTGCACCTTACAAAGTGCAAGCCAGGATAGCACATTTCATGAAGCAAAATACCCATAAATTAGCAGTGAAAAGAGATACCAGAAAAGTTACATTGAGAAATTATACCCCAAAATGATGGTTGTAGCACAAAATCAGACCGAAAATATTATTTTGATTTGAAGTTGATATTTTGTGACTGAGCAACCAAATAAAACCATATTCACTTCCTGGTTTTTGAACCCTTTTTGAACTTGAACCGTAATGTGAGATGCTAAAAGGAGTAGACATAAATGGGATACACGAGTTGTAGTTCTAGTATCACGAAACCTCCAAATAATTTTTTGAATTTGGCACGTTATATGAGATGCTGAAAGGATTAGGGATTAATTGATGCAAAAGGGTGAAGTTCTACAATCACGCAACCTCAAAATAGTTTGGTGCGTTTAAAAAAAAAAAATATTTGACGCCATTTTAAACTTTACAAGTGATATCAATAGCTGAAATGAGTTAGTTACAAATATTCTAAAATTAATGAGTTCAAGGTCTAAAAAGTTAATTAGAAATACAATTAACAAGTGGGAATACGAGTGACACTTGTGTTGTGCGTTGGCTTGCATCAGAAAACCTTGACTGCATCCAAGAGATTTCCTAAATTCAAAATATTTTTTAATACATTCAGGTAGAAACTCAATCGGTGAGTAACTTTCCTTTCATTCTCAATGTTAACCCCTCAACTATGAGCCAACATCGAAAACAACGTCCAATTGTTAAATCTGGAGCTACAGATTTTTTGTACCCATTATGTTCCTAAAAAAGTCCACAGTTGTTTAGTTTGCAGTCAGGAATAATGTTTTAAACACAGTCTTGACATAAATAACGTCAGCATTGATCAAAGCAACCGACACTAACGTAAAAAGGATTTATTTAAGTTCAGACCTTACTCATTATTACAGTGGAATGGGATGTTAGACTCATGGAAACTCTGGAAAATTCTAATTGATTTAAAAAATAATACCCTCATTTTTTCAGGAATTGGAGGAGAAAAAAACAATCCGCCTAATCAAACAGAGAATTGCTTAGACTACTTTCAACTTATTGAGATATAAGAAAAGTACATAAAATGTTTGGACAATGGTTTTGAACAAACAACATCCCCCACTGAGAAGCTATCTGTAAGTTGCATATCTATTCAACAATTGTGAAAGAGTGAGTTATGGTGGCTTGCATGTAGGCATCATATTGGAGCAATATTACTTACAAATTTTTGCAATGCATTTAAAAATTGAAATATCAAAAAGTCCTGAAGTTTCTTAACATGGAAAATTTAAATAAAGTTTTGAAATGTTGAACCTAGAAAAAACAGATTCTCTTTCAATGCCCTAGAATAGGAAGATAAATAGAAACACTAGTTATAGGGATCTATAGTTCTTCTTACTTGGATTTTGGAGTGGCTCTTTTCAAGGGTGAGTTTAATAACTTGCACTTTATACCGACACAATTCCAGTTCGTACAATAAAGTTATTTTTGCAATTTTCTGCATTTGTACTCCAAAACAAAGGCCCATTTCCTTCCTCAGCTTCCTTTTTCGAATTTGTAAACATGAATCTGTGTGCAATGTGTCTTGGTCAAAGGTTCTTGTTGGAACTCAGTGATCCCGCTACAAATTTTCATGAGACCTTCATTATCAGTCTCGGTTTCTGAGTACAATTTTTGTTTTACAAGCTGTTTCCTTTTGTAATTTCCTTTACGAGTATCTCCAGAGGATTTGGGCTCCTCTCAACTGGGTGAAGCAAAGGGAATATGGAGTGAAGGGGCTCCATCACTTTTTAATTTCTTTCTGGTCTTTAAGTCACGAAACTTAGCCTGGAGATTTCGCTCAAAATAATTGGATGTCAAATAACTATGAAAAATCTTGGCATTTTTAATATTAATTGGGTCTTTTCTCCTGCAGACTGAGATCCAAAGACGTTGGAGTATCAAATTTTTCTGGAGAGATGCAAAATACTGGGAAGCCCGTGGATTAGGACAGCAAGCCATGGTACAAACACGTTTTGAACTTCGAGATGATGCCATTTTTAATAAACAAATCAAAATTAGTGCACTTTGCTTCATTTAAATTGTCGGAAATGCCACAATGGTGACGTCACTACGTCAGCTGAGTCAGCTAACGCCAACCAGACTGCATTAGAAGATCCTTGCTCTTCTAGTATTCTTCTGACTCTCTAGACAAAGAACTTGTCCCGGTTTAAAATCTCTACTTTGTCTCATCAGGACCATATTGCAACAAGGACATTTTTCCTTTTGTCCGGTTGTTCAATACATATGTTGTTGATTTTTAACTGACGCCAAACACTTCTGGCTAGTCACCCATACAAGAAACAACGTCCTACATGTGCATTTGGAGCTGTTGTAAGCGCTCACAGTTCGTTGTTAAACAACAGTCACATAATATATATTATAATCTTCAAAAATAAAAAGTTCCAATTTTTAAAACTAAGATGAGTTGGGGATTTGAACGGTTGCATGATTGTAGAAGAGACAATGCCGCAAAAAATGTAATTGTAAATCACAGCATTACTATCTACTTTATTGTCAAGAGCTGATTTTCCCTACTTTTTTATCCTTATCAGTATTCTAACCGTTGATTTGTTGGGTTTGAATTTGTTATTGAATTGCTGGCAACAATTCCTTTTTCAGGCACACAGATGTCAAAAACTATAATATACTTTGACCTATGTATTCATAAAACGTGTATTATGTTAGTTCGGAACAAATGAGAAAGCTGCTACATACAAATTTTTTTTGAAAATTATGTTAGATTGAGTATGTGAATCGTCTCAGTAGAAATTGGACAGGTTAGTAAAATATTTTTTTGAAGAAGAAGTAATATTTTGTGAGAAGATACTTTTGTTGTAGCTCATGCTACAACCAATCATCATCGACATAGGAAATTATATCATCCCTTTAATCTTTTTTTTAAACTTTTCTAATCCAGTCACCAGTCAAAGGATAGCATTTATGTTAAAATAATACATTATTTTTAGGTTTACTATTAAGAATATCTTGTCAATCTTAATTCTTGTATTATCGTGGCAATGTTTCAATGCAGAATCTTCACAGCAATTTTGTCATATGAAAGGCTGCAACGAAACAGTGCAAACCTTATATGAACCTTACTCAGATAGAAACATTAGTTACTACTCCCTCAACAAAAATCATTCAAGAAATAGGAGGTTGGCATGTTATAGAAGGCGATTCATGGAATAAAACACACCCACCGTATCGTTGGTATAAAACTGTCCAAATGTTCAGAAAAGTAGGACTTTCAACAAATTATTTGTTGACTTTCTCTGTCAATAAGGACTATAAGAATTTTTCGAGGTGGATGATAACTTTAGATATTCCATATGTTGGTTTACTAAGTAGATCTGTGAAAGCAAGCATGAATGATTCCAAAATTCAGGTTTTTTCGTTATTACGTTTCTTTGTCAAGATTATGACCTTTTTGGTATATATTTGGAGTTAAATAAAGTATATGGTTTATATGGCTGTTCTTATGGGAGCCAGTGAAGAAAATGCTACAACAGACATGACCCAAGTGGTTTTATTTCAAAAATAACTATACAATATATCCCAGGAAGTCAGTCCACGTAAAAAATATATCAGAAAGATATAATTTGATGTCACTAGAAAATCTGATGGCACTTGATCCTTGTATTAACTGGAAAGGATGGATCAGAAGTATGGTTAACAACAGAGACATTCAGGTAAAAAGTAAAAATATAAATTTGATTTACAACTCTATGCATAGTTATCAGTCTATGTTCTTACCTAAATTAAAAAAAAACTATAGTAATATTATCTACTCATTGTCAATGCATCGCTTTATTGTTACGAAAGAAATGAGGGATTATGATTTCTAGTAGTTTTCTGCGTATGAATTCCCCCCTGTTGTCCCTCCCGAAACATCTCTTGAAATGTATGATCAAGTTGGAAGTATCTTCCTTCGATTGTCTCGATCTTCCTTTTACGAGAGAGGATGTCATGAAATCAGTAGTGAAATCGGAAAAAATATTGTGATAATGTTGACTATTTACTAGAACACAAAATACGGGTAATTTTCTCCCGGGCAATCTTCCACTGGCAATTTTCCCCAGGGCAGTTTGCCTAGTATCAAATAATTTGAATATATATTTTTTTAAATTATACATTGAATATTTTTCTATAGGTTAATATAAGTTATGATATTTCACATCACAATGAATTTTGCATAAGTTATAAGGCTATGAAGAAGAGTGTCGTTTTTCATCCTTTTTCAACCTAAAAAAGGTAATATATCGAGTTCAGAACTAAATGCGGAATCAATAAAAGCTCTTTTACTCATAAAAACCCTTGTACATAATTTTTATTATTCCTACTTTTAATTTGTAGATTGTTTTTATTGTAAAAAATGACTCTCAACGATAATAGTCCCAAATTACAAATTCGAATGACGGAGAGAAAAACTCTGATCAGTTTTGGATTCTGGATTCCATAGATCAATTTGATTATTATCTTCGATTCATTTGTACAAAATTTCCACTCCTAATTGTTCACTCCGTGTTATCAATACATAGGAACAAAATCTCATTAATCATTCGTATCAAATGAAAGATTTGATGATTCATGTTTTTCAAATGAAGCACGGAAGATCAAAAAAGCTATTCTAAGTTCATTGAAAAATGTATGGATTGAAATAATTCAAGTCATGATCTCGTAATAAAAGAGCAAAACTAAAAATCCCTGTACCTCAGAATATACAAAGGATATATTCTTATTAATTCCTAATATTTCTATGAACATTCAACATACGCCATTTCATGCTGTTGTAGCATTTTGCAATTGCAAAAAAATCATAGGAATGTCCGTAATTTTGTTATACATATTCTGTTTGGAATTGATCCTACATAAATACTAGTGATATGACGGATACTAAACAGCAAAATTGATAAAACCGAGTACCTTTTTTCAAAATATGTAAAAAAACCGGGGCTTGAACCAATCAAAATAAGGAAGTGTCATCATTCATCTTGTGTGGGATCATCTTCTGTTAGGCTTGCAGATTAATAAAGATTTTAAGTAAAGGTTTCCTGCCCAAGGAAAAATATCAAATTTCTTTTATTAGATACTGTTTTATGTATATAGATACTCTTCAAAATAATTATAATTTTATACACCCTGTTAATCTACATCTATTCCTGAAATTAGTCACTCTGACAGATATCATTAAAATATGTGGTGGTTGATCCAATCTTATATATTCAAAAATAAACTTTTTGAATCTTCCTCCTCCTCCGTTTTTTTTCTAACTAGCAACATTTTTTGTTCTACACTTTACAAGTAATAATTAGAAGGGAAGGAGAGATCGCATTAGCCAGTTAATTTGTCTTGGATGAACACTTATGAGAATTTAATCTGTTAAATAATGTAGTAACATTAAGGGGAGATCGCATTAACCTAATTGATTTTGGATAGCTGCAATTCAAATGAACACTAATGAGAGTTTAATCTGTTCAATAATGCCAAATTGTGACATTGTATGGGTAGTATTTTGAAGTACCTATGGCTCATAAGCATTATATTAAAGTATTAGATATTAAACAGGATACTAATTTATTTGGAGGTAAAGTAATTTTAAAGTTGCTTAGTAGTTGGTGCATGTATTAAGCGATCTTCGCTTAAGGCAAGTTAGGAGTAGGCGAGTTTATTAACATCACATCACGCTTTCATTATCATCATTATGCATCCGTGGAATGGGCAGGCTCATACTATATAAAATAATTTTTTTGTTATAACGAAGAAATTCGGTTTCTCATATATGCATCATAATATTTCGTCTAGAAAACATCTTTTTGAATTTGGACATTCCTAGGATTAAGAAAGCTAAGTACCTACAACAAGTTGTGGTTTTTGATTAACATTTCTCGAGACATTATAGTCGAAAGGGTCAATTCTGTCAAGTTAGGAGGCCAAAGCTGCTAATGTTGTTAGCAGGGAGGGTCACATTATGTTGCCCTTCATCTGCAAGCAGGACCTAAAGGTTAACATCTAGAGCTAGATCAGTGTTAGGCGCACCAAAACCTTTTCTGGATCGGCAGTATCATGAAAGTCCGACCTTTGATCTGGCAGAAAGACGGGCATCTGTCACACCGGCAAAATAACATTCAACTTTCTTTATTCTGAGAAAGTGATTTACGTCCTGTGTAGTTTTTGTTCTCCTAACTTGCCTGAATTGTCTTGGGAAATGTTCAACAGGTTTCCAATGAATGTATCCACAGTACCACAAGATACATGAGAGCTGGGAAAAGGAGGTCATTTCAAAAGGAAGTGGTAAGTTTTCGGGGACGTATGGTCTAAGCTAACGGTGATTGAATTTATTGCATGTCAAATTTATTATATAATATGAATTTTTATAAAATTTTAATAAAATTGGTTAAGAAATAAAGTCACATGAGCTTTTATTTTTTTTCGGCTTGCAAACGTTTAGATGAACTATTCTTTATTTATTTGGGTCTAGACTTAAGTTGTCAATTCGTTTTACACATAAAATAGTTTTGTAAATAGTTAAAATCCAAATTAGAAGCTGTATGTCTGAGCATTTGCCACTTATAACTCGTCAATAAAGGTTCACTAAGTTTACACCGGCTTACTCTCTCTTTATTTTGTACTCAGCCGTCTATGTAAGTTTATAAAAGTGAACTTCAAAAATAGGTGTATATCTGAACGTATTGTTTATATAATAATAATTCATGGACGACCCGCCAGGAATTGAAGGGGCATGCTTGTAATAGATTTTTTTATCATTCAAAATTCCAGCATGGAAACAGGACATGTCCGCTTAGTCAGCTGACATGCTTCACTCCGATCGTAATTCAAATTGAAAACGCTTAAAAATCGGATTTCACAACCAAAAAAATCATCTTGTAATTGATTCTTACTCAACAGTTGAAAATAAAATAATATAATATTCAAATTTTGAGTATGAAAGATTTCCGAAACAATGAAGTTAATGCTTACTTAATATTTGTATCAAGTTTGTTCAATAAATCATTAAAAAAACTTCAATATTTATTTAAAGTGTTGAACAAATTCCTTAATCGCATTAAATTATTCTAAAATTGAGAGCATTTGATTGATGATTAGGTATAAAAGAAGCCAATGCCACTATATCCAATTTCATAATATTTGAACTTCAAACCAATTCAACTTTTGAAAGTAATAAAAAATTATTTTTAATCGATGGGTCTTTCAGATTTCCATTAGGTTGCACAGCATATCGTACTTTTACATACAAAAATATTACAACTCTTGAATATTATACAGGGTGTCCATCTCGTGCTTGAAAATCAGAAAAACGTACCCGAAAATCCAAAAATGTATGAAATTGCATTTTGAAACATAAATTTTTCCATAAATATACAATTAAACATATAAATCAACATTGCATAAAGTTTGTCCTGACAGACTGGCACTAATGTCTATATATTTTTGGGGTTTCTCGTTTTCGGAGATTAATCAAATTTTCTTCTCTTTTTTAACTACTTGCAGCACGTTTTTTAGCATCATTCTTTTCAGCTTTTGCTGAACCTAGAAAGTCAAAGACGGAGTTTAACGTCTCTCCTGACAAAGTAATTTCTACAATTTGTAGCTTTAATTTGATCCTTTCCTTCAAGATAAACGTTATAAGTAGACCATTCATTCACTGATAAATGCATGAATGGGGAATCAATGTCATTGTCTTCATGGACTTTTTTGCCTTTTGTATTTGGTATTTCATGTTCTTCATTTTCTTGTGCCAATTCTTTTCTTTCACCGTCATTCCCAGAATTAGAGATGCAATAGAACGCTTGCATATTTTACGGTACATTTATTTTCAGTCCTTGAATGCTTTATTTTTCTGTGGTGGATTATTCTGAATACTAAATTGAACAAAACAAAAATCAATAGGTCGAAATAGTTTGCAAGCATATAATTTTCGTGAGCACTCTATTATCCATAGGCTATGGTCTCCATTATAAATTGGAATTAGTTTTCTTAGAGTGACGATATTTATCTTTTGTTTAATACGAGACATTTGAAAGAACTGTTGAAACCCCTAAGAAAAATTATTGGTTAAATAATATATAAAAATTTGATCATGAATCTACCATTCTTTTTCTTAATCCCACACTTACGTTTCTTACAACCCATCTTAATCATTCGTAAATGGGGCATTGGTGACTAGATATAGAAACAGTATCGAGGTCGCTTAATATTTCATAGCTGAAAAAATAAAGAATAAGTCTGGATTTCTTGGCTGAGAAAATCAAAAAGTTATTTTTGAAAAATAAGCGGGTTCTCTTTCTTGTACCATTGGATTCACTAAAAGTTATGAAGAAGTCTGGAAAATACTGGAAGCAGATGAGATTGTCTTGAGAGTATATTATGAATGGAGTTATCCGTCTCTTAAAATCCGACAAATCTTTGAATTTTATGGAAAACTAAATAGTGGGGATGAATTTTATACCAGGATAGGCTTGATCTCCACTTTTGAGCAACTATTTAGGAAGAAAACAATGTTAAATTTGTTATAAACTTCCACTAACAGGTCTATTTGTCCTTGTCCTCTGATACAATGGTTCATTTTAGAAGAATTTACGTAATCAAATCAGTGATATTTAGTTGCTCTAATGATGTGGACCCATTACTTATAGTAAAGAAAGAATAAAAAGATTAATTCTAAACACTGTCTAACAGTGAGAAGTCGTTAAGACTAAATTGAGTTAGTTGCTGACAAAATGCCTTTAATTTCATTTCTCACTATTATTTGAGACGCTGTATAATTGATAACGAATTAAAGTTATTCCTTGATTGGAAGTGGCTCTCATAAAGTTTTGTTGGACAACCCAAAAGTTTTATGACAAGTAGATGACTTCTATAGTTTATGGCCTGTTGCTATTAGTTATTATTTATCAGTGTTATAAAATGCTTAAAAAACCTTGACAGTGATACAATTCCATTGATTCAACTAACTTACAAGGGTTTGCGTTTCCCTTTGAGCCTCTAAAATCAAATTGGGAGGAAACCCAAAAATAAATTATCTCAAAATTTTAGATTTAAATTATACTAACATATTAAAAGTTCCATTAGATGTAAAAATATTGTCAAGCCTTTACATTTTTTCATATCCCACCATAGGGTCAGATCTAAAGGATATTCATGGGGATGTGAAAAATTTTAGTCTTCATCTCACAACCTCAATTTATTTTTGACATATTCGATTTTTTTGGAATTTTTTAAAATTTTTGATTCTTCATATCCACGTGTAACCCAAAACGGTTTTACGTGGGATGTTGAGATTGGGTCAAAATATTGTAATTTTCAGATAAAGGGGAGAGTATTTTGAAAAACAAAAAATATATTCTAAATTGTGGCTGTGCATTTTATAGAATATTTTAAGTTCCGCTTAAAGTCTAAATTAACCATAACAAATCTTTTTCATGACCAGTAGTTCTTTTTTTGTGGGTTTACTGTTGCAAAGTACATGTATTCAAGCTGACAGGTCAGTTTTGTCTCTTTGTTATATAGCTTCTTGTTGATTAGAGGCTGTAAAAACTTCAAAACATTTTTTGTGTGGGAAATTTTAAGTACTGGGTGCAACAGAAAAATCTTTACACTTGTAATCTAGAAATTTATGAAGATTTATTTCAGCAACCAGTTGTAATAGGGTATGTCAATAAAATAAAAATAACAATATGATGTTTTGGCTACCCAAATCATCAATGAAGTACCCCTTGTCAGTAATGATGGCTTCCAGGAGGTCACAGAAGGCCTTGCACAAATTACAGATTTAGTCCTCATTCATGGTATCCCAGTGTTGATTGAATAAGTCCTAGAGGTTGTTGTTATTTGGGTGACGGACGGCGCAGGCCTTGGACTCAACATGCACCCAAAAAGGGAAGTCCAATGTGTTGGCATCTGTTGAGTAGGGGGCACATTTTCTTTGGCCAGAAAGGCAAATTTCCCTACAACCACTTCTGCGTCTTATTGGACATGTGTGTAGGAGCACCAACCTGCTGTATCACAACGTTCATGTCTGATTATTTAGTCTGGACCAATGGTTACATTGGCAATCCCGGTTGGTTTCTTGCCAGCGCCCAAAAGTGCGCGTATCAAAATTCGTTGGTCACATTCAGATGGTCTTTTCTCGGCGTTTAAGAGACTTAAGAAAATTTAGTTTTTTCGTTTATTTCATTTTTTATTTATTTTTATTATTTAACCGGAACAATTTTGACTGCATTCAAAAAACCTTGATTTATATAGCAAAAACGAAGTGTCAGATTTTTCCACAGCACCTGGTATGATATACAATAAGAGTCTCTCTAATGGAAATGAATTTCTCCGTATTGATGATTGAAATGGAAGTAATGAATGTTGTATCATTTAATTGCCAAATTCGTAAAAGGTCAAATCCCAGCCAACACAAAACATTTTTAGAATCATTTTAAAAGTTTCAATATGGCCTGTTAGGTATTTTTCGTTAGTGGTTTCCCATAACGTAACGTTTTGATTTTTTTTTTCATTCTACCCACTAGGTTTCAATAAGGTGTACATTTATTTTTATTTTTAACTGGCAAGTCAATCTCATACAACTCTATCCACACACCGGAACAAACATATAAGCATAATAACAAATTCATACATCCATGTGCTATATCCTGGCCATATTTAGTCTCGCTCTTGTTTCATATTACACTTTACGTTATGCTATAAGTTAGCAAAAAAAAACCGAAAAAAACTCAAAATATTCACTAGTGAGGTTCAAAGAAAGACTTGAAATCTTTTTGAAATATAGAGATGGAAAACAACTAAAATAACGTCAATTTCTCTCAAAAAGTGGCAAAGTTCTCCTTGAAAAGGTATTTGAACAAAAACCTCTGTAGGGTGTTGCTACCTGTATTTTGGTAACTCGCAATCTTGTCGCAATAAAACGATGCATTTGCAGTATATTTTCTGATCCATTTTAATGATCAGGAAGGTTTTTTGTATGGCCAGGAACTTCTTATTTATGATATGTGATTCAATTGGCTGACAAAGCACGTTAATTTTGGAACTTGATCTCCTCTCCTGCATTACCCTTTTAAAATTACCTTTAACATATATTAAAAAAATAGTGACATGCTTTCATTTTTCCTATAGACTCTAAAATTATTATTATGAAGAAAGTCTGAATGCGCAACACTAGTATGTAAAAAATTCTACAGCATTATTTGAAATGGAAAGCATTGTAGTTTGTAGTTGATTGAAAGACCTTTGTATTTATGGCATTGATAAATTATTAATGAAACTAAAAACTAATAATTATTAGCATTTCTTTGTAGTGTGCAGGACTTTGATAAAATATCTTGTTTTAAATGTAAAATCTCCGAGCAAATCATTAAATCTATCTATATAGTTTTAATTTTTAAAATTTTTTATAATGATAATATTATGTAAGAATTTTGATTTTCCCTCAGTTAGGAACAACTTTTTTTTTTTATGTAGCATATGAACGTTAACCAAAATATTAAACAAATTTTATTTCTTGGTACACAGTTGCCAAGGAGTCAAAAATAACGCTGTTAGATTAGATTTGGTCATTAACAAGATATTATTTGTTATTATTATAGTTGAAATATTATAAATTCACCTTCAATGAAAACTTCAAAGAAATATAAATTATTTTTAACAAACCATTTGCATAAAAAAATGTACTCATTAACTTTAATGAGATATGTGGAATAAAAACTGAGATTACATTTGTAGCAACATGTATAACTTGCATTGAAATAAGGAAAATTGACAAAGTAAAAAAAACAACTTAAAAGTGAACAAATGAATCAAATTTACCATACCTGGATTAAAAATCCAAAATTAGTAAAGAATAGTAAAAAAAATACATTTTTGCAAAAAACTAAAAAAAAAAAAGCTGCAGTGATTCTGAAAGATGTTTCTAGAGCATATTAATGCTCATATAACATTAAAATCTATTTTAAAAATATTAAAAGTAAGTTTATAAATTTTGGGGTTTAGAAAATCCCAATTCATTAACGAAGGGTTACACATAACACTTGACAGGTTATTTGTATTATTGAAAAAAATTTAAAATGCTTTTATATTCTAACTTGAAGTATCCCCATTGATTTTGTCCTTATTTATTACCAACCAAAGTGAATATAACCATTCACACTTCAACCAAATACCAATTGTACTATTGGACATTATGAACTAGCTAAAATACTTTTTATCTAACAGATAGAATAACAATCCCTTCCTTATAAACTAACTTGAACACTCCGAATTAGAAAATTATACACAATGAGATTTATTAAAAAAGTTTTGCATAACTTTCGAATTCAAAAATATTCAAGAATATGTAAAGAAGTTGGGTATTGTGATTTGTATACTGAACTTTCTATTTATTCATTTCGTTCAATATTTTCTTATAGTGATTCTATTAACATTTTTATTAGTTGAAGTATAGTAGTATTTTGTTGCTATTATTTTATTAAGAACACACAACTTTATCCAAAAACGATGGGTAATAATTTCCCAAAAATCGAATAAAGTTATGAATATTTTTCAATCAAAAATAAAGATTTAAGGTCCATCTTGTTGAAATGCCAAACTCATATTGTTAAGATTATTTAAAAAAAGGAATTTATTTTTTCTCTACGTCTTATATTCAGACATTTATTTTTAGTATTTTATAGCTGACTTAAAAAAAGAAATTTTACCAACGGAGGGATAAATGTTTTTGAACTTTCCTTGTAACCATTAATGTGTTCTTTTCATTTTTTATCTTGGAAAGAACTATGAACCTTCACCGTACAAATACACATAAATTCAAAAACGGTAGACAGCCAAAAACATTAACGAGTCTTCCAAAATTGATTTTCATATTGCGTACATTCTGTTATTTTGAAATTTTTTTAAAAGGATTTTATGTACTTACTCTGTTCTTATACAAACATTCTACAAAATAATCAGTATATATAGTCCCTTAAAGTGTTCACTATTAGTGAGTGCAAGCCAGTCTAAAGTTGGGAGTCTTAGACCAAAGTCATGAAACAAAGACTGTAATTAAAGCTCTTATGAATTCTAATCGTAGAAATCAAGCTGAGAGGAGACCATTTTAGAACTCCAGGATAACGTCAAAATTTATAAAATCGTGAACTTTAGGATCTTTCATTGTTATATTCTTAATTATCTAAAAGACATTAGATAAAATAATTGGGTACAGAGTGTCTTATAACACCATAAAGTGTAACGGTAGAATTAGTTTTAATAAATCACTAAACCTTTAAATTCATATATGTTGCAAACATATTCATTATGAAATATCTAGGTATTTTTGAAGTTGGTAGGGTTTTTTATCATTATTTGATTATTAATATAAAATTTCTATTTGCAATTTATAAAAAAAATATCGTGCCATAGACCTTGGTCAGTGAACATCCTTTCTATAACAGGATTAGTGAAGTGGTAAAAATTACCCCTAAAACAAAAAAAAATATGTTATTACATAATAAACAAATAATATAAACTATTTCATTAAAATTTTTTAACCTATTGCATGGATTTGCAACCATGAATTAAAAAATTAAAATTAAATTAAAAAAAAGTACTTCTATAAATATAAGATCGCAAGAAAAAATAAAGTTTTATATTCAAATAAATATATCAAGAAGAGATTGAGGTTCAACACGATAAAAAATTACTATTCTTGAGGAAAAAGACAAATTTATTTTCTTGTATTGAAAAATTTATAAAATATTAATTTTTAATTTTAATTTTTGGGGATCTAATTAACACAAGTTTTTGATGAGGCTTTATTAATAGTATCGTTATACACCACCGTCCTTACATTGATGAAAAGAAGGATCCAAGAAATCAAGAGAAAATATAAAGGAACAACTTATAAGCAAAAAATTTAATTAAATTAACTAAACCTCTACTAAAAATTGCCAAATATACAAATAAAGCTAACATAAATATTTCATTGATGAAGTCACCTGTTTTATAGTTGCAGTCATACTCTTGTAAACTACGCAAAGGTATCCCCAACATGTATTTATGTTTTCTTTGTATTCTTTTTTAACAAGCTGTATTTATTCATATTATTTCAAAAACTCAATTTAAAAATAGATTACTCAATTATTTTTTTACTGCATATTGTTTGTTTTTTCAGATAGACGACTGATATTGGTTAGCAGTGTAGATTTTGCCGTAACTACAAGATATATTATGGAAAGCATGATCCAATTATAATGGTTTTTTTTTTAAATAAATAAAATTGTTCATATTTACGAGCGCGAAAAAAGTTGAACAGGGGTTATGTTTTTGCCCCTGTTTGCTGGACAGTTTTTTTAATTGCTAGTCACCAGTATTAAAGAAAGTTAAAAAATTGATTTGAATTATACTTTGTACCAAAATTATTTTTGGTACAAAGTATGAGAATAATAAATTTTGATAGGTCAAGGTAACACAAAACTTAAAAGATTCCTAATAGACCATAACTTTGACAAAAATTGAGATGCATTACTGAATTTGATTTTGTAGGTGGAGGTTTTGTGCTCTACTCAGTACTAATTCTATTTCGAAACTATTATTGACTAGTGGTAAATGTGGCCTTTTTTAGGTATAATCTTAAAAACAAACCAGGGCATTTTATGTCTTACATGGATTGAATGGTTATCTTAGGATCCTGCGCAAAAAATCACTATAGTGGAATAGAGGCTACTGTTGAAATATATATTGGATAATTCCTTCAGAATTCTGCATTTTTTCTAGGCAGAATTAAGTACAATATTAATATCAATTTAATATTATAAGTGTAAGAATATAATTATGTAAAGGAAATTTGCTTTAGTTTACAAATATGCATGGACATAATGACCTACATTGGCTATTTTGTGTCTTTTTTGGTCAACATACTACAGAAAAAGTTACTGATCGATTTTGATCGAACAGGGTAAGAAGATTACACAAAAAAAACCGTTCAAACCATTTCATTAAGAAGGGCCCAGGTCAAAGATCAAAATTACACAAAGCATAAAAACATAGATACATATAGATACATAATAGACCATAAATTTTAAACATACTGGGGAACAAGGCTCAAAATGTTGTCATTATGTAAATTTCTTGCTTCATATAGCAAAACATTCAAGGTCAAAAATACAAACTCGACCATTTCTTGGATAAATTGCAATACAAAGAGGAAATAAAAAAATATAAAAAATATGGAATTGTTATTTTTTTTTTTCTTAATAATAAAATCATAATCCACTATATAAATACAAACATATTAAATGATTTTCAACATTCTTGAATGGTCCTTCAAAAGTTTCTTGTACGTACTTACAAAATTCTTAAAAGGTTTTTTAAACGTTCTGATATGGTTCTTAAAAGATTTTCGGAAAGTCATTATAAGGTTCTTTTAAAGAAAAATTATGGACATTCTTACAAGGTTTTTTAAACGTTCTGATAAGGTGCTTATAAGATTTTTGGGAAGTTCTTATAGGTTTTTACAAGATCTTCTGGTAGTTTTAAAATGGCTGTAAAAAGGTTTTCCATATTTAAAACATCCAAACAGCACGTTTTAAAAAACTCCAAAGTATGGATAAAACGCCCATAAAAAAACTAATTAAGAACATACTAAGAACGTTTAGAATATGTCATTTTCTTAGTTTGTGTCCTATCCTTGGTTTTAAGCTGATCTATTTATTTGAAATTATTCATCAAAAAGTAATTATTGTTGGATTATATCATTATTATTCATTTCTCTTACAGTATTATAAACTAATTATCATTTTCTTGTTCTCGGGTTTTAATAAACAAATATAATATGGAGTCCTTGTTTATTATTCGTATTTGTGATACATAAAAATCAAATAGCAGGCGTGATAGAAAATTTAAGTTTCAAGTTAATAATGGTTGGGGGGGAACAAATCAAATTCTGTACATGAAACTACATTACATATAATAAAATTGAAAAATATTTCCACAATTTTTTGTCCATTCACTAAGACTATCTAAATATTGATTTTTCTTAATTTATCTTCTCTAAACTTAGTGGGAAAACGTTATCAAAGGCTTGATCTCCTATCAAGTCAAAAATACGGATACAACAGTCGTGAAGAGGATGGTAGTGGATTTAATACTTTTATTATTATGGCCCGACATGTTCTCTATATAGCAATACATTCCAGAATTCATCCGTCACATCCAATTTCACCTTGGGAGTTATTACGCCCTCTATGATCATGAATGGGTTTAACGTGATAGATCTTCCAGAAGAATTGGTTGGGATGTATGCACCACATACGAGATGGAGAAAGTTGGGTTATGTTCTTCAGAGAGGTAAGGATTGTTGGAAGAGGGAATCTTTATTAGGTCAGAAAAGGAGAACTAAAACTGAAAATTAAATTAAAGAAATGAGTCAGATTGTGATCTCGTGCTTATTGCCAATAAGAATTCATCTCATGATTGCCCTATCGATTCTATTTAGAAGACAATATTGGGATCGGAGGGTTTGATTAGAAGCACTCAAGTGAGAACATCAGATGGAATAACTCTACATCGTCCTTCAAATAAAGGCATCAAAATTAACACATAAGTTAGCTAAATTATATTATAAAAATATGTACTTTGTTTCTTATGCAATCATCTATCTATCGAAAATGCAATTTAAAGATTAAAAAACTACAAAATTAATTTTAAGTTTTTGGTTTGAGAAAGAATAATGGCTCTGTTTATTGATTCTTTGATATATATTCAAATATATTCAAGCAACCAATTATCTGAACAGTTCAAAATATTGATGTATTTTTCGAATAGATGTTTTTAACTAATTACCAAATGTGACGTCGGCCTTTTTTAACATGATGTAATTGGCTCAGTAGTCCATTCCACGTAACAATATTTATTCAATAGCTCAACCTCTCTTGTACAAACGGAACGAAAAAAGACTCAAAAATTATCTAGTACTTTGCCAATTACGTCATTCTCTTCAACTGTTACACTATTTTCAATTTAATAGCAGAGATATTATCAACTTAACGATATTTGATTAGAGTTCAATAAGCACTACTAATCTAGAAGCAACGAAAAACAGATTGATTAGAAAATATAACTAGGAGCTGTGTATGTTTTGGACATATAATTGTCATACAAAATAAAATATGTATATATAGACGCAAGCTATTTGCAGGTGTTAGTTTGATATTAACAAGCAGTAGTAGATTGAAAAATAAGCATAGGTAGAAAAGATGCAATTACATGGGATGTCCTTGCTTTGAAGAATATCGACTGAATTAGCAAGCTAAATTCCCACAAAGTTTCTAAAAAAAACTACATACTGCAGAACAGAAAATGATTAATTTACATCATTTATGCTAACTTAAAAAGTGACATTTTGCGTGGGAAAAAATTTATCATTACGACCTATTAATGGTGAGATAGGATAGAATCTGGAGGCTGATCCGAAGTACCTATTTACAGTACAAATAAATTTGTATGATCCTAAATGATTTGAGATCCGAGCGGACTTTAGGTACTTGAAATTTTACGGTCCATAAAAAAGGTCTCATGGATATTCCAGATCTTAAGCAGCTTATAGTATTGCTTACCACTTAATCCTAGTAATAAATACAAGATGCTATCTATATCGAACTTAGCATCTTTATTTATATTGATTACTGCTTAGAGCCACTTTGACATACATAAACGATTGCATCTTGTGGTTAATGTAAACGGCGTTACCTCACTAATACATAAATGTAAAAATGTAACTTTAATCCAGATCCAATTTATCAAGGTCCAAACTTTATATAAAATGTTCATAAAATTGGAGACAAGTATCTGTCTAATTTAGCTTTGGGATCCACATACGGAAGTTCGAGTCCCCAAAATAAATCCGAATATTTACGTCTGAAGGTCTGAACTGACCCCAATCTGAGAAAATGTGGATACGTGTGTAGCACGCCTTTGTTGTGATACTTAAAAAAATTAATTGAATATAGTTTTCATTGACGTCACAAATGAACCGGGAACAGCTCCAAGTTTGAGGGGATGCTGGTGGTAAATATTATAACCAAGTTTTAAGTCGTTTAACTTAGTTTTTTTTCGGTGTCTTTTCATTATGATTGGCCAAAACAATATCCAAAAAAAGGTAGTAAAAATTAACACACAAACTGGATCAAAAGAGCAAGTGGTCTAGTACATTATAAATCAAAACAGATCATTTATTTCCGTCATCCACCTCCTCAAAGGTGTGTACTAAGCAAATAGAAAAGAGTAACACACTTGGAAGATTTTGTTATGTTTATGTGTTTTTTGCAGTTGTGTGACTCAATCAACGAGTGGGGGAATAACCTATTTATTAAAAAATGTATTGCCATACAAAACAAAGTAGATACACA
Organism: Lepeophtheirus salmonis; assembly: GCF_016086655.4. Classification (NCBI taxonomy): domain Eukaryota; kingdom Metazoa; phylum Arthropoda; class Copepoda; order Siphonostomatoida; family Caligidae; genus Lepeophtheirus; species Lepeophtheirus salmonis. The sequence continues at coordinate 37,385,268 of NC_052131.2, forward strand.
TGGGATCGAACTAGCAATTTAATGAGAAAGAACACGGCATAACCTCCCAACAATAAAATAAACAGTGATTTAACGATGATTCCTTTTTCTCTCTTGCTCAATTAGTGTTCTGATCGTGGATTGGTTAAATAAAAATGAGTTCTTTTTCAACTGCTAACAATTTCCTACCATAAAAGAAAAATGATACCGTAGATGGGAAGAATTTGCTAACTACTAAGTGTTTTAGGGCCTTTTTTTATTTCTTTTGGGCGAAAAGGTTACATCTAAATACAAAGGTAACGACGTGTAAAATGAAGAATTATAATAAAAAGTTGAACTATTATTCATTATATAACACAAGTCAAATAATATTCTCGGAAGTAATCAAATCTTTACTTAATGAATTACATACGGTTAACTATTGAAATTATTACATACTTTGATTCACGCGGAGTTGCATAAAATGTATAGAAAGGGGTCCCTAAGGGACATGGAAGTTCCTTATATTTATTTTTAGTAAGAAATATAATATTGAACAATTCATATTTTTTATTACAATCAAGAAAATGATGAATTATTTAACATTTTTTTAACCCAAAGTGTATTTAGATCTATATACAGATATGTATTAACAACACAAATGCAAGCAAAAATGTATTTTATAACTTTTCCATTTATATTTTTGAAATAATCTGACTTTTATATTTCATTAGAAAGACCATATCTAAATTAAGTCTTGAAATATGAAATATTAGTGCGTATATTTTTATTAGGTAAATGTATGTAAATTTGAAATTACTTTTGTATCAATCAACCAAATTAGTGAGCAAAATGTTTACTAATATTTGGACTTGAACCAGTACTTAATATGGGACTTAAAATGTATTGTCCCTGTTATTGGTCCTTTAAAAAAATCCCAAATTTCAAAGTTCCCTCTAGAATGTTTCATCATCAAAAAAAATTGAAAAAAAACAAATATTTATTTTTTTACAAAAAAAATTCCAAACTCTACTGCTGCTCATAAAAAATTAATTTTAAAAAAATAAACTGAGATTCACAAAAAATTAAAAGCCGTTCATAAAAAATTAAATTTTTTTGAAAAAAAAATGTCAAAAATCCATTACTATTCCCAAAAAATTTCAAAAAAAATAAACTTCAAATTGGTACAAAAATAGAAAATAATTATTACTAATGACTTGATAGAGCCTGATAGAGTGATATTTAAATTAATTCCATCATACAAGTTGTCGTTGAAAAAAAAACAAAAAACGCAACGACTTCTCGATTGATGGTGGTAAATTTCGTCGATAAACGTCATTAAGGAAAGACTATTCTACGATACAACTTTTACGTCCAATTGGAACGCATTTTAAATTTGCTCTAATAAAGTCATAGCCAGTTTATCTACTCCATAAACTTGAGTTGAAGCGTTGGATACTTCTTTGACTGAATATTCACAACTTTATGTGTGACATAATGCATTGGAAAGTCAAAGCATACTCATATGAATAGGCAAGTTAGAGAAAAGTTGTTAGAATATTGTTGGAAAATATATATTTCATTTAATATATTCAATAAAATATAAATACTGAGACTAGATTTAAATGGATAGTTTTAAAGAAAAAACATCAAATTTTCTTCTTTTTTTTCAACAATTTACAGATTTTTCAAATCAAAACACGTTCATCAAGGACCTATTTTCGGAAGTTTTATGACTAATTTTCTGTTTTTGAGGAGTGAAATGCATCCTGTGTTTTCAAATTACCAAATTTTATCATCAATGTATATGTGATGTTAAAAAATATATTGGTTTTTATTTTATTTTTTTTGTATATGTTATTTTTTATTATGTTGAGGCAGTAAAATATAAAAACACCTAAAATGCATGAATTTCTCCATAAGTACAAAATAGTATATATAAAACATGATTTTACAGAGTATAAGAAATACATTCAAGATTATATGCCAAACAATTGTGCTCTTTATTAGTCAAAAAATTAATTATTTTGTAGGGGATATTTCAAAAGTTTTCAACGGAAGTATAAATATCTACTCCATTGTGATATAAATATATTTTAATAAACTATTTATTTGCATGGAGCTGATATGATAATAAAAATGAAGCCATGATATCAACAGAAAAAAAGTCTTTTGTCCTCAGATATCCTCAAAATAAGTACGGACAAATAACGTTACTTTTCCTTTAAGTTCAAGGTAGAAAAATATACATTAAATTACAAAGTGAGAATGGCAGGTAGTAACAGGCATCTATGTATTTCTTGGACATCCTGTTTATAATGCCAAAAAATGCTTATGTCAGAAGAAAATATTTATATTTGCACAATGGGATATTTGAATAGCTCAAAGGAAAGTTTTATAACATCTTTAACATTTTTACACTAACTTAAAATAAATATTGCATCATTAATCAAATTACGCCAAATCTGTCATAAAATAAGTAAATCATAAGCTAAACAAAAAATAAAAATCAGCTAATTTTGATATCCTCTCCCATAAATGAAATGCTAAATTCCTTTACTAAATATGATAAAATTCTGTTAAATCAAAGTAAAAAATTAGCCCAACTGGCAGCTCTGTATAGAAGGGCATCGACAAGCCATCTTGGTACTTGAGAAGGAGGGGAGTAAGGCCTAATATGGCCTAAAGCTAAATCTATCCTTATTATTATTAATTATTTTGGGTGGGGGATCAACTTAAAACCACGTTAATCCAACTAATTTGCAGAGATAATATTACTGATATTGAATGAAACATTAAGCAAAAAATAAAAAAAAATATATAAAAAGTATAAACCTTTTCCAAAAAAGGTCGAGACTGGAGTTTGTATTTTATATTCTATATGTTTTTAAGAGGGTAAAAAAAATATGTGGTTATGAGGAGGAGATAAACGAAGAACCAAGTAAAAAATATGTGGTAAAAAACCCCATAACAGTTCAGAATAGAAATTGGACTAGAGTCAATAAAATTAAATTTTAATATTGACTAGCCAATTTCCTCCTAACGTGTCCAAAAGTGCACACAAATGAAGTTTTTGTGTTCCCAAATTGCGTTGTTAATAAATCCAGTGCGTAATTACTTTATTTATAAAGTAGTCTACCAAAAGATTTTTGTCCAACAAAGGAAAAAAAAAAAAGAAGTCAAAATTAGTGCAGTTTTGGAGTCAGTAAATAACTTTACGTGTTGGGAAAATTTTAAAATTGTAGTTTTTGCGATGGCTAAAGAAAGGTTTCAATAAATAGATATTTAAATACCTATCATATTTTACTTTCTCTAAATATATAATATATAGTACAACTTTCCTTGAAATTCACGATCTTTTTTGTGAATAGACCTTTCTAAATATGCAATTGCATTGCTATGTGTCCAAAAAACAACTTTAGAAGCATATACTAACATTTCTATACAAACCATGTGAGTATAAACAGACAACATAAAAATCTATTTTTGTTCAAATTTAATTGGCCTACAGAAGTTTTTTTTATCTACAAGGGATACTGATTGCCCATGATTTGCTCGATAACTAACTATGCAACCTTCATGTATCTACCTTCTTAATTTATTTAATAAAGGGAATTTCTATGAATGCGTTTTAAAATTACATACGTCACACAGAAAAATGATAAAGTAAAGTCAAAAGTGAACTCTTGCAAGGGGGGTGAAGTTATTTTGTATTCAAGGTGATTGGCGCGTTTTGTTGCTTTGTTTTACAACTTAATGTTGACTATGGGGTGTAAGAAGCAATTTAAAACAATTTTGGTGGTACATTTTTAAATAAGTTTTTGTTTTTTTTTAAACTGGAAGGGTCATTAGCCCTATACATTCCATTAGGTTCCTTTAGCTCTGTAAATAAATAAGGTTATCAAGGTTTGAAGATCTTTTACTTTGATGTTGCACATTATATCCTGCTTTCTATTGTCTAACAACATACATACTACTTATATACGACTCTATTCCAATTTCTATGATTTGACTCTGGAGTCCCTAACAACAATTGTTAATAACAAGTAAAACAGACGAGTAGTAGTGAGCCTCTTTGAAAAGTATCTCTTCCCTTCAATGACAATGTTTTAAAAGCCTATTTTGAATATACCAGACTCAGTAATTATAGAATTATAAAAGTTATACGATCCTCTATACAACGTTATCCCAATTATACAAACAGTTAGAGAGTAGGCGGTTGTCAGCTGTTTAATTGTTCATTTTCTTTCTCTTTCATCAGTGTTCTGAACAATGACTGGTTGAATTTGAATTAGCTCAAGGCTATTATCTGTGAACAATTGCCAACGTTCACATAGTATGAAAAAATTGGGTAAATCCGAGGAGTTCATTATGGTTTGTTTTTTTAGTTCCTTTTTGTAGAATAGGTGGAGATATATGTACCCATATGAATTTCTCAAACCATCAAAAAAGAAAATATTATACATTGTGAACATGGCTGTTGTTTACCTGGATTGACAATAGAGGATCCACTGTGGTCCCTTACTAACCCAAATATGTATAGTTTATTTTATTGTTGGCAGTCGATTTTCTGCTGTTTTTCTTCTAATCAGTAGTGTTGTATCAATGCTTTTTTATTTTCTCCAGTACAGTCTTAGGACCCACCATGTCAGTGCTTGGAACACGTTCTGAAGACCCTAGGTCTGTCTGTACCAAACCTGATTAAATATGAAGAAATAAAGCTTAGTTACCTCATCAAGTACCGAACTATATCAGTTTTAGAACTGATATACAAAACTAAATTGGAAGACAAAGACTGAACTGTAAAGGACAGCAGTATTTAGTCTTAAATAAGGATTGACATAATATAAAATTATCAGTGTTTTGAGCCTTGATTGGTTGAATTAGAATAAGATTTGTTAATTTGTGAACAATATTTCATCAATATGGCTGTATTTGGGAAGAATTGGGAAACTACCAATTGATTTTAGGGATTTTTTTATACTTCTGTTGGGAGGAAACGTCAAATGCTACTCTATATGTAAATAACGTCGCAAACAGCAAAAATCTAAAAAGGTAAGTGACCTTGTATAAAAGGAAACTTCATGGTGAAAAAAGGTGAAATCAATAATACTAACAAAACTTTGAATGACCTTAATTTTTATTGCTATAAACAACCATTTTATATTGTTGCAACCTTTGACTGATTTTTTAAAACATATTATTAGTTAGTAGTACTGTCAATTCTCTCATGTCTTTTGTTTTCATAATTATAGTACTATCCTGAGAACGAAAAGAAGACAAGGCAAGCGTGGGGGAGGCGAGAGGAACGAAACGGCGTTGGAAATACAACTACTCTAGTAGTAAACAATATTTTACCTTTTCACAGGCGTGGAAGTATTGAAGAAGAAAAGAAGTTTTTATTTTTTTTACGAATTCCTCAAAGTTCAAAAACAGTGCCTTCCCTTTATCCGTGAGGTTCTGTTCCGTTTGTGTAGTTGACTCGTTAAATTAAAGTAGATAGAAAATAAATCAACACAGTTAAGAAGTGAATTTACATTAAATGATGATTGCTCCTTAAATAATTAAAGGCTAATGGCGGTAAGATTGATTATAAATAATAGCGGATGTTGGATCAAAAAGAAATTGTTATTTTGTATTTTCGAGTTCAATTATTATCAAATTCCCAAATTAATATTTTTAATATGTTGTTCCACAACGTTGTGTTAAACTGTTATATTGTTTTTGACGGAATGAAAGGCACAAAAACTCAATTTAGTGTGAAATTCTTTTGAAACTTTTGAAAGATTGATCATTATTTTTTTTTTTCTTTAACCTCAATTTATTCACGTAAGGACATTACAAAAAGCAATTCATCCATTAATAATTCATCTAATACATATATTCATAGAGTCACTATTAAAAAAAAAAAAAAAAAAAACTATAACGAAATAAGTAAAAAAAGTTCAATCGAAAAATATCAACACTATACTTTTAATATTTATCCAACCAGTATCCCATTTTCATGAAAAAAGACACTATACTTTTAATATAAATCCAACCAGTATCCCATTTTCATGAAAACAGTCCATCATTTATATTGAAGTCTTGACCATTTTTTCTATATCATGAGGTATTGCCTTTTTATTCGTTTTTGCCGCGTACATGACAGGCTGTACATTTGGTATAAAGGCTTCTATTTTGACCTTTTTTTGGGGGTTTTGGGTTGTGATTCTGCAGTTCAATTTTCTTTATTTTTACCTCCACTCTGTTAATTAGTTGCCGCACGGAATAAAAGATTGTTTAATCATCACAATTGAGCATTTTGTTGAGAATAACTATTTTAGAAAAATAAACTATCATTCAAAAGTTAAAAAAAGTCCCCAACTTCATTTTTTCTTTACATTTTCGGCATTAGTAGAAATTTTTGGATCACATCTAAAGATTCCTAATTTTTTTATCTGTGAAAAGTAAATTAACATTGGAAAACATGTGTACTAACATCCCTTAAAAAGTAGATTTGAGAATACCTGATAGAAATATGTTGCCCGTCAACATACAAATGGGCTAGAATGAGTTTACTTAATATAGAGTCTGATGTACAATTTTGTTCTTCTACAAATTAAGAATCATCAATTTATATCACTACAATATTATGACTAATCATTTTAAACGTGGCAATTTGCGCTGATAGTAAAAAAAATTTATCGTGACAATGAAATAATTAGAAATAGATAGCTTTTATGTGTTTAAAAATTGTCATATAGGAGATAAATTAAGTATCATAAATCAAATAAAGGCTTAAACAATAGTTAACATTATTTTTGGATAACTCAATGAATCCCAAATATTTAATTATAAAGTACATGATTGACTTAAATAAATAATAAAATACTGAGAAATATCAGAAATTATAATGTACAAAATTTCTATTTTTTTTATAAAATTTTGTTTAATATTGTTTTTGAGTTGACACACAACATTTAAAAAACAAACTTTATTTTTTATAAATGTAATATCTTTTTAATTCTTAAAAAAACAAAAAAAAAACGAGTCACTGAAATACAAAAGTCAGCTTAATAAGATCTATTTCTTTTCTTTTTAAAGGAAAAATCATAAAAGATAAAAAAACAAACTTGATTCTATAATTAATTAATTTAATTTTAAATTCCTGAATTTACTAATTTCCGTCAGTGACCCTTACAGAAGTTGGCTTTAAATATAACGATGAAAAAATTATCTATTTACCTATTTATTGATATAATATTACAATTATCTCATTATTGGAGCCGATAATAGATCAATGAAAGTAAAAACATAACTTACAAAGTAAGGAATTGCTGGATACTTTATTTTGTGAAAATAAAGTTAGATTTTTTTCCCCCGCATATTTGGTATATTGAGATCTGAGAAGACACACAAGTTGATTTTTGAAAATTCAGATCTTAATACTGATGATCTATTGAATATTCACTCTTACCTTGTGAGCGAAAAATAGGCTATCGGAGTCCTAATGCGATTCACCTATATTTTCTACTTTTCTACATACAATTTAGGTTTATTACAGCTTATTATCGCCTCCATTAGCCTTAATGATGTCGTCCAATCCGGACTTACGGCAAAGGATGACCTCCTGACAAATCCTTAACCAAATTGTACCAAATCTAATTAATAAAGGCTTTTAGAAACTCAGTATTGCGGTGACAATTGCCAAATGTCTTACTCTCTACGGCCACACAAAAGACAAAGTCAATTGAGTTCACGTCTGGTGGCTAGATTATCTTGTCCCAAAAAGCTATTTCCTTCTGGAGATAGGACTGGGTCACTTTTTCAGTCTGTGTAGGTGTTCCATCCTGTTGGACAACTACATTGTTGTTAGTGTAACCGGCTTTGACACATAGGATCAATTGGGACCTCAACTGGTATATGCAGTAGGTCCCCATGTGCCAATACCCAGGCGGGAACCAAGTCGATGAGATCTTCATACATATTATTATGAGGAAACCCCCTCCGAGTTCCTGTCCAGCAATTCTTCGCCGTTGTAGATGGTCTTGCAGGCAAACTTGTCTGCCGAATAATGTCCTTTTTTTGTTACTCCTGCACGGAAGAAAGCGGAAGCTTCTACGCAATTTACTTTCTCCAACATTGTGAAATAATAAAACCAAACAAGAAAGATCAACAATTAACACCTATAGCTGTTATCTTCTGTTTGAAGTTTTAAAGGATCAGTCAACACAATCTCCATATATTAGCTTGTAAAGTATTTGGGAAATAGTTTTGATACATCCTCTGTATATACAGGGTGTCCACGATAAATTGGAACTACTTTAAACTTCATCCAGATCCATAATGCGGATATTCGGGGTTAAATTATACTAATATAAAAGGTTGCGTCAACAATACACTATAGCGTCCACCACAATAGTTTTGACAACAAACAATAGTCATCATGGGACAAGCAAGGAGAGACGCCATCTTCAACATGAGAAGTGACCGAATCCGCACTCCCCGCTTTCTTGAAGGCCTCCAGAAGTCCATCAAGGCTTTGCTGGGGACTTCCTTGTCCAGGTTGGCCAAGAACCGTGGAGTGAGTAAGGAGCTGGTCTCCAAGGCTGTTAATGAGGACCTCGGGTACAGGTCATACCGAATGGCCAAACAACACATCCTCACGACATCCATGAAGGACACCAGGCTCACCAACGGTAAGTGTCTCCTCAATGACCTGAAGAACCATGGAGGAAGAATCATCTTCTTCTCTCACGAGAAGAACTGGACTGTCGACAGAAGCTACAACGTCCAGAATGACAGGTGGCTTGCCAAGGAGAGAGAAGGGGTCCCTGCGGTCTTCACCACAAAGTTCCTCTGTGATGCCCCTGGGTATCATCTGCAGCACCGGTGAGGTGATGCCTCCTTTCTTCTTCAATCCTAAGGAAAGGGTTAACGCGATAAGGTACTGCGAAGTCATGGAGGAGTTCGTCATCCCCTGGATGAAGGATACCGCCCCTGGGAGGGAGTTCATATCCCAACAAGACTCAGCGCCCGCACACATCGCCATGAGGACCACTAACCTCTTCAACTCCCACGACATCACTTTCTGGGATCGCAACACCTGGCCCTCCAACTCACCCGACCTCAATCCGTGTGATTACTACTGGTAGGGGAAGTTGGAGAGGGGGGTGTGGAAGGTCAGCCACAAGAGCACCGCGGCCCTGAAGGGATCCATTACGAGGGAGTGGAATGCTGTTCATTCAGCGGAAGTCATCAGGGTATGCAAATCCTTTAGGGGCAGGATGGAGAAGATGGTGGCTGCTGAGGGAGGACATGTTGAATAAATTTATTGTTTAATATCATGTCTAACTTTTTCATATTAACAAATACACTCCAAATTCCATTTTTATCAAACAGGTTGAATTTTATGATAGGTCCAATTTATCGTGGACACCCTGTATATATAAAAATATACTTAGATCAGTTTTCATATATATCTATGTTTTAAAAATGGAATATATTGTATGTGAACGATTAGTAGTTTAATTGAATTTTATTTGAGTAATAAAAGATAAAAATATTGAACTCGGATACGCACTATAAAGTAAATTTCACAGATATATAATTAAATGAATATTATGTGGCCTGATAATACGGGTAATAAAATCGATTTCGGATCTGATTTCCCCATTCCTGAGCAATTAATATCTATTAGAAAATAAAAGTAATTACTGGAATATCAAATCTTACTGTTGAAACATTTAAAGGTTTAATAGCCTTTGTATCAGTCTCAAAAATTTGATGACCTAAATTTTAAGAATAACAGCAAAATGTCCACGTGTTTTAAGGATAAGTTAAGTTTTACTGAAATAGTTCCTTTGGTAAACTGATATATTTTTTAGCAATATTAGTGAACTGAAGATTATTTTTGGAGTAAAGCACTCAACTCTTACATGTACTTATAGAAAGAAACACAATTCTTTATTAAACCAAAATATCCAATAGCTTCTTCTTCTCTCTTAATGAACACATGTTCTATCATTCTGTCTTCCAATCTTAAAATAAAGCCTTAAAAATCCAATATAAGATCTGAACAATAGCTATCAACCTTGAGCATATTAACACACATAAGAAATTAGAAAGAATGTTTAGCTAATTGACATAAGTATGCGGTCTTTCAATACTGCTAAGGTTATTTTTCTCCAACTATGCCTAGATTACAAAGGCGTTGTAAATTGGCCTTTCAGGTACGTATCACACAATTATCGAATACAAAATTACACAGCATAGAGTACCTTTAATAACCATATACTGTAGCCAAATAAAATCACATAAATCAAATAAATGCTCTAGCCTACAATCGAGAACTTCAAGATCATGGCTACACAACTATTGTGAGGAAATGCACATGAACACCAGTTTGAATGTAAGAATAGGTCTGTTAATCCTTCACCAAAATATTTTCTAAATTGCTTCTGTGTTGATGATGCATATTTATAAAATAAATGAGGAAGTTATCATTTTTGTAATGATTTTTGCTTATGTTTAAAAAATTATTGGAAAAAAACACCAAGGATCCATATTGTTGATTAGGATCCATCCATAAGTCTTGATTTCAATCATTTAAATACGTATATCCTTTTTATTGCTTTGTTAAAATGAGATCTTCTTGAACTCATGATTCCATTTCAAGAGGAACGTAATTGTATATTTATGTTCGTACATATATTTAAATAGGTACACAAGGTAATTATAGTAATCTAATCGATCTATTGTTGTATTCGTATTCTTCTTGAAGTTTATACGTTTACAAAAACAACAAGGATATGATATTGTTCTCAACATCCTCACAGCATATACATAGACAAAATGATGTTTTCCTCTACCATAGAGTATATAATCTAATCAGATTTAACACAACCTTCCCAAATCCATCCTAAAAAGACAATTGTCATATATATATGTAATTATGTACTTTGAGGTCACAGAAAATTCGTTTTAATTATGTATTGAATAAAGACTAAACAAATGAAAATTCGTGGTTATAATATACGTTTAAATAAAATGAATTGTCATCCCAAGAAACTGATTTTTTGCTATTCAGAATGACGTAAGGGGTCATTCATAAATCACGTGTTTTTTTTACTAATTCATGCTTCCTTGTGTCCCTTCTAAAATTTTATTATCTAATGAAGGTAACTCATTTTTTAAATTAAATAATGAATAATTTTTCTACTTTTTGTCTCTTGTTCCCAATGATGTCATCTTGGCATATCATTCAAATCTACGTGGTTTTAAGATACCTTTCCCTCTTTTCAACGAAGATAGAGATATATATAGTCCTTAATTTCTCCTTCAGGCCTCCTATGTGGACATGGCGTTTGTTAATGTCCCACATTTTTATTCCTCTCCTTTAGAAGGGTTCATAACAAGTAAATCTTCCATTAAAAATTCTCCGAGAATTAAGTCAATATTAAAAAACAACGCTTCCTGATTGGATGTTAATTGTGAACAGTAGGTCGGTAGAGTATCATTAAAAATTACTATATGACTAGTGGTGTGCCTCTACTTGAGAAGGAGTCCATGATTTTCATTCAAGGTGGATACATAGCTTTTGATTCCGTGTGGAATAACCCAGTTTGTGTGCTTCCCCGCGGAGAGCATTTCCTGGACCTCGGAAATAATGTTCTCTATTTTGAGAAACTCATCTTATTAAGGTGACAAGATGACAATCCATCTGGATGAGTCTCACTTCGAAGTTGAGCAATAACAGTCAGTTATTAGAGAATAAAATCTCAATTTTTAAACACAAAACTCAGAAATCTTCCATTTTGCAGAATTTTTATAAAAACTAAATATTTTTCCTCTGAAACCTGGACATGGACTTTAATTTTTTAAAGTCGGAAAAATATGTCCGCGGATTAACCTAGTAAGCGTAGCAGAGTTAACAAAATTTACCATTTATTTTCAAAAATATATAATGTTAGATTGTAGGAGTATCAGTCTCGAAACGTTCAGATACATAAAAGTTTGGTATATCTTCAAACCTCACACTAGAGGATTCAAAGAGATATTTATGTTATAAATTAAGCCCAGTAAAATGTAGTATGTGTAATTTTTTTTTTTTTGTCTGCATTCTGTATGTCCGGGCTATTGTATGGTTTTTCACTTCACGACTCTATTAGTGGAACCTACCCATTACATGCAAAAAGAATCATTTTTCAATACTGTCAGTCTCTAATAATTAGGTATATTGAAAGGGGCAATATCCCGAGTTTTTGTGATTTTACTATAAAATTATTTGCTATTATGGAATGCTCTGACAATTAGTGTTGTGTGGATCCTTTTTTAGAACTGAAAACTACAAACCATCCAGTTCAGTATCATTCTGGTCCAGTTCCAACCTGCATATCAGTCCTAAAACTTATATAGTTCAGTCCTTTAGGACGTCATTCAACATTCGGGTTTCTTTCGGATCGACAGTCTTAAGGACAAAGATCCTAAGACGGGATTGGAGTGGACTGAATACATAAGGATGGACATATCACTGCCAACAACATATGGGCGTCAAACTTTAGACCGGATCAGTTTTGGGAACAAACCAAAAAACAATTCAAACTTCAACTATTGTCCTTTTTAAAACAAAAAGGTTCTGTAATTCTATATCATGTAATTTTCATTGCATTTTCTTCGCCACAAACAAGAAACTTTTGTAATCAAAAAACTTATTCTATTTCAGTTCTTAAAAATGATTTTTTTTTAGGTTTGCATTATTTTTATGTAAGCATGTTCAAATGTACTTTTGAACAACAAGGCGTGGTTATTATATGAATGCATTATTTTACAACTAACTGTGCCAAATTAAATATTAAAGTTCTGCATTGATGATATTCATTGTTAAGTAGCTAACGCACTGATCACATCTGGTGGGTACATAATACTATATTGTCGGTGCATTGATCAATTTTATCAAATCTACAATTCATAAAACTTTAAACATGAACTGCCTCCGTATTGAAGTACCAGGTGGTTTATTCAAATCTGAACGATTGATTTTTAAAATTCAACAAGATATAATTTATTAATTAAGGATAGAAATTCAACATAATTAATAATTGAAATAGATGTGTGTCTGGGCTATTTTAATCATTAATGTAGCCGCCCTTTTCTGCAATGAAGTTATTACAATAGAAGTTACAATATAATTCACGTATACAATATATATTTAAAGCATGTATACAAATTAATAAATTTAATTGCTTGTAATATTGCTATATCAAATGACCTTTATTCTTTTTTCAAATAGAAAAATGAAAAGTTATTTTTTACAACTTTCCAATTATAATTTTAATTATTTGGACAACTTTTTAAAAGAAAAAAAAAACACTGACGAAATTGAAGTTAGTTATCCCTAATATTCAACTTAAAATCTGTACTGATCTACTTTCTGTCGCTGTTATTGGTCCATGATAAAATCCTAAACTTTAAAACAGGCTCTAAAATGCATCATTTTTACCAATATTACTTTAAACTCCCTGAGTTTACAAATTGAACTTGTTTTAATAGAACTTGAAGACTCTTTCATTTAAAAAAATAGTTTGCAATTATTCTGAAGGTTCTATTTATATTACTCAAACTTTAAATGATAAAATGTTTAATTATTTGCCACGAATGAAAAGGATTAAGCCTTCATTAATTATTCATTAATAATGGGATCGTTTCATGATGAGAATGCTGTTAGAGAAAGTATCATTCATCATAGTGTCCACTCACGAATTAAAATGATTAAATGTTCATTAATTTATTGAATGCAGTTAGGGAAAGTGTCTTACATCATTCATACATAAATATTGGATTCTAGATGTAGGAGATTGATTTATGACGTCTCTGTCATTTATCTATGAGGGTGTTATTGTGCCAAAATTACTCGATGGGCGGTTTTTTTCGTCTGATTTGAATGCGTCCTTAAGATTAAGAACAGAACCAATTCTTTTGACCTACAAACATTTTATTATTGTAGATGTAAAAATAATGATTAAAAGAAATAATAAACATATTGTTTATTATTTCTAAAAAATGATAAACACACAGGATATGAAGATTAAAGTATTTTGCTCATTCTTCTGTAACGAAAAACACACATTAACTTAAATCTATTGTATTTATTACTTGTATTCTTCATTTTTGGCATTTAGAACAAATCATATCTAAAAAAACAATAGCAATGAATGATTTTGTACCGAGTCATGAAGTCCCAAAGTCTTCCCCATAGATGTTATATTTAGATAGAATTAGCAAAATGTTATGTGTGCCTCTCCCATGTTGTTGGTATACCAAACTTTGTCTATAGTTTTAGTGATGAATGGCGTCGACTGCTTAGATAAAGACGTCTAAAAGACGATTATAAAAATTGTAAATACATAAAAACATTCATTGGGACTTTGAGTCCTCGTGTCTGATCTTTAACTGTCGTTCCTTGTAATTCATCCTAAAAATGTCGATGGGTTATTTAATCATATAAGATTATGTATCTTGCAAAAAATATTCATATTCCTAAAAGACAAAAGTTTTATTTGATCTTCTTTAAGTATTGAAAAGTGGGGCTGGACTTCGGTTCTCAGTTCTAAATAAGGACATACACAGCACTAGTCATGGCTATCATGTATCTGATGATTAATTATCTCTCCCAAATTATATAATAGGTAGTTAATGTTCATTAGGATGTTATTTCTATATTTTATACTTTGTTCAATGTCGGTCACCTCTTCTCTTTGCCCTTAACAAAATTTCCATCCCTACCATTGACGATCACGTCTTAAGATGTGATAAATGAGGGATGTGCTTTTATATTTTTGTAATAGTCTGGTAATTTTATCAAAGTACAAAATCGAAAAGATCATAAATTTCCACCGATAATCTCAGCCTATTGTTATTTTCTTCCGGAATTTCGTTCATAATACAGCATAATTCGTAACAGCAATTAAGCTTTCAAATTGGTGTTCATTATAGAGACAAGTTTTTAAAATTTTCTTGCAGATACAGTCTGTAGCTATCATGCGTTGAAGGAGTGAGGAACGTGCGTTAGACGTCGAAAATAACTATGACAAAAAAAGTATTTGATAGAATATCAGTTATAATTAATATAACAGCAATTTAGATTTTGAGCGTTTATTGGTTCAAGTTATTTAAATCCGGTGATTGATTGAATCTGTAATATACAAAAAACGAACTTCATAAATGATAATCTGATCCAGTGCCATGCATTGATTCAAATTAATGGGGTTGTCGAATTTGAGTAATTGGAACCGGGTGTATTCTGGAAAGACACACCTTTTTAAGGCATTTGCATAATCGCCAAAAACTAATTAGTCTGCCACTTAATCACCCACACCTAAAAAATGTTGTTTTGCAAATTTTACATCTTTTTGTGTGAAAATATCTTTCTAAAACTTTTCAATATAAAATACCAAAGTTTTGTTTATTCAGTGTATGTTCAAAGGGGGGATGTCACTTATCTGATATTATGTTGTATAAAAAAAACTGAAATCATTAAACAACATAAATAAAACTTTTCAAAGTAAAAAAAAAAAATCCTCTTTGGGAAACAGAAGTTATCCTGTTACACCCTGTACAAGCTTCCTTGATTTGATTCATGAAATACAAAGTTGAATACATATTTAAGATTTATATGAGTTAAAGCATTTAACGAATGATGAAGGGCATCAACAATGAGTAATGCCCAACAAAGCATCCATAATAGGCCTAAAAATGAATAAGTTAGTATTAAGTTCACCTTGAAATGACGTTCTTAAAATATATTTGTCTTCTTTACAAATAGATAATTAATTCATTTTTACAGAATTGGGGAGCAAAATGTGGAATTTTGAGTCTTTTAGCCTTCATGACCTCTGTTAGAAGGTGACGTGGGATCCTTGTGTATATAGACAAGGAGAAGTCGTCTATAAGCGATACATCGATCTGGAGAGGTCCGCATTAAATCTTCTTCTATTACCTCGACAAGAACTCCAAAACCCTCTTTTATTTCTGCCCTCCACTTCCTACTTTCCTAAAAAAAGTTTTCTCCATCAATTTTCTGGATGGCCTCATTGAAAATCAGGCTCTTTCAGTTCTTAAAAATGTCAATAATCCTGCCTACGGATATCTGAGATGTTCTGGCTTCTTGTTCACGCATGATGACGAGATGATGTAGTGTTTATTTAAGTTTTGTTTATGCATAAAATATAGTTGAACCAGAATGTCAAAAGATAATCACTAAAAATTAATTATATATGTCCCCGTTTTGTTACCCAACCTTGTATATCTAATAAATAGTACTAATAAAGACATAAGAGTTAACTGGATCATACTTTCTTGAGAGAGTCTATGAAATATAATTGAGGAAAGGGTCATTTTTCTTTTATAAGACTCTACTTAATATATTTAAAGAATTGGAAACACCTTTAATATTTCAAATCCATTTGTGTTAATTATATTGTACTTTAACTTAATTTAAATATACAAATGTGAATTGGGGATTAAGGGATCATTAAAAAAATTAATATAAAAAGATATATATCATTTAGTATCTACTCTGGAATACCGAAATTTGAAAAATGGTTTCCTGTGGATAATGAAATGTTAATCCCTAATATATATATGTATGTAATTTTAAATCTCATTAACTCTCAAAAAATAAATGTAATTTTCACTTGGAGAATTGCAAATTATACGTTTAAAAAAGAAAATGTGGTTTAATCTAATATATGCCGTGATTTTTTTTAAATAAAAGTTAAGTAATTCCCTCAATTACATACAAAATTAGAGGCATACATTTACTTAAAAATAAATATATTTTTAAATTAAAAAATTATGATTTGCAAAATTTAGCATTGAAGGATATTTTTTCCTTTTATAATTATGTGTTTGTTGAATAATTAAGCAGTAACCTAGTAATGTTTGTATGAGATATGTATGTAATACTAGAAAATTCCTTAAGATTCTGTAATCATCTTTTTTATAACGTGGTTAATGAACTGGGTTAAAAGAAACCCCAATAATAAAGCGTATTTAATTATATGATAAACAGTTAAGCGATTATTTTTATTATGTAGTTTAATTTTTGTATACTTTTACGTCCGAAAATGTTAAAAAGTTTGGCAAAATCATTAAGTCTAAAAAAGATTGATAAAAAGAGTAATCAATGTAAAGAATGACTTATAAACTAAAACATTTAATTAAATTCACGACACTTAAATATCTAAATACATCCTAAACTAACAAAATAAAATAGTTGCTTATAATCAAATTTAGCAGTTTCTATTGCATTGCATTGCCGATAAAATCTAGATTCAAAGAAATAAGACACATTTGATTAATTATGGGGTTTTTAAAATCCCAATTCAATAACCGAGGGTTAAAGAAATTCATACTAATGAAAAAATCCCAAATATCGATAATTGATATGAAGTAAAAGTTGACTTTATCCCTTAAAAATATATTATAATTTTTTTCATTTTATTTACTATGTTATTATATTAGGATTGATGAATGTATGTACCCACTTCTAAAGACAGATACAGACTTTAGAAATAAAAACTACATGTAACAGTTGTTCAAAATTCGAGTTAGGTATCAAAGGCTATGTTTCATTTTTATCAGACAATATTCGCTTTTTTTCGCGAATTAGTTGATTTTTTTTATAAAACAAAATCGATTGTCCACGTATCATAGTTTTGTATTTTTGTTTTAATAAAAAGTTTGTCGATTCAAAAATGCACTAAAAAATAAAAAAAAACAAATTATAATACAACGGAAAAAGAGAGAGCGTATATTGAATACGAAATTTAAAATGTTGTTTATCGATAAGTTTTATTAAATTTTGGAGTTATTAATCCTCCATTAGTAAACATTCTTTTTTAACAGAGTTAGTCAATTAAAACAGATCGTATTAGAATATACACATTTGACAAAGACTCAAAGTTAGAGTATTTAAGTTAGTAACATTTTTTTTAAATTTCTTAAAATAATTGAAAATACTAAAATAGCCATTTCGTAGCAATACAAAATACTTAAAAGAAAATTAATTTAAATTTGGTTGTTAGTGACTAGACGTTTAAAAATATAATAAAAAGTTTTGCATGGTTATAAAGTTGTTTTTAAAAAGGATTTAAGAACACTTTACAAAAGCCGGGGTATAAAAAATCCCAGTTCACAAAAGAAGGGTTAAAAACATAAATAAAATAATTGGAAATAAAATACATATTATGTGTAAATCCTGCTGTAAATATTTTTATTGTTTTAAAAAAAAATTAATATCTAGAAAATAAATCACATCTCCTAAAAAAATATCTTATTTTAATTGCTTGGTTTCGTTTTTTGACACCAAGCAATTTTATCAAAAGTAACATTATTGGGCTTTGAAACAACTTTTTGAAATATAATCATTCCACATCCACTCCATTGTATAATTCTATTTCACGGTCATGAACATTGCATATTTAAAAAAAAAACATAGTTACTTTAAACGATCCGTTAATAAATGCATATATCACACGCATATATCCATGTGAAAGTGTCAACCTTTGTACACACATTTGCGTTCATTTCATTCTGAAGGAAAGAGAAGAGGCCCACTATCACATTACGCGTAGATATTTATGTATGTTCTAGAATTTGATTCCGTCTAGGAATGTTGTTTCTTTAAAAAAATGTCGTATTAAAAGAATTTTATTTCATTTGTACAAGTGTATTTCACCTAAGGTTACTATGAAACTACATTTAGGGGGCCTACTACTTTTCCCCATTCACGAAACCTTTGTACCACAGTATGAATTAAGAACCTTAACTAGTATTGTGTTGGTCATTATTCATTCAGCCTAGTCCAATCGAGTCTTGGGACCAGTCCTTTAGACCAGTCATTAATACAGTCGATCCTTAAGAACAGTGCTAAGACCGTCAGTCCTTGAAACTTATCAAGCCAAATAATTGTACAATTACTAGTTTTATTATGAATTAGACACTAACATGTATTTAAAATAAGTTACTACCTCTTTGGAAATGGTCCTTTTAATGCATTTTTTCCAAATAATGTCGATGGTTTATTAAGCCAGACATTTATTAAGACATTTTGTATATATATATTCATATTTTAAGAATAATACAAAATAATACGAACAAATTATATTTTTATTTCGTTGTATAATTTACTATTTTATATGATTGAAGGATTATAAAGGGAAATTCACCCTCAATGATATCAAAGGTGTTGATTTTACCTTCCTTAAGAATCGACAAGTGGTACTAAACTGTATGGGAATGTACTGGATCGAACCGTCATCCTTGCTACTAAATAAGATCAGACACGACAATATCCTAAAGATTATGTTTGAGAGTCAGTTCTTGACTAAATTTTCAACAAAAAACATAACATCTGGAATCGATCCCAGTTCACGAGGCTTTATTACAGGTCCATTCCTAATCACCAATTTTTCTGTGATCCAAGATGGTGATTATTAACGATATCTTCTTTTCCCTAATAAACAAGAACAAATGATTTTGGATGGAAAAAAAAGAAAAGAAATCAAAATGGTAAATCTGACCATTTGAAGAATTTTAAGGAGACGAGCAGCTTATTTGCCATGAAGCTTTATTATATCAGCTACAAACAGCTGTCACCAATGGGGATAGGGAAAAGGAAATTAAAATTTTTATAAATGTACAAGAATTACTCCGATGTTGATCCTCAATTTTATTCTGAGTCCAACAAATACTTACAATTATAACTCTCCCTCAAATCATTAAAGTTCCTCGTCGGTTTTTATGACCACACACAAATGTTCAGCAAATTTGAATATAATTGAATACAGCAGAAAAGGAAGTTCCCTCCCCGGGAAAATGGAAAAACCGGAAAAATCCACCGGAAAAAATGAGGGAAAATATAACCAATTTTCATTAATAAATACATTACTGTATACTAGCGGAAGGTGCCCATGTAGCAGGCATGAATAGAAGTGGATAGAAACAAAGAATGAAGGTAGAACAAAAAAGACACAGAGAGAGGGATGTGGAAAAAGATAGGGGTAGGAGAGAAGAGGGGTTTAATCGAGAGAAGGAGAAATATTAAATGAAAAAGAAGAAATAAAGTAGATATTTATAGAGTGATTCTGTCTCTAGACTAAAGAACTACCTGGCTCATCATGTCATCAATTCTATTTTTCCTCAAGCTGGAATTATCTTCAGGAGATATCATGTTAGTATTGTGAAACTACTTGTGCTTATTTACTAATAAAAAACAAAAAATGCTGAAGATTTCTTAAAAATCTACCTTCTATATTGCTAAAACCAAATTTGTCAGTTCGTCAATCCATTATAGCTCTTTACAGTGCCGGGTACATCCGCTAGAACAGTATATTGCTGACTCTTTTTTGTTTGATTTATTGTTAGTTATAGTGTACGCGTATCTTCCAAAACAAGATGTTCCTCTCTATAATATAAATAATTTGATTCAAACCCTAAGGTTACATTATTTTTATTATGTAAACAACAACTTAAAAGCAATTTTGTATCTTGTCATCTCCGTCTATGCACTTTTATTTCGTGGATTTAATTGATCATTTTTACTTTCTTTGTTTATAAAGAAACTAGATGTTATCAAATAACATACAGATTTGAAAAAAATAAATCTAAAATATAATTAAAAATTCTTCGAAAATGTAATTACATACATATATTAGAAAAAATACAATATATATATTTTGTTGCTCGTCAACACAAAAGTATGCTAGTATGATCTTTTCTCAAAATTAGTCTAGGTTACATTTGTTTCTTCGATGATTGACGATAGTGAATCTTGCCCACGCCAAAGTGAGTAAAAAAAGTATTTTGGAGATTGTAGATTGATGGTAATTATGTTAGTATCACCTATGCGGGGAAACCGGATGGTGCCCCTAGACTCAAGACCAATGAAACCCAAAAGAGGCTAGTGAATGATATTCATTATTTATGTCCAGCATTGATATGGCCTTCATCCCTACTGGATAATTCGCTATTGAATTATAGAATAGGGAGCGTCCTGCCGAGCAAAATAGGGCTACCCATTCGTCAGAGGACTAGGTTGTCAATGTCTGCAAGGCTTAGTGTTGAGGATATGGTTGCCGCTGGAGGATCATAAATTATATAGAATTTTTTTTGGCAGGTGTAACAATTTTACTCCCAACCCCTATATAAAGTTAAAAATATATATATATATATATATATATATTTGAACTTTCTTATCATTGTTCAAGATTGATTTCATGTTGACACACCAAATATATAATAAATGTATTTTTGAAGGAACAAATAGTCCAGGTGTCTCATCTATTCATAAATACAAAAACACACAATTAAATATCCAACTGTTCAGGTGAGTCTCAAATGATAAGATAGTCGAAATGTATTCTTTATTTACCATCGTACAGGTAAACAATTCTTGTGTCATTGTTTAGGTTAAAATATGATAATGGCAACCGAGGGGCTCAATAATCAGGAAGTGCTCATAAACAGATGTATTTCTAATTGCAAGAGATGGACTTTTTATTTATCATTTGTAAAAGTTATATTTGATTTAAATTTTTCAAATAATTTATATGTGTAATTTATCGCAAGAACAGACAAACATTTATTTTCCCGCAACCTCGAAATTAATTATAATGATTTTTTTTAAATTTTATGATGGCATTTATTTATGCTGATAAAATTTGATAATACGCAACAATTTTTCTTTGCGTGAGATGTCAGTTTTGAGGAAACACAATGGACACACTTGATCATTTGACTTACGTTACAATTTATGCCCTTCCTTCATAGAATTCACATATGTATGTGAGTAGTTAGTTATAGAACAGTGTATTACGTCGCTAACACAAAAACTTAGAGTGTTTTTGTCGTCAAATATCGCTATTTCTGCTCTTTTTCTCATTCCTCAGTGTTCTTTGACTTGTTTGGTTTACTTAAAAATAGATTTTGTTAATCATTATAAACAATTATCGATATTAGTAAAGCAAGGTTTATCTTATCTGATTGTACTTACAAATGTATCTTTTGAATTAATAACAGTCATTTTTTATCTAAAAAACAAGAATGTAGTCATATTTATGAATTTTACATTTAGCTTTTGCAGTTAAGCCTCTACCAGCTACGAAAATACTAAAGTACTCCCTGGCTGATAAGTTATAATGTAATATTATTTTTTTTATCAATCTGATATTATTATTCTATCATTCTTGAGGTGAGAAGATCTACGTATTGAGTGACTACGTACGAGGAAACACATGAAAATCACTAAGTAACACAGATAATTTCTTGGAATACTCTAATGTCGATCTTAAATTCGACTCTGAGTCTAACAAGGGCTATTAATTATATCTCTGCAACAAATCATCAATGTTACTCTCCGTCTGCAATCAGAACACACGAGTTTTCCATCAAGTTTGGAATATAACTATATAACTAATTTCACTATTCAGGACTTGAATAAAATATTGAGAAAAGTTCAAGAAAAGAAAGTGCATTCTTCCGATTACCAATTCCAAAAAGCAGGCCAGGTAAAAAATGCACACGAATTACATCACTACATATTATTTTCAGACATCCATATTGGACAATAATTAAAACTTATAGTCCACTGAGTTTTTTTTGTTTTTTTTTAAACTGATCAGGTGGTTGTCGTTTCGCAATTTACTTCTGTTCATTATATAACGAAAAAAGAAGCAAATGAATTAAAATCCCAATCAACACGGTTCAAAATTTTTGCCCCGTTTGGTTGATTAGATATTCAAAAAGGAACGGATAGCAAAAACAGTATTCTTTTTTTTCTAAATACTCAAACCATTTTAATGAAAATAGGTTTGAATTACATGTTCATTTTAAAAGTCTAACTATACCTACTTTATTAGCAGGGGATTAAAATGCTTGTTGAAACAGATGTTAGTTGTCTAAATATAATGAATTAATTAAAAGAATCGCTGTTGCCCTAAGGAAACACTTTGTACATGTTTAACTTTGTTTCTTTCCAATATACCAACATAATTATTCATGAAGATATAGAATCATTTTGTTATGGTAGACATTTTGAATAGAAAATTGAAAAGCTATTCTTCGTTAAAAATGTGGTTTTTAAATAGTCCATGCTAAAAGGTTCAATAATATATTATTTCTTTATGATATTTAAAGAAAAAGTTTTTCAATTGTATATCATTATAATTACACTACTTAACAGTTTTATTTCATATTTACTTATTTTCTATTCTAACTTTATAGTAAAGTGTTTGCCATTTAGGTAAATTATATATGATAATATTCTTTGTAAGACAACAAGAATGCTTGCAAATAAAGTGCATATGTAGCATGTGTTTCACAGATGACTTCTATCTATTTAATTCGCATTTCCTCGTTTGTATATGTTTGTCAAATATCTATATTAATAAATATAAGTGTTAGGTTAATTTATGTATTTTTTATATGCATATGAGACCATCATAATTTTTTTCAAGCTGAACTAATTTTGAATAAACACTTTTTGAAAAATTCGGTCTAAATCGTTTTAAAACACGAAAATTGTTATTGATTGTTCCCATTTAAAATTCTGATTGGATCAATTGACAGATTCATTGTTAATGATACCATATGTGTTTCATTTTTTCCTCCATTACCTTGTTTGTATCTCGTAACCTTTCCTTTAAAAATAAAAATAAAAACTAGGCCGAAAATTGATTAGTAGTTGGACAATTTTTCTTAACTGTGGAGTTAATATTCAAAAACTGTTGGACATTGTTTAAATTTTAACAAGAGCTAATTAAAATCTAGTCAATCCATGTTCAGAACACTGATAGGAAGATTAAGGCTGAAAAATCAACAGTTGACAAAAAAAATCAATAGTTGTAGAGAATTGTTTAAATATGAACCAGAGGTTATAAAAATCCAGCCAATCAACGTTCAAAACACTGATAAGAGGAAAAGAAGTTGAAAAATCAACAGTTGGCAAGAAAACATATAAACATTTTTGTGTTAAAGATATTATTGAACAATTAAAATAATTTGGATCGAAAGAAAATCGACCAAAAATTGTACATAGAGATGTCACAATTATGAATAACGATTGAAATTTGGTCCAGTTTGAGTCCAAATCTGTTTAAAAAAAAATTAATTATTAAGTAATTAAATTCCGAAGCATTACTTCAAAAATAAATAAATATTTACTACATTTGGTTGACAACTCTCAATGTTTTCGCTTCCTTTCTCCTAATCCAATGGTTCCCACCCTTTCAAATATAATAACCCATCTTAGAGCAGATAATCAGGAAACAACCCCAATTCTTAAACAATATTGTATACATTCATTTTTTGTACAATAAACAGTTATATATAGCGATTATATATTTTAAACTATTTAATATACAACGTTCAAAAAAAAAAAAAAAAAAGAAAGGAACTTAATCTAACGTAATATCACTAATGGAAAGTGTATATTTTTTATGAATTATTGTAAAATATATATATTTTATATTAAATGTTTTAAACTTTTGAATTTTACTCCATAAATGCAAGAATTTATTGACACATCATCTAACGAAATAATAAGAAGTTTCTTCTTATGTTATCTTCTCTTCTCGGCTACAAAGTAACTATACACTCCGGGTTAATTCTTCAGCGGAGAAGAAAATCACCGGGTCGCCATGATGTTTGAGGTCATTAAGAAGGCTCATACAATGCTTTATACGGAGTTGTTGATTCTTTTGAGTTAAGAATGGCCTCTCCTCAAATCTCTTTGACTTACTACCAGCAGCTTCAACCACCATTGACATGTTGCTCTTGCTTTTCATACAAAAAATATAAATCAATCTATATAACGCTCTTAATATGTTTTTCAGCGTCTACACACATTTGCCACAAAATCAATAAACACCCCTTGCCATTGGTGGTCAAGACTCAGAGGTTGGGAACGACTGTCCTGACAATTTTTATGAACGCTAATTAGTCGTAGTATAGTTGGTTCGTCTTATGCTGTAAATGGTTCTTTAACAATTAATATATATAATTATAATTCTTTTTTTTTTTCGTTTCTCTTAGAAAAAAAGGATAAAAACGTGATTGTAAAGAAATATAATAGTGCTTGAAACAGGCAGTTAAAAATGTTTATATAACTATTTCCATTTACTTATAAAAAATTAAATCAAGCCATAAGACACACACTTAAATACCTACGAACTAAGAATCTCCTTTATAAAGAACCTTGAATATTATTTCTTTTATTTTACTCTTCATTCTCTTCTACTACTTAAAAAATCAAGAAGTGAAAAAATATTATGTAATGACTATGACTTAAAATGCCATCTCTACTTTGTAAATAGCCCTTAAGGCATAAGAGTCGAAGTCGTTACTTTAAATTTTCTTGAACATCATAATTTATTTATTTTATATACTACCGTGTGGTCAATTAATATCTAAACACTTTGATTTTTAAACTTCAACCAGATATAATGTATTAATTAACTACAGAATTTCAACAAAATCAATAGATGTGTGTCTGAGCACTCTTAATCATTAATGTAGCCGCCCTTAGCGTCAATGATGGCTTCCTGGCGAAGGTGGAAGGCCTGGCGCCCACTGCAGTTGTTGGTCTCTCTCTTGGCGTCCCAGTGTTGCCTGACAGTGGCTTTAAGGACCTTAATGTTTGTCTGACGGACACTACAGGCCTTTCCCTCGGCATACATCGAAAAATTGTAGTCGAGGGCGTTGCCATGAGAGCTGTAGGAGAGGTTAAAAGTGACCTCTCCACCCTCACAAGGTTCCTTCCACCCACTTTTATATAGCTCTCCTGATAGTCTGGTGTGAAAATCCAGGATATCTTGAATGGGCCTTCATGGGCCGAAAGGGATTGACCTGGGCTATTTTCTTCAACTCCTCAATGTCTAGTTTGGCATTTTTGACAGAGTCCTTCTTCCTCTCTAACGTGTGGAACTTGCTGACGGCGTAGACGGTGGTCCTTGAGACTCCCAACTGCTTGGAGTGCGCGAATGGAAATTCGTGGATCACGTTCAAGCTTCATTTTCTTGACTTGTAAGAGCTCATATTTGTCTTGTTTTGCAAATAATTGTTTATTGCTTAATTGATCGAAATATGAATTCATTTCAATCAATCAAATTTCATTAATTATTGAATTAGTAAGTGTTCAGATTTCATTGGACCACCTGGTATATATAAGATACATATTACTTTTGCATCATAAAAATTTGATTTTTTTAGTAAAAATATCTACCAACAACATATACAGTGTGCACATACAATTTTAGGAATGACTACTTTGCCGAAAAAAGACGAAAATATATTTGATGGTGATTTATGCTGCAAATCTATGTTATAATGATTCCCATTTATATATGTGTGGTGATAACATAAAAGCAAGCTGGGAATTTTTTGATGAAACAGAGAAAAACGCCATATAAGTTTTTATTTCAATGAAAAACCCAAGAGGATTTTTTAAAGAGTCAAATACAATATTAAACCACTGAAAAACTGTCCAATAAGTTATTAATATGTTTGATATTGGTTTAAATTTTTAGGAGAACATATTATATAGAAGTTCAGTCAATTTGATCATGCAGTATTTGAACATTAAATCGAATTTTGATATCATCAATAAAATCAATTTGAGATGGCGAGGCATGTTCTCAACCAGCTAATCCCTTGGGTGTTTGTTCGTTATTCTCGCAACGTGAATACTTATCCACTACTCTTTGAAAATAATTTCCCGTCACGACATTTCAGTATCTTTTAAGATCAGTGTTAGCAAATGACCTTAAAAACTGCAGCTCCGAAAGACTTAATCCATTTTTTAAATTAATATAAGTTATAGTACTCTTATCAACGGATACGTTTATGATACTTTTGTAATATTGAATAAAAGTATTCCCGTTTGCTTCTATGTTATCGCCACACATATGATAAAATGTTTATTTTTTCGTCACCAATCATTCAGTTCTCAATAATGTAATATTTAATTATTTGAAAATCCTTCTTTTCTTAAGACATTGGTCTTTTTTTAAATTTATTAGACGCTTGTCATATTTTTTGGTACAATGGTTCGAATATTGCATGAACCAACAGTTGAGGATCCTTATAATGAAGTGAATCACTTATTTAATTAATCAAAATGAATGGGAATCATAATTAAATAGTACTACAGTAAAATCATCACCATTCAAATGTCCTAGAACCCATTTAAAGTATGTATGTATCACTATGCCTTGAATACTTTATGAAACAAGAATAACCTTGGTGTTATTTTGTTGCCTCAAGAGCTGTAATATATTGCTTTAATTGTTTTATTCGTCCTAAAAATCAAATTTATTTAAAAAAAGTAAGCAAATGCACAGCTTATGTACGGAATCCAAAATGTGTATACTTAAATACAATTTTATCCCGGTTATATATAATTATGATATTGAATAGCACAACTAAACGACACTTCTCTTACAAATTTTGACTTGCTACGAGCTATCATCATGACAGTGGGATATGCATAGGACACGGCCCTTATCGTAAAAAGCAGTCAATGTGTTCATTGCCCCTCTACAAACCTGCAATAATATGACTATGGTGTTATTTCTTGTTTGAAATTATGTTTATGATATATATCAGGGATCACTATATACAATTCACCCTTTGAATTTTTTTTTTTTTAGACAAACATACAGATAAACATTTCATCATTATTATAGATAAAGAGTTAGTAAAATTAGTAAATAAAAAGTTATTAACTTACTTGTATATATAATGTAAGTTTCAGATAGATTTTTAGACACACTGTATATCCGGATGAATTAACAGAAAATGTTTCTAATGTTCTTCTGAGATCCGTATAACTTATGGAGCGCATCCATTAACGAGGCATGTTCGTCATTTGATTAATTGCCAATAGTTTATAAGTATTAATGTATGGTTATTTAACATAGCTATTTAAAACTATGTGAAGAGGTGATTATAACTCCTTTCCGCTTCCGGGATGGAAGCCCTCCTATGTAGCACTACTTAGAATACAAATGTAAACCATAGTAAATTATCTACGTTCTAAAGTATTTTTTAAAGATGTATATTGATCATTTAAAATTGTATATATTTAATTAATTAGCATAGATATTAATTAGAGTATAAGTATTATTTTCCTTTGAAAACTCTTATATAAAGAAAAAGTTGGAAATAATTTAACAACTCCATGTCCAGTCAACTCAACAATAGACTTATAAATTCTAAGCACTTTCAGTCTGTATAAATATTAAAAAAAATAAACATGTTATTCCTGATAACTTGAATATTGTTTCGGAGTAAAGCAGCTTAGCTGTCGTGACAGCATGGTTGTCTAGCAAGAGCATAGAGGGAAATTACTCCTATGTCGATCCTCAATTCTACTATGAGTCATTCATAGACTTACAGTTACAACTAGGAAACCCCAAATAATGCTTAAAAATGGAGCTGAATATGCAAATAAAAGTGCAGAAAAAAGACAAAAATCCAAACAAACCCAGTAAAAAAAGGTTTAATTACATATTGCTATCAAATTATTATTTTATATTCCAGCAAGCTTTATTCC
This sequence comes from Lepeophtheirus salmonis, assembly GCF_016086655.4. Taxonomy (NCBI): domain Eukaryota; kingdom Metazoa; phylum Arthropoda; class Copepoda; order Siphonostomatoida; family Caligidae; genus Lepeophtheirus; species Lepeophtheirus salmonis. Next base: position 37,413,820 of record NC_052131.2, read on the forward strand.
ACTCAATAATCATCTGTTCACTCCGCTAGCCTGTCTCTCTTATTGGTTAGAAGGTCCTGGAAAATGCTAAAGGTTCTTTCACAGTCTTCGGACGTCATTGAGGCGCAGTTGAAGCTGGCTATAATGTTGGGATTTTCACATACACATACTTACCAGAGATCACTAAACTCATATTCTCAAATGCTTGGCTCTTTTTAAGAATCTCCTCTAGCTTGTGGACAAGCTTAGAAATGACAGGATTTTGCAGACCTTCTTAATGACGGACAAGAGGTAATTTTTCCTCGGGCTGAGTGATACTCTTCTTTGAGACCTTGAAGTTTGACTTTATTAAGGGAAGATCTTGGGCAAGATAAGCAAATGGATTGGATGGCCATTGTCAGCGAGATTGATGGGATAAACAGGAGTGGGGAACCTAACTGATAGAGCTCTCTTCTATTGGAAGGAAAGACTGATAGTGTGTGTACAGTATATTCAGGGTTGTTTCTATGTGACGATTGTATTAATACATATTATTTTCTAGCTAAACATGGAAATAAATAAATAAATTGTTGTATTAATATACGTCAGTCATGAGTACAAACAGTTTGATTATTTATATTTAGATGTTCGCTCCTCAAGGATGAAAGAATGATCATAACAGCTATAGAAAGTTAGAAAACATTGCTCAAATTGCACCTACAAAATATCTCGCACAATAAATGAATTGTAATATACAACTTTCCTCATGATACTATATTTTATATGATATTCTGCCATATCCGTTAACAAGTCATTATTTACAAATCCGAGTCAAGTCTCAAATATTTAAGCTTCTATGATTCCAAATCAAATACTAGTATTTTAACCATGAGTCTGACGTTCCAGTTTAATGAAACTTCAGTGCATATTGTACTTGATCCCCAGTACTGATTTTATCACCAATATGTATTAAATTTGATTTCAATTATGTAAAGAAAATCAAATTTCTGTGGTCTATACTAGGTGCGGTTTTACAATAAAGAATTTTCGAGACCAGAACATAAACCTTTTTAATTCCTTAAATTAGTAAAGATATTTACAAATCCATTTATATACAAGAGTAGGGTCCTCCATGAAACTAATGATTCAATCCAACCATCTTCAGTCTCAACCACGGCCTTCAACCTGGCGTAGAACCACCTGCACGCCTTGATCAGGTAATCTTTATTGCTATTGTTAACAGCCTCAATAATGGAGGCTCTCAGAGAAGCCAAATTATTGTTAGCACGCATGTTGGACTCCCTCTTCAAGACAACCCACACAAAATAGTCCAAAGGATTGCAGTCTGGGGACCTAAGGGGTCACATTTCCTTTGAGCAGAACATCTCCAAATCATCATGGCCTCGGAAAGCATCAGACGTACATTGAACACGTATCTCTTACACTTGAAGTCTCCACGGACGGCTTTCCTGATTGTGTACTCATCCACATTCATCCTTGTAGCCAGGTTATTCATGGAGAAGCTGGGGCCGTCATTGATCTTCTCCTGGTGCTCCCTAGAAAGACCGGAGTATGTTTTTTGGACTCAAATAGATCTGCCTTCTTCCTTGCTGGTGTTCCCATCCTCCAAACTCCTTGAAATCCTTTGCAACTTTGTAGACGGTGGTCTCTTTGGGCGCATTGCCTGCACGGAAGGCAACAAAATTGTCAGTTGAATCTAATAAATTAGTTTTTAAAGTTGTACGACTAAGGGTTACCAAAAAACCTGTTTAAAAAATTCTTAATTATAAAAATACACTCTATATTTAAAGGACCCGCTGTACCTGAGCCCGTTGGACTACTATGCGTAAGGCATAAATAGATAGAGTACAATATATGTACACATAACACTGTTGACTCATTGCCGGCTTCCATTTTCGAGGCATTTGCCAACATGGACAAGGAGTTCCTCATCAAAGCTTGTGTCAGGCTTAGGGCCACCACGTTGAAGGATGTGGTGGGTCGAGGGATTTACTTTGTCATCAAAAAGCAAAAGATTTGCAAATTGCTAAATTTATTTTGGGAAATAAATTCTAATGCATATTATCCATAACTTTTCTAGATTTATAATCCTCACCCTTTGTTTTATTTTCATTCACGATTGCTTTTGTAATGACACACCTCAAATTCGATAAAACTTATCTAGTAATGTACTAATGATCTTACATATATATATAATTAATAAAATCATTTACTCTTCAAAATAATATAATTATTGTAAGCGATTATTTGCTAACTTATAGAGCTATAATTAATATATTTTTATAATTGGACATATTTTTGGCAAGATACCAATGAAATCATAAAATATGGAATAGACATAGAAATGCATTGTTAAATATTTAGATAATTTCGTAAAAATATAGACTCGTAATTACGCAAAATTATAGTTATTCACTATTGTGATTGACACGTACAGGGATATTTTTTATTAGTAAAGCAATTATACAAAAAATCCTCTAGTTTAAATTCTACATAATTACAAAAAAAAAAAAAATCCATTGTGAGCTTTGGAACTTTTTTTGAAACGATATAATCATTTTGTTTAATTGTATTGTAAAAAACTTTTTATATGTTGTAATATTGTCTTAACTTGGCGTTATCTCACTCACAGGCAAAAAACAAACACTATGTTCTTGTGAAATGATAATTTTTCCACCATATTGCACCATATATTTCTGAACATTAACTGGTTAATGTACAATTACCTGTTATTAAGATGTGAACATTTCATTATTATTAAATTTAGAATAGGTCAACAGTTTTGAAAAATGTATTTTTTCAGCCTTTGATTTTCTATATATTTCACACCTTATAAATATTCTGAAATTCCAAATGATAGTATACAATTTAGATCTTCTTATTTTCTGAGGCATTTCCTATTTTTTTAATTAATTTTGGCCATTTTTTCTTCCACCAACGAAGTTGAACAGAGGGTACATATTTTTGCCTCTGTTGGTTAGTCACCAAATGTTACAAATCGATTTATATTATACTGGGTGCAAAAAATAAGGTCAATCTTACACAAAACGTAAAAAATACGTAACCAACCATGAATTTAGAACACATTGGCATATACATAACTCAACTTAATTTTTAGTGAAGGTTTAGTTCTATACCTACGCCCATTCAAGTTAATTCATGTTAAGATCATTTTTTGTACAAATTAAAGTTGTGAGCTTTTTTCTGTTTTTTATTATTTGAAATACCTTCCAAGCCTTTGAAAGAAAAAATCCACTACCTTAACGTTTTATTGTACTTAAACACTTAAATCTAATAGTGACCAATAATAGTATATTGGTCGAGGAAACAAATGTCTGTGAAGGGGATTGTTGGTTGAAAGACATTTTATCAGACTTTGGGAGTATTGACCATATATTTTCATATTTATGTACATGGTATGTTAACTATATAAGATAGACATTACGTAAAATATCATAAAGATGACTTTGTGGTTAATTTTATAAGACAGATTATAATTATGATACAACAGAGAAGAGACTTACATCATGAAAATCAAGGGTATAACATATGTTTTTCTACTCCATATTGCTTTGACATATTATAAAATATGTATAGGTGGATTGAGGAGTATACATAGTTGACTGTTTTTGATTTAAAACAACTGAGTTTATGTATGCAGGTATTTAAAAGGGAATTAATACATTTTTGCTGACTGGAAGCAAGGATATAAAGTAATCATTTATTAATAAATTAAGTTGAATACGAGCATACTTTTTGGTCTGTTATGGGTGCTTATGCGGAATTAACCACCCAATATCCATAAGGTCAACCTTTTAGCTGAATTAAGCAGATAAAACCTTCAAGTAAAGAAAAAATTGTATACGTCACAGAGACAAAAAAATACAGGGAACCTTCACCACAATGTACCCTCACTTTATGAGAATTTTCGTTTATCTTACAGTAGCGAAAATGTAAATTTATTTAATTACAATTGTTTGCCCCCTCTAGTGTTGTGTCAGTCTTAATTTAGGACCGAGTACTGTGTTCCAGTCGAGTAACATCCAGTCCAGTTCCACTTGTAGGTTCTTAAAGAAGGTAAACCCCTCGTGACACCTTTGCGGGTCATTTTATTGACCTTTATATACATCTTATCTAGTGGAACACTTGATTAAATTTTAATAAATATAAATTTTATTGGTCGATGGTCTTCAAACTCGGTCAAAGATAGGTTTTACTACTCAAGATTCCTTATGTAAAGTTTCATCTCAGTTTAAAACAAAACAACGAGAACGAGTAAAATCGAGCAACAAATGAGTGGAATTTTGAGGATTTTCCCTCATTGCATGTTCCCATGGCCTTGTAGAAGGAGCTCGGGTCAGCTTCGGTGAGAAATGTCTTCAGAATAAACAATCCAGCCGTAAACATTGTCTTGGGTGTCTGACTACAAAGTTAAGTGCTGCAAAAGACATGGGTGTTGTTTTTACTCAATTATTAGAGCTGAGGGCAGTTATATTGAATAAAAGTTATGCTCAGGACTACTTTCAGTTGATTTCGTTAAATATATTTCCCCACAAAACTTCTTTTTTTCAATTTTACTCCTGAAAAATTGCAAAGCATCAACCCTGTAACAGAATAAATTAAACAATTACTTGAAATATAAGAAGTTTGTTTAACATAATAAAATAATGAAAAATGAATATTTTTTGGAAATAAGTGCAATCTTTTTATTATATATATTTTAGTTGGGTTGGACTGACGGTCTTAAGAACCGATGGGATCGGTCTTAAGGAAGTAACTGAACCGAGTAAAAAGGACTGAGGCAACACTAACCCTAATTTCAAAAAAAGGCAATATGTTAAAACATTATAAAATCCAACATCAAATGTTGGATTTTAAACAATACATATCAAAGCGACTTTTTTTCTTTTCTTTAAGGCAAAGAAAATATCCTCAAGGTAAAAAACCTATTTTGCTACCCAACTTATAATTTTTTTGGGCTGAATATTTCTTATTTGAAGGCAAAACCTTAAATAGCTTCGATTCAATATTTCAAATTTTCTTACACATAAGGTTGCGTGTGGACAAACAATAACTGTTCATGCTAGTTGAGAGTTCTTGCACGTTTTTCACACTTTGACATGTACGTAGTATGACCATGAATAATTTTGATTTTACCATCCTTTTTAGTGCCTATAAAAAATCCCTCATTCAATTCGTCGAACAGAGCCCTATGTATCCAATAGGCAATAAAAACATCTTCCCCCTTCAATATTGTATTTTCCTGAAGATGACCCTTGATCCTTTCACTTATCTTTTAACGAACTCTGAATAAAATCATGAAAAGGTCTGATTAGGTATAGATTTTTTATATAATATATAAGTTATAAATGATTCCTTTGTTTTGAAGTCTATAACTTTCTTTATCAAGCATCATAGGCCACATGAATAAAAATTAATGATATAATTTTTAAAGGCATTTTTGTGGGCATGCCCATATTTTATGTATTTTCGAAAACATTTTCCCCAATGTTTGAAGTTACTCACGCTATTTTTTGAGCCAAACAACAAGTTTCTCTTTCGTTTAATAATAATTTCATTGTTGAACTATATATGTATGCGTAGAATGATGGGCTTAATTTCTTGTTAGAGAAGGGCCTATTTTCAGTATATACTTGTACATACAGTGTACTAGTGTAAAACTGGCTGGCTGCTAGAAGTGTGTTTACATTTTTATTTTACGAGGTTGAGTTATGGAAAAAAAAATCATGTTGACTCTTAGTGAGTGAACATCCTTTTTCGAACTCACTTAGTTATATGGGGTAAAAACCAACCCTAAAATATATGAAGGGTTAATCATTTTTTTTTTCGTAAAGAAAACTGATGCAAAAATGGATCTACAAAAAGACAAACGAATAAAGTTTAATATTCTTCTTGATACCTAAATTTCTCAAAAGAAAATTGCAAAGCTTTTCAGGGTCAAGGTTAATAGAAATACAAAATTAAACCATAGCACTTTTCCGACTCATGTGTGACTTCTACCGCGCTTTACAATAGTAACGTTAAAGAGTATAACAGCCCCAATGAGTAACTATCTACACCCTTCTTTGACTGCAAAGGTTAGAATACTGTTACTATACTGTAACCCATAAAAATCTGTCTGTCTTACCCAACAATCGTTACGGTACATCAAATGGAAAATTACTATTAACCTAGGCGATAGTTAAAAGTTGAGCCCTGGAGTGTATTTTCTGCAAAATTCATAAAAAAAGTGCTTATATGAAGTCAAGAAGAAAAAAATGTTCAAGTAAATATTGACCGTTTCTGAAACTCTCATGCATTTTTTTAAACTGCCACCTTTTTCACCAGATATGAATGCGTAGAACTTTATTTGGTGGGTTGTCCTAATGACTAATAAAAAAGCTACATCCCACTTCAACCTCGACTCGTTTGGGGCAGTCATCACAAAGAACTGGAACTCTTATCTGGCTCATTGTATTTTAAGATAAATAAATTGAAACTTGTACACAATATATATATATATATATTATAAAAATAAACCTAATTATATACGTAATTGCATTACGTTTACTTATATTTTGGGCCTAATTTTGCCCAACCCACCCCCAAAAAAATAAACATCCCTCTTCATTACCCTAATTGAATACACGCTTGGTTATATAAATTATATAACCAAGCGTGTATATGCAGCACATATAATTAAATTGTTCATTTTGATTTTGAAAATAATGATTCTTCATGGATTTATTATCAGATAAACAAAGATATTATACTTAGAGTAAAGAATGTTAAGAATGTGCTTAAGTTTGCATTCAACATTACTCATTCATAAAGAAATTCATGATATTAATTCTTTATCTACAAAAAAAGATCAGTTTTCCCCTCAATATTCCTTTTAATCCTGCTTATACTTTTTTTGAGCGGATTACATACATATTTTAAGGCTTAGTATTTAAGTTTTTTAACAGACCAAAGCGTAGTGGGAATTGATTTTAAGGTTTTTCGATTTTTGAAACTATATGAAAATCTTTCTAATTTGAAATAAAGTCGTTGTATGAAAGATTTTGGGATTTTTCTCAAGTGTTGCGTAATGTAAAAAGTTTGCGAATCACTCGGTTCGATAACAAAACAAAAAATTTCTTACAAAAATACTATATATCTATATATTAAATGTAAATGTCTGGTGTGTGTGTTTGTGTGTCCGAGAAGAATCATGTCCAAAACAATGAATTGATATTGCAAAACAATTCCATGTATGTTCTTTAGGCTCAAGAGATGGCTCTAGTAACATTTTTTTGTTTTTTTTGCCTCCAAGGCCATGGCGATTTGTAGCAAACTAGTTGAGATTAAATCGGCTGACTGATATATCATCTGTCAATTCCTACCAAATTCATTAGTATACATCTCCGGAAATATGTACAGTAGTTTTTAGAAAGAAGAGTGTGGAATTATTCAAGGTAAACTTTAGCGTTGAGAATATATCATTCCAGTTCCTACAAAAGCTATATTTGAGTCCGCTCCTTCCAAGTGCATGGCAACTCAATGTCCTCATACTCCGAGTCCAATTGGAGCCTCAAATACTACTAATCTATGTAGGTAAAAATTAACACAATAAACGTAATTTCCTTAATTTCTCACAACTGATGAAAACTATTCAAAATCAACTTAGACCCCAAAAGCTAAATTACAGATATTCTGAGTTGATATGGCCCTGAGTCCAAGTCAAGTCATAGTTCTTATGATGTTAGTCCAAGGCAAGTCTGAGTCCTCTATATAACAAACAAATTCAAGTCCGAGTGCGTGAAAAAAAATTATTTCCTAGAATTAATTCAGCAATTCCTAAATTTATTGATCTTACATGACGGGGTGCATAATGAAGTCAATCACTCTTGCAAATCACCTCAGGCTTCAGTCACAGCCTCCAACCTGACTTTGTATATGGCAAAGCCCTTAATCCTTTTCGGAATTATGGGACTAATTCGTCATACTATTAAAAAAATGGATACATCAATAACAAATAAATAAATAGAGCTTAGAAACAGTAGGAAACGGGTAAAATAAAAGTTTTGTTTACGTTTGAAGTTAGTGTTGTACCAGAAGAGTGCAGCACTTTCAGTCAAAGCAAAAAAAATTGTGGGTGCATTTTAGTTCTCCTTGACATCCGTTTCATTTTACTTGATGGACAAAATTCCTTGTACGCTAAGGAGTTCTAAACAATCATGTACATTTATGAAAGTATCCATTTACGTCACATTATACATATGTAGAGGTTAAGACAAATACAATGGTACCAACTGACAATTTTTACTTTTATTGATGTAAATTTTTGCAGACTGTGAAAATTACCCGAGTATTCAAGTTTAAATAATTTAAAAAAAATGTATTTATATAAAATTTAATTCAGGGCGTAAAAGATGAATGAGGATCTCCTTCTCCATGTGTGCCAATGCATTCCGAATGGAAGCCCACAAGGAGTCAACAGTACTATGTGCACATTTATTGGACTCTCTTTCCATGATCCCCCACTCATAGTAGTCTAATGAGCTAATATCCGGTTATCTAGGAGACCACATTTCCTTTGCATGAAACTTAAAGATCTTAAAAATGTTGGTTTTTGGGGTAAAGATCTGATAATAATTACACAGTTTGAAGAAACCGAGCCAATTTAAGATTATAACATGACACCAGATCTTTTAACATATATAACATAATCATCTGGTGAGTTATTTGTATCCTTGGGCGTGCGCCCGGCACAGAAACACACAATAATGGCCGATTGGTGTTTGTACTTGGAGGACATCTAAAAAAATATTGTTATGTACTTTTGGTAGATAAATCTATTGAATATACTTTTATATATGCATAGATTTCAGGGCTGAAAAGATATTGTGGCCTCAACTGGTTCTGGATCGAAGAATTCTAGCCTGTTTGTCAGAAATACAGGATTTTTTTTCTTGTTTCTAATTTTTTTAAATCTCAAGAATTTAATGACGGCTCTTCAATAAGACGGTATATTGAACAGATCTAATTGTATATGTGTATCCACAAATGTTTACATACTGTTTGACTCATACACACCACCTGGACTGAGTATTTGTTTGCCTGTAAATACATTTATTGCAGGAGGTGGTAGGTATGATATTTTTTCTTCAGATAAATTAGAAAATCATATTAGACAAATATCATAGAGATTTAGAATGTCAGGTACTTGTAAAATGTACATTAAAGTGTCCCATATTCGTTTTGATACATTTCTTCCTGTGCCAAAAGGCGTTTTTTACTTTAAATAATAATAAAAAATTGTTTTGGCAAAGTTCTCTTAGGGGATTTTTGGGTTATCACAGCCCATTTTAATTTATTAAAATTTGTATTCTGCGGACAAATTTAATTGATATTTTGAAAATAAAATAAAATAAGCTCATAGAATTTACAACCTTTTACAAATTCAAATTAAAGTGGTTTACCCGACAAAGTACCCTGCCAGGTGATGTCCTTGTGTCTGATGGCAAGAAGATGTTTCCTTACTTCTTCAATCGGGATGAAAAGATTGGGACTAACATCTACAATAAGGTGCTCTGCCATGTAATTCTTCTGTGGATCAAGCCAAGCTACCCTCATGATAACTATTTTTGGCAGCAGACAGGGGCACCTGCCTACACGACTGTAGAGTGCTGGAAGTGTTGGGTCCAAAAACTTTACTGATTTTTATCCCAGCGGTATATGGCCTCCGTCACCCCTCGAGTTGAATCCCCTTGATTAGTTTTGGTGGTGTGTCATGGAGGGAATCATAAATGCAATCCAAATACTGAAATGTAGATGACCTAAAGTCCCTTATCTTCAGGGTCTGAAACAACTACCCAGTCAGAAAAGTTGTCAAAGTCTGTACCATCTGCCGTCGTATTGAGGGTGACATTACTAAGATGCAGCATCTTTGACGGACCAATATTCTTTTTTTAGATATACTTGTTTCAAATCAGGTAATAAAGTTTTATGTTTTGTTTCTATCTACAAGGAAAAATTTCCTTTGCACCCTGTATATATAAAGCACTTTCAAGTGACGTTCTCATTCTAAAATCTGCTTTCTTACATTTAAGAGAATATAACTACTTAATCTCTAGTATTAAAGCCGTTGGATGAAGTTTCCACAAAATATTTTTGAGGGAGGGTGGAACTTGTTTATATTTTTAATAGCTATGAATATCAACAATTATAGAGTGATGACTCAGAAATGAGAATCCTGTTCGAGGTAGTCTAGCATCAGTTCTAAAAATCAATTTTGTACTTGGAGCCATTCGTAAGAGCTGACAAAAATTACAATATGATGTGTTTTTTTTCCTTTGTGCGATCAAAAATTTCCAAGCAAAACGGCAGAGGGTGTGCAATCCCCTTTACACACAGTTCAATCTCCAGGAAGAAAATATTCACAGTGGATGCTGTTCTAAACAGGAGAAATAATCGCTTCTTGGCTTAATTAGGAGCTCAGATTGAATGAACTTTAAGGACCAAACATCCAGCTAAGGTCATGGTCCTCAGCGTCGTAGTGTCCAACGGCAGCAACATGCCTCCTTATCTCTTCAATGCCAACTAGAAAGTTGACACGGTCGTCTAGTCAAGGTCCTCGGGTACCATGTCTTGCCATGGTTGAACAGCACGTTCCCCAGGGCCAACCATGTGTTCGCCCAAGACGGCACACCAGCACATACATCCAAGAAGGTGCAGCATTTCTGCAGGGGGAACATGGATGCCTTTAGGCCGGCAGACTTCTGTTTTTCGTCCTCGCCTGACGTCAACACCCTGGGCTTTGCTCTTAGGTGCAATTAGGAGGGCAAGACGAACAAGACTTCTCATCCAAATGTCAATGCCCTGAATGCCGTGATCACGAAGGGGGGGGACAACTTTTCCTCGGACTTCATCATGGCCAGCTGTGCTTCTGTTCGTCCCCATATTGAAGACATCATTCAAAATGGAGGGTGGGAGGTATATTCAATAAAAAGTGTAGAAAATTGTTGAATTACCAACTTTCATTTCAAAAGATTGCCATAAAAATTGCATTAAATACAAACATGTAGTAGTGGAAACGGCTTTTAAAATCCAAAAATTTTTAGTCTTCACCCTCTATACCTCCAATATGGCGTCCTTTTTGGTTTATTATTCAATCTCTTAAATCTGCTTAATATAAAAAGTTATGAGTAAATACCTGAAAGGAAATAAAAGGTTGTGCATTACTTAGTCATTGTCTTGAAGTCGCAAAAGGTGTCGCAAAACTGACAGAAGTTGGACCCAAAATACCAAAACAATCTATTAGTTATTACAATACTCTTTGATAATATTAAATTATCAATAAGGGGGTGGTCTATGGCCCCCTGCCCCTTTGTTGTTTGGCCCCTGATAGATGATTTCATCTTTGAATTTGAATATACAATAATATTCTAATTAATTCAGTTTTAGCTAAAGTGTAATTTTTCCTTGGTACATTTTAATTTTAACAGTCCAAAATACTTGCAGAAACAATTTTTTCTCCAATCAGTCTAGGCATATCTAAAGAGTGATTTTTGATTTTAGAATAGTTAAGTATTCAGAGTATTTTTAAACTATTCTTACAAAACAATTATTATGAACTTGTTAAGGGGTGTGTCCACTTATTTTTACCTTATACTTTTCCAATAGCAAAGACCAGGATTTCTCTCCATGTACTTGCACTTTAGCTAAAACTAAAATGTACTCCTACGTCTAAAAATTGATACAAACAAAGAAATGGAATATTTATTGTACGATGAACAACCGGTTTCGTCCCATTCTTCCTGCAATGAGATATTGCCTAATTGGTTTATTTAGGGGTAAAGGTATTTTATAATTAGAAATTCTATTTCAAACTAGAGAGAAGAACATTGAAAGTTTTTAATAGTTAATGGGTGTATCACTAATAAAAATCTTTAATTTATTTATTTGCAAGTCTTTTTTTTTTCTGTAGGTTCATGTATTTTATTTTTTAATTTCACCATCCATTTTTTTTCCAGAACTTGAATTTCAATTACGCCTCCAATCTTCAGAATGTAATGCAGATTCTTTTAAAAGTGATTTGACAATGATAACTACAAAATGATATCTCGGTTTTTATACAAACACAACTTCTCTGCACCTCAATAATATTTCAACGCAAATTTAATTAAAAAGAGTATACACATATATATGTGGAACAAGGCAAGGAATGAAGTGTAAGACCGAAGAAAAACTCCCACTGATATCCCTCCAATATTGACTTGATAACAAATTACTCCTGAATGACATATCAAGTATTTCAAAACAAAACAAATATATTTATTTTATTTTATTAAAAAAGTGATTTCAACAAAGTTCTAATCATCCTTGACCCAACATGATGAATAACTTTAGTGAGGATCAACTTCAAACCGTGTTCCAAATTTGTAAACCCAATTCTCAGGGGAAAATTTCTGCGAATAATTTGAAAAATATGTTTAATAAATACTCTGGAAGAAGTACAGAAAACGCTGAGGACGAGGTAAGATCCATTTTATATTACACAATAGTAGGGTCCTGATCTAGGTATGGGTTTTAGAAAAAATTCCGAATTATCAAGTGTAAAAAGTTAGAAAATGTTGCAGAGAGGAAATTAAATTTTGGTAGCATTTTATACAGTGTGTTTCCTTCAAATCAATAAACACATTTAATCTAAGAACATATTCCATTTTGAAAATATTATTTTTGAGATTGGAAGACTTTAATATGAAGAGTTCTTAGAAGAAAATATTTTATTTACAAACATGTTGTTTATGTGTTCACGTCCAATAAATGTGGAAATTTACATTTATGAATTTTTTAAATACGAGTCCTTAAGATCTTGTAATACATAACTAGTAATACATATGTTTTATGAGGCCTCATTATGCTTTTTTACATTTAAAAATAAAGCCAGTGTGTCATTTGGAGAGATCTTAAAGATATTTGTTTTATATGTGTAGAGATTCAATTCGTTTTTAACTTTTATTTTATTTATTAATTTTGATCAAATTTCCATTGATCTTGGTTTCATCTCTTTAAATGAATGGTAATTTATTAATCAAATCCTTGTTTTATCATATGATTCATGGTAATATTTATCAAACATAAATCTGAATGGCATGACTTGTACTCTTCAACTAATATTGTGAATAATAGGGACTCCCATTTTTTGCACACCTGAGGCTCCTCTCATGGTAAACCCCACCCTTTATCCTACCCCTGAATTATCAAAATAATATCATCTGATTCACTCTATTAAAAGGCTGCCCATTCCTAAAATAAAATCTATACTCCTTTAGGACCTAAAGTTCAGTTCCTCAAAATGTTATTTCTCAATATACTTATTTTGAAGCTAAAAGAAGCAAGTTCTTTCAATGCTTTTTATTGATATTATATTTTATACCCTTTCTCCATCTTATAAAAAGATCCTTTGGTAAAATATCCATTATAAAAAACTAAAATATTTACTTATGACGTAAATAATCTCTGAGTGATTTATTATGTAATTACGTTTATTGTTTAGTTATGGGCGTTTTTTGTTTTGTTTTTCAACGATAAGCGTATTAAGCATGTTCATTGTACTCAACTCATGACAATAATTGAAAAGGCCATTTGTTATTTACTTACTACAAACTTCTATATCTATGATGATTTAATCCATTTAATGATATTTTTATGATAATTACTTTTGGTCATACATTCAGCTTTTATTATTAGTAATAAAAATTAATCATTTAATAATTAATAAAAATGAATATCTAGGAATTGAATTACATATTCACTGGCTTAAATAAAGATGCCATTTACCAAATATAACCTGGCTTATAGCATGTGAATCAATAAAAAGACATTTAAAGCAACTGTTTGAAACAAAAATATGTTCATACATACAGATAAAGTCACATGGCGTGCAGAGATATGAAACATGTTCATTCCATTTTACCACAGGGGTAAGGAACTTGGACCATTCACATCAAGGTCTTTCAATACATTTACATATTACTTTAAATACATACTTATTGAATATGTTTGTGTGTTTTTAAATACTACTGACATTAATACAAAATTATATTTCCTTAAAAGACCGTTAAAAAAGTACCTACATCAAATTAAAATGTATATGTGATCATCAACATTGTCCTCCTAAGGTCAAACTATTCAATAAATAAAAGGAGAATATCATGATAATAGGTTATGAGTAATTAAACTAATTAGAAGCATTTTGAGTATCTTAAAAAATTGACACCGGGAATCAATATGGTAACCCTGACAATTTGAAAAATGTTTCATGACCTTTCATTAGATCAGCTGTGAGCTGTGAAGAAGGAAAAGGGTATAAAACAACGACATAAGAAATATACACCAAATTTTCACTATTGCTATGAGTTTTTCTACTTCCGGACTTCCAATGTTTTTATGTAGTTCTTTTTTCGCCCTTGAGTACACTGTATATGTGAATATTACCCGTCTCAGTAATTGGACAATATTATATCTATATTAATAAAGCAAATTTTATCTCTATGTATGAATACATCTTTGGATGTTTGAAAAATGCATGTTGCATCTAAGAAATAACAATTTAGTCATATGAATGAAATCATGCAGGCTTTTTGCTTTCATGACGTCTCATAGATCGGCGTGAGGCAGCTGTGACAAGGGAGGAAGGAGAGAAGGAAATAAACAAGGAGGTTTTTTTGAATTTTCTCCGATGTCGATCCCCAATTCACTCCGGAATCCAACAAGGACTTACAATCATAAAACAACAAAAGATTCTCAGGGTTATGCTCCGTTTTTTATATACACACACAGATGTTCAATTAGGTTTTGAAGATAATTAAATGTAGTAGAAACGGAAGTTTACTCCTTAGAAATTAAATAATAATGACAATAAAAAAAATCACATATTTGAGCCTCTGTTTATTCACCCCAGAGACTGAAATATCATTTTAATGTCGCTTGTGTATTATAATGATTAAATGATTATATGCTTCATATACCTCCATTTGAGGAGAGTTACTAACGAATTCTGAAATTAATTGGCTGGGTTCTGAGATTTTTCTTTATGCAATTATATAACTAAAATAGCCTAATAATAATGTCCGATTCTGTATGGAACATGTTTTTCTAAATAAATTTGGTATTTTTTATAGTCCCTTAAAATTTAAAAATCATTTCTGCAACTATTATCCTAGACTATGAACCCAAAGATATGAAGTATATTGGTCAAAATCCATAGAAATAGTTCACTTATGCTAATACTCTTTGTATCATACTTAACAAATACTGATGGGAAACAAAGTAATATGTGGATAAAATATCTGTTTTAACGTTAGGATGCCTAAACACAACCAGGAAAGTATTCGTGTTATAGGATTTGAAGTAACGTAACGGAGGGTTAAATTGCTTCAGCCATAGTCACACTCATGAATAGGAAATGACTCTGCATTCATAACAATGCCATTGATACAGAAAGAAAAAATCGTGATCCATTTGAAATATATTCAATGTAAATACTTACGAAAAAATACTCAACCAATTAATATGAGTAGAATCTCTTTAGAAAGCGTTCCAAGTCAAAACTATATGTTTAATTTTTGTCAGTTAATTGCTCTTGAAAGTTTTTATTCGGAAATCAAACAATCCTCAATTCGAAATAATGAACGAATAACTCAACAGTTGGACAGAGTAACGTAGTTGGCTAACTATAAATTGGTTTTGGGCCTTATATTTTATAATATTACTACGGGATGTGATTGAATATATCAATCATAATACATAATACTTTAAATATCATTCTTGAACAATACAAAATATATTTACTTTGAAGAAAAGGATCTATCTACTTGTAATTTATCTTAAATCATTTCCAAATGCTTCATTCTAGTTTAAACAATGAGTCTTAATCCATCAAAATATGATAAAGACTTATTATGACAAGTGATTTGGCAGAAAGGACGCCATCATTGTCCATAATCGTTAAAAGATTCTCACGTCATCCAGCACGGCGTTAAATCTCACGAACTTAAAATGTACGCTGTATTTTGTTATCAGCTCTCCATTTTTCTTTGTATTATCAATGTTATGAATGTTAATTGATTGATTTTGTCTTTGTTAATTAATGAATAATTTCTTATTATTATATTCGAAAGAATTGATTAACCAGGGCCTGATGTTGTATCTTTTTAGCTTCCTTTTTGAGAAACCTTTACAGGACACAAGAAATATAAGGACGCAAAAGCTTCAAGAATAAAGTTTAACATATGATTATTATTTATGTGTGGGATTTACGTGTGAATTTTTTAAAGGAATGTGACTGTAGGGATTATATTGTCGTCTCCAGATGCGATCAAATATTAAACAATTTTAAATACATAAATGAATAGCTACTCCAATATCCAATTATTCTACATTAATCGCGTCGAGCCTTGAATATGTACGACTCTTTCCTGTGAGTGTGATCAGTGTCGTCCGCAGCTTATTGTAACACATTTCAAAGTTAAAATATTGCCCACAGGTTGGAATTTGATCAAATTTACAGACACCTTTGGTGATCTCAATTATTTTTAGGAACAAAGCATAAATTTGAGATACCACATAATTACTAAATATAATATTCAGCTAATGAAACTTAGTCCCAGTATATTTACAACTTGCTTATTAATTTTTTTTTCACCAGTTTGAAAACAAATATTATTTTAAGAGTCGAAAAGGATTCATTATACTCTCCTTATGATATTCAGAAAAATACCTCTAAATCAACTGACAAATATAGAACAAATTAAGATTCAATACTTTATTGTCTAATAAGAGATCAAGGTCCTTCCTTTGTTTCTTCTAATTCCTCCAACAAAACCCATACTGATTAAAATCTTCCATGTAGACTTCCATTAACCCCATAAAATATTTTCTCATATTATGGGTTAACCTTTATTGTCAGCTCTATATATATATGAAATATATCAAACCTTATCTAAGAATGCGTTTCGAAATGGAGACTAAAAAGCTATATAATAATAATATTTGTGCCCCAAAAGTATGAATTAATTATGTCATACGTAGATAGTATAAATATTAGTGATGTTATATGGTGTAAAAACTCGATAGAAAATTGAAATGGAGGAATATTAGCAAAAAGTATGAATCAATACAAACAAATATATATATATATTCAGCTACCCACTTCGAATTTATTTTACATTGCTGACTTTCAGAGACATTACAAGTAACTGAAAAATGTGTGGTATTTCAAAAAGGTTGCAAATAGATGGGGAATCTAAAACCATGACGTCAAGATAATCGTTGAATTCTTGGACCCATACTTAAACTCATTCGAAAGATGGTTTTGGTAGAGCGTCCCTTCTGACACTCAAGAAGTGTTCATAGTATTGTTGCACAAAACAATATACAATTTTTGTCAGGCTTATTTTAAGAAGGTAATCCTTTAATTGTGGCTATCTCCAGAAATTAAAAGAACTATAAAGTCTACAATCATACAGTGTGGTCCATTGAGATCTGAAAACTAACTAATTTAATCATTAAAGAAGGTTGAGTGATTGAAATTAATTCATATTTTGATATATTAAAGCATAAACAATTATTTACAATAAAAACAAATCTGAATTCTCTAGCTTAAATACAAGTCAAGAAAATTACATTTGAAAGTGATTGACAAATTTCCATTTGCACACTCCAAGCAGTTGGGCGTCTCCAAGACGCCCAACTGCGCCGTTAGCAAGTCCAAAACCTTTCAGAACATGACAAAGAGGCGAAACGGAATTCGGAGGAGTTAAAGAAACAATTGTCTTGAGTCCATGAGGGCCCATGTAAGGGATCTTAGTGCTTCACATCAGACTGTCCAGAGAGATTTCAAAAAAGTTGGTGGAAAGAGCTTTCTGAAGATGGAGAGACAGTGAAAAAACTCAGATACACATTTATTTATAATATTAATTTTGGTGAAATTCTATTGTTAATAAATAAATGATATGCTGTTAAAGTTTGCAATTCAAAGTATTCTGATGTTCTCTAGGGGGAGGGAGATAGGGTGCAAATTGGGCAAATGATTACCTTATATTGAAATGTTATCTCCCCAAGAAATAAAGAATAATTATAATCATTGAAGAAAATGAGGAAACTCTCTTCTGATTGCCAACATGAAAAATATATTGTATATGCTTATACAGTCCTAAAATATAAATGAACTTGCCTCTACACCTTCCTACTCGTCCATGCTATTAAATATGAACTAATCTAACGGAAAATTGAGCAAGAAAAAACCAAATAAGAGCATCTGAAATATAATGGTCTGTTAAGAACCGGGACTGCTAAAGCAAAGAACTGCGGATAACCCGAAACCGCAATTTAAGTATGCATAATATCACTAGTCTGAATGTATGTATATCTCTTTCCCAAGGCTGTATCATTACGTTAGAAATAGTAGGATCTATCATTACTTCATAAATCATTTTTTTTGTTGTTGACTCGTACTTATACATATGAACCAATAAGGAATTATGCTTCCTCGTTTCGGAGTTTGTATTATTATTTTATTTCTACAAATATTGAATGTTCCTTATTTGTATGAAATAAGTATTATGTTTACTGATTTAAAGGAGTTAAGTAGATATATTCCAAGGCAGTTTGTTTTCTTTTTCAAACCACCTTCTACATCCGAAGAAAGATGACTGCATCAAACGTCATATTGAGTTAAAATATGTATCAACATAATTTGGTGAAAAAGCATCCTATTGGCCTTTGTGTCAAACTTTCCCATTGTAGTTCACAGGGTTCAAACTTGGTGTGAGGTTGGAGCCACTTTTCTATTTATATGATAGGTTAACCGTAGTCTTCTAACGCTTCCAGAGACTTTCTATATGCATAACAGGGAAACATTGTCCTTCTCCTACATTCAGGAACGGTTTGCTGCGATCTCCTTGATCCAGAGTTATACCATACATCCATAAAATTAAGATTGGCGACCCTAAGTCTCATCTCAAAGATGTGCAGAGACATGTCTCCTTCTAAATTGTGTTGATGATGAAGGCTTCTTTGACATGGTAACGTCTATTGGTTCTTGTCTCTAACACGCAGTCCTTAAATAATATCCTGGCTTAAATCCACTGAGCTAGGGGACATTTGTCTTTTGAAATGGTGACTAAGTAGTGTTCTTCCTATCTTTTTTAGGAACATTTTAAACACATAGCGACGGATATTGTCCTGTTGCCACAACCAGGAACGGTTGCCACCCACCTCCTTCATCCAGAGCAATACCACAACCGTTATAAAACTAAAATAGCTGACATTAAGTCCCATCTCAAAGATGTGTGTAGACATTATATATTCACAGTGGCTGGAAAATTGTTCTCAATGACATTTTGGACATCCTGGGGGCTCATGGTAATTCACTTGTTGATCTGCGATTAAGTTTATGGACGTGTAGAAAGGGAATCTGATTTTTACATTTATCTCTCAGACCCAGGGTCATCCTCTGCTCTTCCAGGTGAAAAACAAGTCATCCTATGTGAACTTATTAATTATGAATTGCTAGCTGAATTTATTTGCATTGATAACAGTTTCTCTTTCCAGATTCTAGACCCTGCTTTCCAGGGATTTATCATGGTTTTAAGCCTACAGGAAATCATGCATATAAATAGTTCATAGCATAGTTTTCATTTATTTATATATAATTCATTAAATCCAACGTTAAATAAAATGTGTTAAGATCAAATCAGTAGATTTTTCAAAAATCTTAATATTGTCAGTGATGCCACATTTTTAGATGGATAGAAAATTGACTTGAATTTTACATATGAATGTCGAAACAGATCTCATGTGATGTATCCGCCTTCAGCCTACATCCAGGTCCGGAAGAAGGAACAGGCGAGGATGAGATAGTTCCTTGGAATGTTGATCATTGTCTTCTTGTTGGAGGGAATCAGAGAGTTCTTGATGGCATGGAATTTTCAATTTGTTTTCTCAGCCACTTCATCGACCTGTCTTAAACATGAAATTGTACTGTGTTTTGTTGCCAAACCGAAGCCCACTCTGAAATGTTTGAAACCTTCAATTTAAAATCTTTATACTGTTGTTGACAAACCCGTTACTCATCTGTAAATTGAGTCTTCTTTATATCTGGAGCAGCTGTGGCCATGATACCCAATCACTAAATTATGTTGATACAACAACGTTTTTTTGTACATTTTGAATTTACTATGGGCGTTTTAAAGTACTTTAAGATGATTTTTATAAAACGAGCTACATAAAATCTAGTGATGCACGAGTTGACTTATAGCCCGTGGGTCAGATTGTCATAATTCTACAACATTTAGCTCCTCATGGACGTTTTAAAAAAACAACTTGCACACTATTAGTGATAACTATAAACATCTAAAACATAACATTTGAAAATATATGAGTGAACCTACCAGCATAAAATGTGTTTGTTTTGTATATCTAAAAGAAACCATTACATTTCACAGTAATTATTGTTTACTAACGAGATCCCGATATTCCTGTGATCCCGTTCTCTGATTGTTTGTTTTGGGATATGAATTGATTAGTGGTTATGTAAAGTGAAAGGCAAAAGTACTAATCTTCTACCTCTATCCGATTCTCGTCATGATATTTTAAGTCCCTTCCTTTATATTTGTAAAAAAAAGCCAACTAAGACGAATTACTTTCTATGAACTAATGATTTATTACCTCAAAACCAATTAAGTTCCTTGTAATTATGTATATTGAAATATTTTATCATTATCAGTTTTCTATCCGGTGGGGTTTATACTGATCAGTTATCATTTGTTAATAGTGGATTTACCCGGATCAATGTGTTTGATTACTATAAAGTTTTTTGAGATCTCCCATTTACTCTTTGCAATTAGAAATAATCATCATAATTTGTAATAATAGTTATGTTACGAAGTAACATGAAGGCTTTTAGATAGACATACTGAAAGTTGTCATACGGAAAGAAGTCCTCCTCCCGCATACTGTCAAACAGACAAAAGATGTTCTTCTAGATATTCAACCCATTATAGTATTTTGTGAATCACTCCGAAGTTAATACCCCTATTTTTGAAAGGAAGGGTTTATTTCATATACATTCTAATAATATCTTAATTAATTGTGGGGTGTGACGAAATCAACCTTGATTGAGAGCTATTGTCTTTAACGTGATAAATAATATTGAAAAAATCAAATCAAACTCAAAAATGCATAAATATTAAGTTGGAAAATTTGATAAATTGAAAAATATCATTAATAAGTTGGATAAGAGTCAATTTTATTTCAACTAATCAATAGTCATACAACTAATTTACTGTGGAATAAGAGTTAATTCAAATTCAACGTTCAAAACAGGATGTGGTAGAACTGTGTCGTCAATTCAGCCAAGCTTTGATAGGACAAACTCCTGAAATATATCTGAAAAACATTTATAAGTCTTTATTTATTTGGTGTATTCAAATGTTTTTCGAAGGTCAATGTAGGGAAGCTGTGATATCTTCCCATACATAATCGACACCAACACACTATAACAAACCTGTCTTCTTCAGTTATATAAAAATTTTATTTAGATGAAAGTATTTATGAGGGATTATTTGAGTTTTCTCTTTTATCCTAAGTCTGAACCATTATTATTATTTATTATGGTATTAATACTTTCTTTCAAATGATTCCTTCTCCGTTGATTACATCAAGTCTAGACATTCTCAAACTAATAGTCCATAACTACACTTTTCTTTCTTTGTGTCTCATACAAGTTTAAGATACCGTCCTTTAAGTCGTTAAAATGGAACATTTTACTAAAGGATTCTTCTGACTTATACATGAATAAAAATGCCAGTCAAGATGTGATTTTTATAATAAATTTCAACTTTTCATCCTACAAAAAGCATAAAAATAAAAGGCATGTAATTAAATGGTAGATTGCCTATTCTTTTTGAAAGGTTGGTCCACTAATTATTAATGCATATTTTGATATATAAAATCCTAATAAATTAGTTACGAAATAAAATAAATCTGAGCTCTCTAGCTTACATACAAGTCGAAAAAATTACATTTGAACGTGATCTACGAATTTCAATTCGCGCAATCCAAGCCGTTGGGTGTCTCCAGGAACAACGACTAGGCCATGAGCAAGTCCGAAATGGTAGAGATGAAGAAGAACTTTGTCAAAAAGGCCAACCCCGACTCGGAGGATTTAAATAAAACACCCCTAGCAAATCCTCTCATGTCTATGAGGGCCCATGCTATTAATCCCAGGGTTTCACATCAGACTGCCCAGTGAGCTATGACAAAAGTTTGGGGAAAGAGGCTTGTGAGGGTGGAAAAGCCACTTTTGGGCAAAAACAATAAAAAAGTAACCCATCTCCTCCGTTGCAAAGTTAATTGAAAATGTCTTTAGAATTCTTCTGAACTCTTTTTTGACAATTTGGCCCCCTACAGCAGAGATGCCAACCCCCCTCGACTACAACTTCTGAGGGCTTGTCATCCAAACACCGAGCCCCTCAAATCCACTGTCAAACAATCAACGCTTAAATCACTTATGTTTGTATATCCTAACAATTTTGAGTGCATCATTTTTTTTTCGTTGTTGGCAACCTGAGCAGGGTTTTTATTTTCAAAAGCTGTTACCATTATTTTTGCATGTTATAGGAGAAAATATCTAGTTCTATTTATAAAGTGTAACCACAAGTGTACACTCATGAATGGCCAAGAGTAACACTAAGGAGCTTTGGGGGAGTTATCAGACTTAATCCCTGTTCAACTCAGAGACAAATTAATGATAAAAACGCAGTAATTTCTACCAATGTCCACTTGCTTTTTTTTGGAGTATGACTTATCTTTATTTCCGTAGATTAATAGCAACTTGAAGGTAATCTACATTATTTAACGCCATTACAAATGATCAGCTCTCATACCCAAGTCCTCATGCTCCAGATCCATGGATAAAAAGATAATATTCGGATTAATATTAGTATTCACTTTCGTCTTTGCAATGTAATCAAAACTCTCACGGAATATTTCTAACATTAATGTCATAATAGATAGTTACTATTAATTACTTAATTATACTTTGACTATCATCGAAATTATCATCATTGCTCCCAAATGAATCAATGGATTTGAATCGAACTCATTGAAGCTAAGTCGTCAAAGTAATTTTTTATTAAGTACCTTACCAACAAATAAATTTGAACTCAATAAGTTATATTGAGTCCTTCTAATCCAACCTACATTACTTCTTCAGACAAAATAGGGCGAGCTCTAAGCAAATGGCTAATTAATGTTAGAATTACATCCACACCCATCTTAATCAATACTCATTTTGATATGACAAAGCGTAGAGCAATAGGAGTAAAACGGAAATGCTTATTTAAATTAATTAATATATTTGTAATTAGCACACCTACAAACAATAATAAAAAAAATTATCAACAATATCTATTGAATTTATTAAATAACTACCTATACAAAACAAAATGATTTGACTTTTTTTTGCGATGAAGGATATAATCTAAGCTATAGGGATTTGTTTCAAGCTATTGAAGCGTCATATACCATGATTTCAAAGGTCTTAACTATGTATATTTATCACAAAATAATTTGTTTTTCAGAAGGTTTAGTGAGTTTATAGAAAATATCTTAAATAAACGATCAAAAGCAGGAATTTTTGTAAACAAACTAGTTGTTCAATGATATATTTACTGCAAAAATAAAGCAAAAAAAAAAAAAAAAAAAACTTTGAAACTATATATTTCGTAATTGGCCAAAGGCATTTCTCTAGATCACTGGTAGTAACAAACAAATAAGAGTGGTAGGAGTAGACATGACGATAGCTGACAAAAAGTGACAAATTACAATTTCATTTAACAGGTATTTTTTTTTTTTTTTTTTTGTTGTGCCCATTGTTGATTTTCTATCTCATGGCTTCTGAATAATGTTTTGAAAGATGATATATTAAACCTGAATTATTTCTTGGTAGTCTATTAATATCTCCAATAATGACATCCATGAGTTGCAAATCTTTTGCCGCCAAAATTTAAAAAGCTTATACAGCTCAATTTTAAATTTCGCACATATTTTTTTTGAAAATCTCCTTATCGCTTCAAACATCTGATATATATTTTTCATTAAAGCACTTATGTATCCCGACTATTGGAAGTTGAGTCTCTCCTTCGAATTGAAATCTCGACAATCTCGAGACTTTTAATTACAAAGTTACATCTGAGGCTATAAAGATATCTGTGAAGTCAGGATTTGTGTTCCAGCGTGTTGGGACAACAGCTTCTAGGGCCAAAACTGTCTTGGAATGGCTGACTAGTAGCACTCTATTCTGGGACCAAAAAAATTGTCCACCACACTCTCCAGATATCAACCCTTTGGACCTTAGTATGTAGTTACATTTGGAAAGTAGAACCTGTATTGCCTTCAGCGGTTATTACCGCCAAGGGAGGACATATTCAAGATTAATCAAAATTAATTTGTCATAATTAATACAGTTTCTATGCATGACTAATTTATAAAAAGTTTTTGAACACAAAAATTATCCAACTCTCGCTATAAAGATCATTTGAAGTAATTAAGTAAATATGGTACATTTTAAAATACTTTTTCTGCCTTCATTGAAAGAATAACTAGGAATTAAATTTTCCTCCCACAAATCTTCCATTTTTTTTGGGAAAGGAATTATTTTTAAATCAAAATAAAAGAATATATAATTATGTCACTGGGATAGTTCCTCAAAAAAATACAAATATATATATAGATAAAATGAGGATTTTACCATAAACTCATTATGATGATGGATGTTTTAGAAAGTTCAAGTTTAATAAAAGTCAAAACTATGAATGATCCGTTTATTCTATTTTACCATTATCTTGCCTTTACGATAGTCTTATTATCGAACAAAGCAAAAGAAAGAGGCGCAACTCAAAACGAAAATGAATTTGATGTCTACCAAGGTACAAATGTCATTCATTATACAGCATAACTTATGTTCCTTTGTTCATAACTCGAACTCTCTTAGAAATATATGTATACGCAACAATAATCCTTTTTAAAGACTGTTCTAGTGCCTGTCTTTATTGTATCTACGAGACAAACATTACGGAAGATGACCCAGCCATTGACTTCAACCGACAAAAGGGTTATTTTCTTGAAATGATTACGTCATATTGGAATAAACTTTAGTTATTTCAATTTGAATGCCCAGCAATACCTTTTTTTTTATTTCAGATTTCCTTATAGTACAATTTGTCATTCGAAATACCCTTTTAGCAATACAATCCAATATTTGCAATCAAAAATAATGTATTTATTTCGTAGCATTTTATGCTTCTTATATCAGGATTTAATACAGTGAAAATGAGTGCAGTTTCTGTTCATTTTTTAATACCTGAGCATCTAAAAGGAACTCAATTAAACGGTTAATGGAAAAAAAATAATATTTGAACAGTGTCAAGTTAGGAGTTCAATTCTTCACTCCTTATTTATTGATGTCCATAGATATACAAGAAACAAAGCTAAAGTAAAGCAATAGCCGCATGATCATTTTTTCTCCTAATCTAAATGGGTACAGTTATACTTTTTGTCTGATAGGAGGAGCCAAATTTAGCATTAGCAACTCTATAGCCACGTAATGAGGATACATAGTTGAGGGATCTCATATGCAGTACATCAAAAATGAATGTCTCACGAGGAAAATAGCCTTTTCAAAGTCAATTAAATTTAGACATAAATGATCACGTGGTGATTGTTTCGCTTAAAAATAAACATATAAAGAGAAATTTGAAAAAATGCAATAAGAAATCCGTTATTAAATGCTAAGATTACCTTCCAAAGAATATAACTAAAAGATAACCTGTAGATAAATGTAGATGGCGAAAAAATATAAATTTAACAAAATGAAAAGCGTTTATATGAACTGGGGTTTATTTTATCCCAGTTTATTAAAAGAGGGTTAAAAAAGTGGTTATATTGTGTGTTTAGTTCTCTAATTAAAAAATAGATTCAAAACATAATAAAAAATTTAAAAAAAGAATATAAATTCATAAGGTAATAAGGAAAATGTTTTTCTAAATATTATTGAACAATATTATGACTTTGATTATGTTTAAATATTATTTCAAAAAGTGTGTATTTCACAATACGTAAGATGAAACAGCCTTGATATCAATTGAAAAGTGTTTGTACTGTATACTGACAATGTGTATAATACCACCTTTTATATTCAAAAGAATACATAGATCTTGTTCTACATCTTTTGACTTAAAAAAGAGTTTCTGGGATATTCTCATACTTTTTATCGTATCTCATGTTATTCCATTGAAAAGATTGTAAGTAATGCTTCAATGTAATTAGGTATAACAGTACGCACTTGGATTACAAATAGTTTTATATTTTGGGAATGCTAAAGAGACTCTTGTGTGTCGTATGTCAAGATGGTCTCTTTCGGTACTAGAAGAATCCCATTATAACAGACGTCTTGTATCCAGGATGGAGATGAAGATTGACCTGAAGAATGTGATACTTGCACATACCTCTACCACCTGCCACACCTTCAAGGCAACTCAGTCTGAGAGGGTTACTTTTTTAATGATGGATAAAATCTGGCCTAATTATAACGAATCCAGATTTGATCATTCTCGAAAATTATCTGTGGGACATTCTTCAAGAACAGGTCAATTTCATTAAATTACCATGCTATGAATGTTATTATTTGGTGAGAATAAATTCTCAATTTATGTGCAAAGTCCTTTAAATAAGTCATTTAAAGAATTTTTCTAGGGTAAGTAAATGTATGTTCAGAGAGCCAACTCTTATTTATTTTCAGATTACGAATACTTGATCCAGACGGATTTAACTCGTAACCACAGGATTTTAATTCTGAAAAAAATATCAACTTATCATGTAGTACATTTAACTGGTTTTTCATCTACACTCTGTATGTGCAACAAAGAACTATAAAGTCACTGAAAACATAAATAATGTTAATGGTGTTTTCATGCATAATAATTTTTGTTAAATTAGTTGAATATGAGAGGACTGAAATGGCTTTATTCTTTGAGGAAAATTATTACTCTGATGATTACTAATGATGTAATGTCCTTCTTCTAAAGGTATTTATTAATGTTTGGCGAAAAATGGTTAAAAAGCTGTTATAGTTTTATCAACAGCTATCTACAAGACTATTTTGGCTAGACAAAAGCACTAATACAATAATTTGCTAACAAATGATCTTCTCAAAGCTTTGCAGTAATTTGCAAAAGTTTATGATCACCTCTGATATTTCACTTAATTCAAAATAATCGTTTTCTTGACGTATCAAACGTCCACAAGTGATGACGCCAAGAGAACTGGGCACACAAGAAAAACGTCCGCAATTGATGACGCCATGATGAAGTTGACTCTTTCATACTCTCGTACCAGTTCGTACTTAAAAAAAAAACAAAAAAAACCATACTAATTTGATTCGAAAAAGGTGCAAAGTAAGAGTCAATACTATTCACGTCGTTTGACTAAACCGATGATATTTTGTTCTATTTCTAAAATACATTCCTTTTCTTCTAAGTATATGAAAATATCCTAAATGGTCATAATGAACTTTTAAAAATGGCTGTATGTAAAAAAAAACATAGCAATTAAAAAAAGCAAGCAAATATGTGATCAGTCTAGATCAAAACTAGATTGATTTTTCAAGTTGTCTGATTATAAATATCAACATGTTTTAACAAAGTATTTTGTATTTTATTCAATTTGAATATTTGCTGTGAATTCATCAAAATAAATTTGACAAGTAATGTAATTTTCAAACCTTTGATACTAATGATTCAATGTAACATATTTCATTGAAAGGATTTTGGAGACTACATCATTGGAATGGTCGGCGTAACCTTAGCAAGAAGCAGAAGAGCCATAATGTATGGAAACCAGTGAAGTTATTTTGAGAATAAAAGGGGCGCCCGCCAGGGAGATCCACTGTCTGCAACAATTTTCATCAAATGCTTAGACAAACTTATTATCGATGTTCACTCAGAAGCCACGATAAAAGGACTTTAAAATGGCTGTGCTATGCAGACGACCTAACTATGGTGTTTTCAGGAAGTCCTATCATAACTTTTATGTCCTTATGGACCCCTAATATCCAAAAAGTACCCACAATTTAGTTTTGGAAAAAACCTCAAATTATTAGGATCATGGGTTGGCCCGAAAGTATGTTGATGAAATATAAAGAAATCCTCTCAAGGATAAAAATAGCTTTAAGTCACTAGGCCTACCTAAATTTATGCGCATGGGATAGTACGTGTTCGTGGAACACCTACATTGTGCCCAAAATCCCCCACTTGTTACAAATATCTCAATTCTGTCCAAATATAGCTTTTGAGATTAATGTAATTGAAGATTCTTTCCTTAAAATCTTAAGGAAGAAAAATGTATCCACTCAAAGAATGCACAATCCAATAAAATATCGTGGCTTAAGCGTGATATCATTTACTAAATTTTGGTAATGCCTCAACTCCTATTTGATCAGGAAATGTTGGGAATCACAACACTTTTGGAGTCTTGAACCACTTTCTAGTTACAAAAGGATTATAATACACCGATTGCCCATACCCGAGCCTCTCCAAAGTCTTTGAAAAACTGGGTGGATTCTCGGCTAGGCTCAAAGGATTTTGTGATGGCGGGTCTTGGGAAGTAATCAAAAAAATTGAAGTCTCCTTGGGAGGGGAAATGCCTCTGAAAAATTTTATTAGTTATAATTATACTGGTGATTTTACATTGGATGTAGCCACAGATTTTTCAAACTCTCTAGTGAATCAAATGGATTTTTCCTTCTATAGGTTAGTCTTAGGAGATTTTTTACGAGTACAGTGACCAATATTTCCTTTTAGAATCAAGATCAGTATTTTCTCCACCTGGTACCTGAGAAGATATCCAACACAATATACACTTACGCCTTTCATTGATTATTTAAGCCGTCACAAAATCCCAAGAACTCTACAGCAAAGCATCATAGTCATTAAAAATAATTATCTAACCGCTCCTGATCAATGTAATCTATATTAGAAAATTGTTAAATAAAACTGAATGCCCTAGTGGGGAAAAAATACAAAAAAACAAGCATATTTTAGTGAATGCTTAAAATAGTATGACTAGACAAAAAAAAAAGTGTTGTTAAAATATTAGGACATTTCCATAAAAATATATCCACCTCATTACCAATTTGCTAATCACTCACTTTTTGTTATCATTGTTATATTGGGTCTATCAAATGAGTATTGCTATTTGAACTGTGAAGCAGAATAATTAACGTAACGTTGATTTAGCAATATAATTATATCGATTGTAACTAAATTATTAATAATATTTTCAGGTCAATCGTTTCAAGTTACTCACAGTTCATGAGGTTCTATGTTTGTTTTGTTTGATTCAACTTGTTGATTGCATCAAGGAGGTTATTTAATATACTAGACTGAGCTGAATACTATAAACTATATTATCTGTTAATCAAGATCAAAACAATTAAGTTGATATCTCTTTACAACTGGGATAATTACTATTCATGAATATTATATAAAATTATAAATAGTACTATTTGAAGCTAATGCTGATTCTAGAAGATACCTTTTATAGTTTAAAACATAATTCTATAAGAATGATAAAGTAGATATTATTGAATATTTTTATGTCACGCCATCATTTTCGAAGTCGGTAATCTTAAATATGGCATAAACAGCCCGTTTGACTCTCTGAAGTCATCAGTAGTGGAGGTATTCATCAAAACTGCATTGATCTCACCTTTTCTGAGTCATAATACTCTGAATCCAAATTATACCCGAGTTCTGACTCAAGTATTACTACACTGAATGTATAAAAGTAAATAAAAAACACATAACTGTATTAAAACAAGAGCTATTCAAAAACAACGATGATACCAAAGGACAAAAGCCGGAAATTCAAACTTCATATGGCCCCATGTTCATTTCAAGCTTAAGTCATTTTATCATTGAGGAAAACTAATCCCCCTTCCCCACCAAAAAAAATCCCCTTATGACGTTACAATAGGGGATACCAAAACTAATATATATGTATATATAATCCACGATCTATAAACTGGTCTAATATCAATATAGATTGATTTAGGGCTCTATGTGATAATGACAATTATGATTGAAGCAGTTGTATTATTTGTTTATAATAGGGTGCCACTCTCTCTCGTTTACAAACTAATATATTTATGCAACCTTAATGCCCTATTATATAATTTGCCCCCACTTTCAAATACATTTCACGATCGGTGTTCCGAGTCCGTGAAGCCTGAGTCATTTATGTAACAAACCGAGTCCATGAAAAAAGGACTCGAATACTTAAGCTCTAGTATTTCCCCACCTATACGTTTATAACGGGTCGTTTTCACTTTTATATATTCAACAAGCATTATGTACCTTGATTTATCCAACCAAAAAACAACATAGGAGAGAAAAAAAATAAGGGAAAATGAAGGAAACGGAACATCCTCTCCATTTTCGTAAAATATGTACCTATTATGTAAATATAAAGCATATTTCATCATACAGCTCTCTATTCATCTCTAAAATTAAAAAAAATTCCTGTGAATAGAATAATAATTAATGTAAATGTATTTCTTTAAAAAAAATGAGGGCATTGAACACATCTCTAATTTCTAATGCGTTATTTCAAGGACTTTGTTGAGAGTATTTTTTTTTTTTTTTTCCTTTGTGGTTCCTTTTTTTTATTGCATCCTTGCGAATATTTTTTATGTGGCATGTTCTTTTGTTTATAGATGATAAAGCATTTTTTCTAATAATAATGTCTCTTACAGGTCTAAAGTTAATTCAAGTTGATCTTTTTCCTATGGTATTTGGGCGTGATGACCTTTTATATTGTCATAGAGTAACAAAAAACATCCTACTAATTATTGAAAGAAAACCCTTATATTAAATTTATTCTATACCTCAACCTTTCCTCCTTTTTAATGATAAATCAAAAACATCAAAAATCAGCTGATAGTTGTCATTAGTGTCGTGTCGTCGGTCCTTACTGTGGAGTAAAAACCACATTCCCGTCCATTTAGTCTTAGTTCGGTTCAATTTGGTCCTAAAACTTTTAAATTTTGGTACTTGATGAGATCACTCAAAATTATTTCTTTTTATTTAATCCGTTCTAGTACTGACAGGCCGAAGAACCGGTGCTGATAAGTGCAGTCCTAATACTGCACTGGACTGAAAAAATAAGGAGTGACTAATAACCACTAATCACTTCTAGCCAAATGGTTCAATAAAAATCTTCCATCTGGTTGTATGAGGTTGAGTCAGAAGAATATTTTTTTTAAAAGAATATACTTATTGCATGACCTGATAGCTCATAATACTATTTTTAATTGTAATGTATTTTAATGCATTTATAACTTCAACGCAAGACTGACTTATTTCAAGTATTTTTATTTATTGTTCACTGTTTTTTTTGTTTTTTTAAATTTGAAGTCAAGGTAAATGAAATTACATTATTCACTAATTATATTTAATTGCATCAATTCTCTCTCATTTTTAACCTCTGGTCAATTGACGAAAAAAAAGCCTTGATCTCTTAATTCATTGTAATCCAATACATCATATAATATGTTCAATACTAAACTTCTTGAAATTTGTAATTTGTTTCCTTCAATCACCCAAGGGACCTGGGAAACATTTACAGCCATTACAGGAGGAATCAACAACTTTTTGTTGTTGATTTGTTATACACATCATGAAATGCAATGGGAATATTTTTTGACTTTGTGTATATAGATGTATAAAAATTAAAGAAAATTTGGATAATTGAATACAAAATGGCAGCTTTTTAAAGATGAACTTGAATATTTTATTTGAAGAAAATATATAATCATCACCGGATTCTCTGTTAAATTAAATGTGACCAAAATTCAATTTACAATGTTAAACATATAAATGGAATGGATTAAAATGAAATTTTATTGGAGGAGAATGATCAAATATCTTAAAGCTTTGGCTATGATTAATCTATACTAACAAATAATAATTTTCTCTCTTATTAGGGTGTATAATGGTCATTAAAAGCCTAGAAAAAAAAGATTGCTTTTATATTTACACGTCATATATGTACTTGTTGTGTAGGGAATGTGAGTCGAAATTCCCGAACATATATTCTTAAAACGTATTTAACGGTATTAAAGTTCATTTATGAAAGCATTTTTCATTAATACAATTACTTCGCTCTAAGTAATCTTATTTACAAAATAAGAGAATTTTAATTAAATAATTGTATGAATTAAACAAAATTAAGGAAACTAGTTCTTTGACTCAATTTATCACAGTGGCAATGAACATTTTTAGATTTTCTCAACCGTATTATTTAAATATTCATTGATTAATTTTCTGATTTTAAATCACAAAATTGAAGTCAAAATATATTAGTTATTTACCGCAGACGATGTTTTTTTGAAATACTCATTGGTCAACAAAGACAAAACTATGACTACAAATAAAGATGGTATACATTTATAAATCCCTTAGACCAAAGAACGTTATCAAAATAACAGATAAAGGAAGATGGAAGAGCTCCAGTTATTACAAATAACAGTCAATTTGATAAAAAAAAAAGTAATGAATATGCATTTCTTTTTAACTCAGGGCCTTATTTTAAATCTACAAGAACGATAAACAATCAGTCTTTTCATTGAAGTCCTCCAAATTTGTGTTACAACTTCTCAGTTGGAAAATCCCAGATTTAATTAAAATGAGTATGGATCCTTTTTATAGAGGATTCCATGTATCTCTCAGCATAGAATATATTGCTTTTTTCATGGGATCCATTTTATTGTTCTCTTACAGGATTTAGATCTGGCGAACTATTTGTTGTTGAGTTACTTAAGATTAAAATAATAAGAGATTGAGAACAGTACAAAAATTCGGTCATTAAACAAGGGATACATAAATTGTATGTAATATTAAAGGAATTTCGTGAATAATTTATTGTGTTTAGAAGGATATGACAATTTGCATATTTAACAGGATTTCTTCGTTTGTATTTCATTTCATAATGAGTAATGGGTAAAACATTGAAGTCATTTTTAGAACAACACATATTTATTGATTGCCAAAGCCTAGAGGCCTTTGGCAATGAAGAGTAATAACAAATAATAGTAATATAAAAGAAGGCCAAAAATATAATTTCATGACAAGCAGCAATGTTCTTTTCAAAAAATATGTTATATCATTGCATGAATAATTAGTTTTGTGACATTTGGTTCAATCACGGACGAGCTTATGAGGCGTTGCATGAAAGTTATACAAGGTCGATAGGTCATATATATACAAAAGCTACTCTTTACCTGTAGAATCCATGTATATTCAACTGCATCTATGTATATAAATACAACTATCTCATTAAATGTGCCAAGTCTTACAAAAACTGCATTCATTTTGGGATATTTATTTTGATATTATTGACGTATACAAATGTATGTTTGTAGATATTTTTTCCACGATAATCTATTTTAAATCAATTCACTGAGTCTCAGGAATGATGGATCAGCTTAATTTATATTTTTATATGAGTGCCAAAAATGAGCAAATTTCCATTTATGAATTCGTACATGAGTAGTTCTTTTGCACATAAAGATATTTAAAAGGTAATTGTTTGTCGTTAAATAATAACGGGATTTTTATATATATAATATGCCAATATACTGAATCAAGAGAATATGTAAAAAGGAGACCTTCCCGGGGAACGTCGATTACTTCAAAATTATTTTAACTCCCATACCTGTTAAATACATACATAAAAGTGTTAAATCAATGCCTAAATCATTTTATTTGTAGTAAAATGTCTCAAATACAGATTTTAAAGCGAATTACTTTTTTACTTTGTTTTTATAGCGATGTTTTGGAATAACAGAGCTAAATAATATTATATTTCCCCTTTGTCCCAAATTTACTAGATAGTATATCAGCTGACATTATGTCGATCAGGGTCACTATAATTTTTGGTAACATCATTTTTGTATTCACAGGGTATTACTTATTTTTCCATTTCTAGACCGTAAATAATAGCTAAAAGAGATGGTGAGTTTGATTAAAAAATAAATATCGAACTCGGAGTAGATCCTTGCTAGATGCGGTGTGTGTGTGTGGGGGGGGTTGATTTCCTTCCTATCACTCTCACTGTTTGTAGCTACAAGGGCGTTAGCAGGGGGTGGTTGGAGCGGCTGTAGGGCCCCCCTCAAAAAGGAACTTTTCCTTTCTACATGTAAAATTTAATATTTGATTTTTCTTTATCAAAAATTTGAAATTTAGTTTAACTTAAATTTTTTTTTACAAAAAATTTATTTTTTCTGAAAATCTATGAATTATTTAAATATTTCGATTTAATATCTGAATTTTTTTTTAAATCTAATGATTTGAAATGGAATTTTTTAAATTTAATGATTTATGAAATATTGAAAAAATTTCCGAAAAGTTAATTCTTCGAGGAGAGTTGGGGATTTTTAAAAAAAAATCTAAGAAATTGAATAAATTAATCCTAAATCAGGATATGAGTCATGGAATTTTGCAAGGGAAGAAATTAGTACCTTCCACCAACTTAACGGAATCATCAAAGTATTTTAAAAAGGATTTTAAGAAATTTTAACAAGTATTTTTAATAAATGTTGATTTGCATGTTTACTGTAGTTTTAAACTAAAAAATGATATTTAGAATATTTTTTTAAATTCCACCCCAAATCATTAATTATAAACTATAATGTTTATTAATATAATTGCCACGCAATTGTTCCGGTTTATTTATATATGTATGTTCTATATAGTATATAAACCAAATAAAGAATGTTGGAAAAAAAAAAAAAAAATTTAAATTTTTTTGGATAGAATTGTGGATTTTCGATTTATTTTTATTTTATTTTTTGAAATTTAACTTTTCAACTATTTTGCAAAGAATATTTCAAAAAAAAAAAAAAAAAAAAAAAATATATATATATATATATTATCCTGCGGGCGCCCCTGAGCTAATAAAATAAAACTTCACTCCAACTTAGCAGCTTTTCTTTAATAAATTCTTTATTTTTCAGTTTCCATTTTTTTAACATACCGGCCCGTCATATTTACTACAACTCTAATCATTACCATGGAATCAACCACCAAGAAATGATCTGTTATTTGCCACTCAATATAATCAAGAGTCAAAAACTAAATAAATAATAATTATTTTATAGCCCCCTCAAATTTTATTGCTCCTTGAGAAATGTTTTCATATCACTATAGAAATACTTATTGTAATTATAGCCTTATATATTGTTACAGTTCACCAAGCGTGAAAAAGTATAGCTACATACATCAAATTCAAAGTATATTCATCAAGTGCTTCTAATAAATAATTTGAACAGGAAGAGTATACAATCAAATCCGGATATAAGACACCGAGATACATATAATACAAATACGATTATAGTCAACACTCTTACAGATACCATTTTTGTATTACATAAAATAATTCGCAAAGAAGAAACATGAAGTCAAAAATATGCATGCATAAACTCTACTTTTACTCTGTTTTTTTGTAAACTTCATATGAATTCATAAGAATAAATAATTCACATGAGGATTTGTTTCTTTTTAGAAGTACAAATCGTTTTTTTATTATGTATGATTATTTTTAAATTTATTTTGCATTGCTTTTTAGCCAATACGGACACATTTCAAAAGTCCCCCCCATTAAAAAAATCTAACTTTCTCTGAATGATAACTTTGATATCTGTCAACAACAAGGTCTAATCAAACACTTGTTTCCTCAAAATTGGGATTTTTGAAAGTACTTATATACATAAGTATCTAAAAATGTTCGTTTTTTATATGTTTCGTATATAAAAAGTCTGGATCAAGTCATCTTTTTATCGAAAAAATAACAGTCTCGTTTTTCCGGATTGGTCGGTAATTACTATAGCCACTATTTAGAGCAAATACCACTTGAATACGTAGATATTAATGTGTGATGATAGTTTTTTCTTAGTTATGAGCAAGATTGTTCTCGGTTCCGGTTCAACAGTTCTTTTAGTTCCGATTCAAATTTTTTCTTGTCTCGGTTCTGTTGGCTATGGATCTTTCATTTTTCATCCAAATATTTTAAATTTTCTCAAAGTCTTCATTTAACTCTATGTCATTCTTGAGAAGAGAACACGTCACATAAATGGATTTAATTATTATTGTATTGAGTTGTTATGTGTGGAGATGCCGGATACTACCCCATGTAAGTAATAGGTACTACCAAGTGTTGGTTTCGATCTCATTTCGTATTCGTAGGTTTTGGTCCTAGAATTTCAAATAGTGTAATTAGTTGAATCGTCAGACTAATATAGTTACATCCTTTCTTATGAGTTTATCCTATTAAACTTTCGTGAATAGAATTTGTAATCAATTATCCTAATTCAACTATAATCATAATTTGGCAAATTGTATTCTATTCAATATTTCCGTGTTAGGTATGTATATTTAATATACTCCTTGTCTATGTCGGTACGCACAATGATGATGAATATAAAGTCAAGGTATTTATTTATAGATTTGCAACTAAAAGAACCAAATACAATGATGGAATTGCAACAAAAACACTTGAATGTCACGAATAGTATTTAATAGCCTATATTAAATTTTCAATATTATGTCTGTAATCAAGAATATTGATTTACAATAGAACTCCAAAGGAACAGAATACTTCAGAAACTACTAGGCAAAGTTAGTCTAGGATCAATTTGTTATTTTTAAGGCCAAAAATTTATTCAGAACTCGACTGCAACGCTTTTTGACGGTCTTTCCTAACTAGTTAGTATCCATTTCCGGAATTTAAATGCATTGAATCATTTCTTATGCAATTTAACTCTTTTGTCTTCAGGGAAGATTATCTCATCTGTAAAATTCACTCCTAATTGATAAATTAAGCATTTATTGCGCATTCTTTGAATATAGTACTTACTTTTTGTGCAATCTTAAAAGGTGCAAATGATACAGATGTCGTATTGTTTGTTAGATATGTTTTCATTTAATGTCAGGAAGATGGTGAACCCATAAACAGCAACAAAGACTTTGTCCACCCAAACAACACAAAAAATAGGTTTTTTGAAAGATTTAACTGATTCTATAAACAAATTAATTTATTATTATATTAAAATGCTCCTAAAATAAAGTTCACTGCAAATAAGTTTTTTTTTCCAAAAATACTCGCTGAAATGAGATTCTCCGAAAAGTTACATCCTGAAATGAATACGGAATATCAAATCTCTAAAATGTAATTTAATATTTTTATAATAAGTACTCTGCCTTAATTGAATGCATTTTTTTTATTTGATACATTCAAAAATATTTTTAATTGAGTACTACTTATTTAAATACTTTTGCAATTAATTGTTTACATAATATTTTATGTAGACGTCACGATATTTACCGAAACAAATCAATGAAAGGTAAAACATTCAGAAAGAAATAAAATGGGCTTGGTAAAAAGTCTTTATTATAAATATCAACAACAACATACACGGCCTGATAAGATTTGTTGTTTATAAGCTCTTAATGGCTGTATTTGAAAGGCTGAACCTATTTTTAACACTTATAACATAGGGTTCGTTTTTTAAAGTAAACGGAGAAATTATTATTATAAAAAAAAAACATTTTTTTTATATTATATGATATATCATAATGGTCATAGATTTGAAATAAGATATGTAAAAAGAACCCCTGACAATTTACATATGTTTAAGAAAACAGGCTCTTAGCTGTCATGACTTATCATTAGACTAGCTGCGAGCAGTTATGCGATGAAAAATATACACAAATTCCACTCCATGTCAAGCAATGACATACAAATGACAATGAATTACAACGATTTCGATCCTCAATTTTACTCCAATAGGGTACGAGCAAGGTAAAAAAATATATATTGTCAACAAGGACTGTTACTCACTCTCACCTTGGTTAATATAAGTATGGATGAGTTGAGGGCCCTGATATTGCTTAAGATTACGTCAACTGTTGTTTGACTATGATGTATTCTTTAGCTATTAATTATTAATAAGTAATAACTTATAAGATTTATAGTTAATAGTTATAATTATATTAATTGATAATATTTCATTTGACAAATTGCAATATTTGTAAATGGTGAGTTGGATATTATCCTAATTTATAGATATACCATCGTCTAGTAAATAAAATCAAAGAACTTTTGTCGACAGGTGACTCAACTTCGTCTAAAGTATTATTCTAGCTGGTAGCTAGTATTCTTTAAAAACGAATATAAGCAAACAACGTTCTTGCCCTATTACACGAATAACATACACTTATTCCTAACAACAACTTTTTGAAGGCCTTAGGTGACCCCATGCAAATTTTCAGGCAACCCCAGTTGGGGTCGCAACCGACAGGTTGGGAACACCTGCATCAGTGATTAATTTACAATCATGTTCTCTTTTCAAGCTTTGAAAAATGTAAAATCAATTTCAGCTTGACATTACAAAAGAGTGCAATATTCCATTTTTTTTTTAAAAACCTATCATAATGGTTATAGTAGTAAAAAATATTACCTTGACGAGCGCAAAACTTTTTTTCATTTTATAAAGCTGTATTCATTGTTTATTCATTTTTGAGGCCCTTACATGTATTTAAAAGGTGTGAGCTCATGGATGATGAAGATCAATTCTGAGGATTGATTGAGTAGTTGTAAGGGCAAGTCACTCTTGGACTTGGATTAAAATTGAAGATCGACGTAGTAGTAATATCTGCTGATATCCTTGTTAAATACGGGGTGTTTTTATTTGTCTTATTGTCACGGCTGGTTGCAGCTAATTTAATATTATGGCCTAACAGCTTGTATTGTCTCAGTCTCTATTTAGGAATAAATACTACAGTCCAGTTCAGTCTCGGTCCATTAAAGTTCAATCCTGCATTTCTGTACTAAATCTTATACAGTTTGGAACTTTATGACGTCAATCAACTTTATTTCTTCTATTGTTAATCAGTTGTAGTACTTTCAGTCTGAAGAACTGACGTGTTAAAGACCGGTCCTAAGCCTGGAATGGATGGAATAAAGAAAGATTGATACAAAAATAACGGAATAATCTTCTCTCTTCCTAAACATTCTTTAAATTGTCTGGACGGCCATGTTATTATACGATTTTTTTCCATATACTAGCAGAGCATATTTTTTACAACTGTAATAATAGTAAATCTTCTGTAAAAACAATAGACATTCAATGCCCTTTTAAACTTTTGCCCTTTAGATAGAGAAATGAATGTTTACATA
This sequence comes from Lepeophtheirus salmonis, assembly GCF_016086655.4. Lineage (NCBI taxonomy): Eukaryota > Metazoa > Arthropoda > Copepoda > Siphonostomatoida > Caligidae > Lepeophtheirus > Lepeophtheirus salmonis. The sequence goes on from NC_052131.2 coordinate 37,453,141, forward strand.
AAGTACAATACGCGTTCTCTTTGATTCAATTAACGACTCCCAATGAAATCCTTCAACACTTCTTGTATCTTCTTAGAATCATTTGTATAGAGATCATTATTTAAAAATGAACTACACATAGTATGCATTTCGTAAGATCTTTTTATTCAAACGTGATGAAGCAAAATGCAAAATAATCACCATTGTGACTACATAACTCTTTGAGAATATGATATTATTATAATTATATACACTCGTAATTACAAATTCTGGTTCTAGAGGGAATAACAATTATTATTAAATAGAAGGATCATCAAATGGGGTGTGTATGATAGACTTATATTCAATTAAGTTTGTACTAAAGGAAGTTTTTTTATATATTAAAGTGTTCGTAAGTAAACACGTATCATAGCAGACAACATTAACAAATATCATCAAGAGCTCAAACATAATTAAGGTTATCACCTTGAACATTATATGGCCATCCACTCTCGTTCAATGGAGGTATTAAGCTAACAGTATTCTTTTGGGGACAGCACAGGCCTTGGCCTCAATGGTACCCCAAAAACCATAGTCAAGTAGTTTCAGATCTGGGGATAAAGGAGGCCACAATGATGAAGTTGTTGCACTTCATCTAATATAGCAGTTTTTGGCCTAGGTTAATCTGGTGGCCTTTACCGTTATGATCTGGCGTTTTTGGCGATCGTAGCTCTTGAAGTCCATGTATTTCACGGCATTCCTGATCTCCCCTTATGCGCATTTAGGTTAGAGGATTTGTCTCCAAAGGCACTCATAAACTCCTCAGATCGATTTATGATGTTCCCCTTTTCCCAGGCTTCCGTTCATACATCCCATCAGCCTCAAACACCTTCTTGATCCTCAAAACAGTGCACCTGTGCACTTCCACAATTTTGATCACCTCACAAACGGAAACTCTTGAGTGGAGCAAATTTAACACTCTTCTTTTTTTTTCTTGATGACATCACGAAACTGACTTTAATAACACAAAAAATGGGAGGTCTCAAGACTGCTCTTTCAAACAATGTATGTTTCATTACCTTACGTTACTTGGTTTGGAATAAATTTATGTTTTAATGTTGCATTTTGACTTACGCACACTGTAAATTAAAAAGGCTGGAACATTTGTCTTGATATCACACAACCTCTCTGTCTTGTATAATTGATTGATTTATGTGTACATAATATTTATAATTGATGAAATAAGAATATTAAAAATATATAAATGAAATAATTATTGAAATGCCGGAAAGAAGGTTTATTCCTGATTAAATTGATCCTGTATTTTACTTCCTTGTTCATTACGCCCTCCTTGATTACGTTATTGGAAAAGCCCATAATCATGTAGATTGTAGAATGTTAAATAGGTCCTTATAGGGAGTAGTAAGCGAAGAATTGCATTTATCGTACCTAGATATAATAATTATTGTATTATAGTCACGGGGAATTAAAAATAAATATGGTGATAAGTCTAGGAAGAAGGGAAGGCCAAACTATAGTTTGAATATGACATAACGGGAAGAGTATAAATAATCTAATTGCAAAATAGTTTGTAGTAGGGAAGACCGATGACACTTGCAACAAACTTACTTAATTAAGTTAATTTTGAGTTATTGTATTACCCTGTACATAGGAGGTCAGTTACATCAAGTTTTGCAATTTTCCTAGTATTGTATATTCGTATTTATTGCTTTATACGGGGTGCACAAACATTGTTTTCTCTTTACAAAAGACAAAAAAAGAATGTTTTATATATCAGCAAAGTTTTGATATTGTTTTGATTAGGATAGTATACATTTAAAGTTTTGTTTTACACTATTTTAAAAATCATATAAGTAAACATACATCCATGTTAGGGTTTCCCAAACTTTCCCTTACCATGGACCCCTAACCATTTTTATACACAGCACGTACCTCATAATTTGTATAATTACCCTCTAAAATAAACATTAAATGTTTACTATTTCTTTGTGAATTACAACAAAACATTCTACTTTGTTGCCTAAAAAATAATTAGCTATCTGCAAGGAGACCCATAAGTCTTAAGACAGCAAATTCAACTTAATATTTCTGCTAGACGAGAATATATTTATTAATTCTGTTATTTGCATACGATTTATGCTATCTTTATCTTCTTTTTTTTAAACAAACTTTTTTCTAAAACGGGTTCTTGACCCTCTAACTGCGACATCATGAGCCCAATGCGTACCATTATGAGCTCTTGGGGCATTACTAAGCCCTTGAAAGACCTCAATGTGTCCAAGTCATCGGTACACCACACAATAAATCGGTACAAGGAGACCAAGAATGTCAATGATAGGCCCAGGAGTGGTCCCCCGAGTTCCATTAGGATACCCAGGTTGATCAAGGCCACGAGGTAGAAGATCAACTGCAAAAAGGAAGTGCTCCATGAGAAAGATGGCTCATGAGGTCGAGAAACAATGTGTCAAGTCCCAAATACTTCTCTGGGTCCAGAAACAGCACTGGGAAGAGTATTTCTGCTTACTCCAGCATAGAACACCTTCAAATACTGCCAAGTCTGTCCAGGAGTGGGGCCGAATCACTTTTGAGCACTTTTCGAACAAGGACATGTGTTCTCCTTCTTCCCCAGATCTCAACGTAATGGGCTTCTCCATATGGTCCACTCTTGAGAGGAAGATTAGTTTGACTTTCTACTGCAGCATCGACGATTTGAAGGTCGTCATAGTCATACATCGTGTAAAGCAGTTCCGAAGCGTCTGAGCGTCTTTGCCGTAAAGCGTTCTATTTACATCTAACATCTCCAGCACTCCGTGGGATCTTATGAGGATTATTTCCAGACCAATAGTCGTTACGTCTTGCTGTGTCAAGAATAAATAGGACTTTTGTAATAAAATACTCTATTGTAAAGGTTAATCTGTCATAAGCCAATTTTCAGTTGTTATTGATAATTTTTAGTATCCCCCAGACACTTGGTGTCAATTTGCACTAAGTGAACCACTTTTGGTTAATCGCAAAACATATGTCTAGAAGTCTCTAGACTGGACTTATATGTAGATAGTGCAGTCTCTCTCTGTGTCTTCAACTCTCGGAGAAGAGAATATTTAATATTGGAATCGGCTATTTTTTTAACATTATGTGCAACTCATCATTAAGCTCCATTCACGTAGAATAATAGCCATTTAATGATTAATATTGTTGTGGCCTTAAGTACATCATAGCTTAAATGAGGCAAGCTAATGATATGCATAATACCTATATATACATTGTTTTTGAAAATGTTACATAATTCCCCGAATAACACAAATATTATTTACATTTGTTCGTTAGGGAGTCAAATCCTCCTCTCCTCTCATTCGATAAAGATCTCCTGGTGTTGTGTACTAAATCCAACTTCCTCCTTCATCCCGCCAGATATTTTTAACGACCACATTACGTATATCCTTAAATTATTTTTATATAGTCCTCTAATAGAGCGTCTAATTTAGTGGTGAATGTTCATAACTCTAATGATTGGAAAATAAGCAAATAAATTGACAGCTGACAAAATGTTGGGTGACGTTGTCAAAATAGTTTGTGTTCCATTCAACAAATAAACATTTAAAACTAAATATGAGGTAAAACTTAAGAAATTAACAGCTGACAAATAACATTTAGAAGTTGTGATTGTCACGACATTGTCTTACTAAAATACAAATATACAATTATGTATTTTTCATCTTCTGTCAATTTTTGTTTGAAATGTTGTGAGATAAAATAAAGATCATATTCTGTTGATAGGATTGTCCATGTCTATGAGACGATGAGAGTAGTGAACAACATTTTACAAAAGCAGCATACATAATAAATGGGATAATTAGTGTCTACCAATTGTTTGATGTTGAAATGACAATTATTGAATCAAATGTTTCCTGTATCATTAATGAGATCCTTACAATAATTAAATTGATTTCCCCCCTCTGACATTTACTTGAAAGGAAATAAAAATTGAATCCGTTCTTGTAACAGCTAATATGCAAAACATAGATTTTTATATTAGAAAACGAGGAAATGATAGAGTCGTTTATTTCTTTAGAATTGACGTCACACCTTGGATGACACTTAAATATCAATCTATAGGTGACTTGACTAGGAAATTGAAAAAGTTCATTAATTAATGAATGAGTTTGTAGTAACATCCTTTTATATTATATGAAGTGACGATCAAACTCTGATTCTTTACATGATTACTTAGATGACAATGTGTACAATTTCACTATTTTTATTTTAAAGTAATAATCAGGAAAGATATCAGATGAATGAACTTTATGTGAAATACGCAATAGATATAAATGTAATTAAATTTTCTAAAATATCATTTTTTTTTTTCAACAACTTTCTCTTCCATTAAAATAATTGTATTAATTTTGTTGAAAATACTTGACAAATTATTGAATCAAGATGTTTACCTTTGTTAATTGATAAACATACTTATATGTATTGTTTAACTCCATTAAAGATAAATGTTATTGATTGGAAAACAATCGGATAACAATCATTTTTTGTTTTTCATGATAGTTTGATGAAATTTTTATTGGACAGCTATATTGAGTTAACATTAAAAAAATCTTGCAACATCTATTTAACTATATTTTTGAAAGATGTAAAGAATTAAAATAATAAAGTTGAGAATATTAACTAAAAGCTGTTGCTATTCTTCAAACGATAATGCATATTGAATGCAAATATGTATAATTTCTGGAAAAAGAAAAGGTTAGACATTGCAACTTTGATCCCCTCCTGCCATATGACGTCTCGGACATCTTCAAGCAGCTCCAAGTCATGTGCCACACCATCTACCACGTTTGCAAGTGCATTTAAGATGGGTTAGTTCTCAATGATCGTCTTCGAAACGGTTCGTGGAACAAGTAGACTCCTGAAGCTGCCAAACACTCTTTTAAGATCAACCAAGCTATGTTCATGGTCGAATTTGCAAAAAAAATAAATGTCTTTATATTGGTCTACCGTATGAAAGGTGGTTAAGACCATTGAAGCAAGTAAAAGATGTTTGAAGAGAGGGTCTTCTTCCCTCAAAAGTATCAACAATATCGATTCAGATATTTTATATAATTTTGACATCTGCCTAACCTAGAGCGTAGAGCTAAGTCCTCTGGATTACGACATCTAGTAAAAAGGGGAAAACAAAGTATGTTGAGTCCCCCAGAGCAACATTGCCGATCTAAAGCCATCTATGAATACAGAGTGGAAGAAGATGAGCCATAGCTACATCTCCAATGTCAGGGGCGTCCTCAGGAGGTGGGTTGGAGGGACTGTAGCCCCTCCTCCAATAAGGAATTTTTGCTTGTTACTTGAAAATTTCATATTTGAAATTTAATTTAATTTTTCAAACTTTTTTCAAAACAAAAATTTTTTTTTTTAATTTTTTGTGAATGGCATTGAATTTTCGATAAATTTTCTCCAAAAAATTTAATATTTAAATTTGTTACGAATAACTGTGGATTTTGATCATTTTTTGTAAATAGTAGTAAATTTAAAAAAAAAATCAAATAATTTTCTTGTATATATGTTGAATAAATGTATCTTTAATATCTAGCATGTCTGAGTTCATTTGACTTCATTCAGATAAAAATGAAGTACAACATGCAATATGCTGAAAAACTTTTTCACTACTAAATAAAAATAAAGCCTAATCCTTCATGGACACATTTTCCAAAGTCGTGCTATATATATCTATAAATATCAACTACAGTTTAAAGGCTTAGTTAGATTTATTTGACTTAATCTGGCCTCAATAGTTTGGTCTTCAAATAAAAATATATCCATTCTGATAGTTTCATTGTTAATTTTTGTTACTTTAAGTTAAACTCAAGACGGCTTCAAAGCACTAATCATAAACCATCAATGCATAAAACAATGCATTTTGATCTTAAAATTAATTGAATATGTTCAATCCAAAAAAAAAAAATATTCTTAAATATTTATTATTTGTACAAAATTAGGTGGTCATTCATTGCTATAATATGTAAATAAATATTTTTTTGAGAACCGTTCAAAAATGGTTGACCAAAGTCAAATAGATATTTGTGGTTTAATCATCTACAGTTTGATGTGCTCCTATTCTACAAATTATATTTCCATTTCCTCATACTAATAGGTCATCATTCTTATATTATTCAAATCTAAATGAACTCTTCAAGGTTGATTTGTTATTCAATTTGTTGTTGGACACTTTGCTTGGGACAACAGTATAGCCCTAATTGTGCAATATACTAGTAACATGCGTTTGTTGCATTTTAAACATAACTAACAGGTACACATTGTACTAAGGTCTAAAATAGATTAAGATATAATGAAAATAACAAAATACTTTATCTTTCAATGGAGAAAAGTTCTTGATTTATATTTTTACAAATAGGAGACTTTAAATGAGGTAATCATGACTCATGATAGATAGCTAAATGATCTATCTAGAACAAAACTATTAATTGAGTGGGTTACTATGTACAAATACGATTATGTACAAATAAACCTCAGAAGAGTGGGCTTACTCTCTTTTAACGAATTTCGACTATAACAATTAAAATGAGAAAGATTAGGGTGACGAACCGTCACCTTTGTTGTCTTTTACATCAATGGTGTAAACCTAAAATATAGCTTTTTTAAAACATTTTCAATTAGCTAAAAATGCAGCTACAATCACGGAGAATGAACAATAAACTCACATGTTCCAACAAGATCTCAATCTTAATACATCCAAGTATATTACAAGAGCAAAGTTTGTATTCTGTCTGTATGAATGTCTGAATATATGACACCAAGTAACTGGCTGTTTTCGATATATTACTCTATGATCTATATCATAAACATATTTTGATATAAGAAATAGCAGTGGAGTCGAACTAATGAAATATTGCAGGCGTGTCCATAGGTGTAATAAATATATAGTATTTTCTATATGATGTGCTTTTGATAGCTATTCCCTCTCGAATTAGTTTGTTACTGCAAGGCTCGACTTTATAAAGATACATATAAATAGTATTTAAGTAAATTAAGTTAAGTATTAACAAAAAACTATTTAATTCAGAACTTTTTTTTTCTTTCTATTAAGCCACTAGACGCTATTTTCATACAATATCTTATTGCATAAAATAATTCCTTATGATGCAGACATCGTTTTGACACTTTCAATAAAGACATTAGCAAAAAGTGGAATTCTTAGATAATCCAATGGTTTCAAGCAATCATTTAAGCAAATAACAATTTTACGTATTGCAAATAGCAATAGTATTCAATTAAACATTTTTGCAATATTTGTTCCGACGAAATAGATATTCCACATGAGGGAAGTCAAATTGCGTGCATAGCAAATACATAATATACACCCAAATGTTTAGTTAATGGACGAAAACATTTCCAAAACAGCATATGGCTTTAAAATACATTTGTATATCGGCAAGAAATGTGTTTATATTTTTGGAACATATCTAGGGACATCATGAAACTTGCCCTTCACGGATTAGGTTCTTCATGTATTGTATATTTTTAAGCCGAGCATGAAAGAAAACGTCTAGGTCATGATTATGATAATGTATTTATATATAATCCACATCGTAATGAGGACAGTTTGACAAAAGAATCGATTAAATTGCGATATATATAATTGAACCAGGTCAATAGATCCTTGTGCCCTTGTAATAAAGACTTGTTTATTTTTATACTTTAGTAAATATATTTAAAAAATAAGGCAGTAAATATTTCCATAAGTGATACATATTTTATATCGCAACCTTTCCTTAAAAAAGGGTAAAAAGTTACTTTTAGTTATCTAATTATTCTCAACTTTTGAATTCTTATTCAATAATTATATTAGGAATGTTTCCCAGCTGAACAATACCCAATTCAAGTAATCAGCGTTTAGAACATTGATAAGGAGCAGAAAAATCGACAGCTGATTATAAAGTACCGTGTACATTTTTTAAGTTAGTAAGGTAACACCGTAATATACATGTATATAAACTCTTAATAATGTCCACACATCCCACATGAGTAATTAAATTAAAGGTATATTGATCCAGGATGGAGAATTATATAGAAGTCTTCCTGCAATGATTCAAGCATATAATAAATTTCATAATGTGTAGTATGCAAGTATTTGACATATTATACAGAGTGTGTGAGTAAATCGTATCTTTTTTGATAGTAAGGTTCCATATTCCATACTCTTGTAGTATTAAAAAGTCAGTTAATGAACGGGACCACAAGTTTGGAGTCCAGAAATCGGTGAATTTTCCTAGCACCAAGCTAAAGTTGCTTTGGCAGGTCCTGAGTCATGCTGTCAACAGTAATCCCCTTCTAATACTACTTAGATTCTATGATCAAGTCGAATTACAAGCCTTCAAAATATAAACTCGAGTTCAGTTCCCCACCCCTAAAAAGATGTCTTTGCATTAGAAAATGACGTCACATCCCTTTCAACCAATGGGCAATGCGGAAAGTGGAATTTTCAATTTCCCACGTTTAATATTTAATATTATAGTATGCCATTTTACATAACGCATTAAATGAATTCCAATATATGGCTTTACAAAGAGTAATAGAGAACAAAGCAGACTTTGTGCCTATAGTGTACATATGCACTATGCAAAAAAGAACCCGTTACATAATCTCTTTAACTACCTTCTTTGTAAGTTCTTGCTGGTAGGAACTCATACACACCTTATTTATGCAATCCATTGATTTCCAATGCTTCATAATACATATTAAGGGAATACATATTCTCAATTATTTACTAAGAGTAACTCTAACACAGGGGCCATTAACCCTTTCTTAGTGAACTGGGATATTATGGACACCAAGATTGATAAAAATACTTTTGATTCCTTTATTTTTATAGTTTACCGCCAATGCTTTTCAGTAAGCTCCAAAAACATTAAGTCTGATTAAAAGTAAATCTTTATTCATATTGAGAGTCTCTTTTTCAGAGTTTATTTGTACATTTAATCATTTTTAATCGAGCTTTAGTGAATTTAATAAACTATTTGACTTAAATTTTGATCCTTTGTTAATCCTTTTCATCTCTCCGATTCTTTTATATAATTTAAAGTTGAAGTCCTACAACAGTAGTTCAAAAATGATTATATTGAAGCTATTATTTTTATAAAATACGCGCAACCTCATCAAAAATGGATGGATACCCAAATTCCCATACAATAATGAATATTTAAGACAAAAATTGAATAATATTTTTAGTGTAAGAATAACAAATTATACCTTGTTAACCCCCAAGCTCAAATTGTATACATTATTTTAAAATAAAAACGTATTTTTACTCGAAACCATACAAGTAAATTTACCATTTCAATAGAAATTCATGAGTGCATCATTATGAGCATCGTTAGATGTTTATTAGTTAACTAAATACGCTTTATTTTTGGTATTTCATTTGTTACACAGTTCACTACTAACTGCGTTCTAAAAAGGATTATTACTAACGAAGATTAAAAATATGGGCAAAGTGTTTAAATCTTTCTGTGTAATAGGATTGTATAGTCATGATTTAACACGTGACTGGAAATTTTTCATCTAGTATTTTCAGCATCAGTTATTTTATAAAAAAATGTTAGCCGCCTGGATATTTTGCCCCCAATATATTGTTGTATCTCTACTAAAGACCAGAAGAAAGAAATATAGGAGAAACATTGTTTATAACGACGAATGAGTAATGTATCATAGATCCGGGATCATAAATATATCTCAAAAGAACTCCTTGCCCAATGGTACATCATTTATAGTAATTATCTGTATTAAGGCATCTATAAATTAAAGACATTCATTGATAGAAAGAAATGAATTTTTTAGCAGTAAGGACTAAAACTAATGTACGAATTTATGATATAAGAATCATAAAAATAAAAAAAAGGCGTTTTTATGCAGAAAAATCTACTGGAGTAGAATTTTAACAATCAGTCAATTAACAGACTGAATGTTCTTGCTGGTTTTTTAATAAAAACCGATGATTTTTCCGATAAAACACTTCTAAAATTAAATTGAGTAATATTTCAAAAATACGTAATATTAATACTTTTTTGATGATGCAATAACTTTGCTCCAAAACGGGGCCAGGTCATAAATAATAAATTTATTTTTTCCTGTTTAATCATCCATTGATTATCCATATATTTGCAAATGCATCCATGAAACTTTTGAGTAAAAATTATTCAAACTGATCAAATTAAGGATTTCAAAAATCACATATTCATTTTTGAAACATCTTCTACTTGTAACAATTCCCTTTCAGATGAAATGATTTTCATTTTTTATATCAATTTTGTAGATAAAAGTAAAACACAAGGACACACATTTTGATGAATTAATTACTGTTTGAAAAAATATAAAAGTATGTTTGTAGTCCTAGAGTAAAATTACTAACTGCTCTCTCGAATGACAAGTGAATTTTATATCTCAATATTTATCATGTATAACAAACTAATATTAAGGTAATTTAAAATCGTAGCTTTATTTTGTATGTTGTATATACAAGTGTTCTGCCTTGCCTATTTTAACATGACTTGCAAAGAATAAGATTAAAGGAATTTTAAATTACTTTTTCCCCTCCTGTATGTATTCATAAGCCTATATTTATACGTATGATCTTGAGAGTATATAGATTTAAATGATCCCTGTCGTGATAAGATCAATTAATGATTATATTTAAGATACAGTACTCCAATTTAGGAATGGCGTAATTTTGTGCTTTGATTCATACCTGCAGAGGTGAGAACAATACGAAAACAAATATGCCAAACGTAATCCCCACAGGCCAACCCTTTAAACTACACCTTCTGTTTGAATGTAGAGTCCATGGTCTGTATCATTAGGCACACAATATTATGACCATGAAGGCCACCGTAAACAACCCTTGGGCCTATATGTTAAAAAATATATATAAGAAAGACGTACCAAGGCTTCAGGAGGCACGTTGGGGCCATAGCAGATGCCAGAGGGGACTACATCGAAGAGTTGAGGAGACAATATGGCCTCACACCTGGTTTCCAAATATTTCGTCTTCAATTTTAGTGGATACGGAAATCTCGTTAAAGTTAAAAGTATAGATTGTTCATATTTCAATGTTATACCCGGTAAAGTGAAATATTTGAAATAACTTTCGAATGGAAGTCGAGTCGCAAAACATAGTTTTAGAGTCCAAGTCAAGTCTTTGACTATTGTGATCAAATCTAGTTCCAAGTCTTTGAATAATGGATTCGTGTCCAAGTCTCGACCTCTGCATCCATGGCAGTTTTATTTTCTAGATCTTCTTTACTGAAAGCTTGTTGGATTGAGAATCATTCAATCATAATAACATTAAATAATGATCCTATTTATATATCCAATAAAACCACTTAAATCAATTGCCTCATTACTCGACATATTAAGAGTTTATCCAAAAGATACAGTTTATGCTCCAGTCACATGCCACCAGTTGATGCTGTCGTTTAGCAGGTTTTAAAACTCGTATACGGTTTTTACTGTTTTTTCATGATTTTTGAATTGTTTTAAATCTAAAAATAGGGAATTTCCCGATATCTATGTCACATTAAGGTTATCGTGGGCTTCCGCAAGAGGTCGCTGGGGGCTATAGTCACCCCCAACAAAATGAAAGAAGAAGACATTTTTGAACCTTTGAAGATCATATTTTTCAGTCCATATTTGTTGAAACTATTTAATTTACTTTACCAAAAATTAAATGTTTATAGGTCAACAAATAATTCTTAGAATTTACATTTATTAGTGTTATTGAATGCAGTTCTCAATAGCCGTGTGTACAATTGTCAAAAATATGCCATTGTCTATATTTGAATCTACACATTTTCGTTTGTTTTTAATTCCATAGCAAATCAAAAGTACTTTTAATCATATAAATTTGTACAGAGTTGGGGTGCAAAACGTGGACTGGAGAGGTTGCTTCAGAAATACTTCAATATATTTTTTTCAATAATAACAAAAAAAAACTTTTAAAAAACAAGTCCTACTTCAGCATCAATAAAAGCCTTTGCACATCGCTGGTATAGCCATTCAGGAGTTGATGGCAAACTCCTCAGAAGTTATCCCATGCAGTCACTATGGCAGCCTTCAGTGGGTCCAAATTTGGGGTTTGGTTTCCCTCTCCAAAGTGTCCTATATGGGAAAGTCCAGCTGGTTCCATTCTGTCAAGGAAGGGGCCACATCTCTTTGCTTCTCAAGCTTCATAAACTCTGTCAAAAGGAAGCCCTTCACAACCCTCCTGTTTGTCCGACCCACAGAGCCACGGAGAAGTTGTTGGTGAGGTGATTAATTGATTTGGTGGGTTCTTCCTTCATATTTTTCTCCAACCTGAAAAGGAACTCCAGATCCCTTATTAAATTGTCCCTCAACTTCCTGCCTTCCTCGAGAGGTTTTGTCTGTCATCTTCATTATCTAGGAGATCTAAGATGTGCAGCCTTTTGACTTTTTACTAGCACAAGACAAAAAATTTTTTATTATAGTTAGTTCTTACACAAAGGCTGGCAGAACCAGAATGTACAGAATAATTATTAAACCCTCCTATATCAAACATAAAATTAACAAAAATCAACAGTCCACGTTTTGCTGCTCAAGCCCGTGCTTATTTGAGCTATTGAAATTACAAAAGCATGATGGCCTATAGAACAGGCAGTCTAAAGCTTAGATAATTTGTTAAAGAAGAAATGGTATTTAGCTATTAACTTTAGCTGATATGAAATATATATACAAAAGGGATGGGACAAAGTAATTAAGGGCTAATTTGTACGACAAAACATGTTTGTATGTTAATCCTCTAGTTCACTCACTCCTATATAGAACAAAAGACAAGGATTGGAATACATATGGATATCTACTACATTCACTTTTTATATCCCATACCTGTATCAATCCTATTTTTGTAACCTCAATGATGATCTATTCAAAATGCTAGGTATACAAAAAAAAAATATATATTATTATTATATTCACAATTGATGGATTAATAGTTCGTTTGTACGAGGTTGAGGAGGAGTGTCCTATTCAATATTTTTGATAAATGACATCAAGGTGAGACCCCCATTAGATGTTCACAAAGAATCATTAAAAATATATATTCCATTTTCTAGCTACCTGAAATACAAGAATGAGTTAGGTTTCAATAATTAAATTTAATTAAGAGCACCTCTTCTTCCTTTGTCCCTCCCTATGATAATTAATTAACAGAGTGGATGAGTTTGGACACCCACAATGGGACAGCTAAATTGCAAAGGGTGATAGGCTAGGGGTAAAAACGTCAAGTCACTCAGAGATTTGATAAAAATGGAATAGTTAACAAACACTTTGTTACTGTTTTTATAGCCAAATATTTATTTTTTCATAATTAATTAATTCAGATTTTTTTAGAGGATTGAATTTTATGTATGTACATTGTACAGGGTGGTGCACTACAATTGCAATAAAATTTGACGTCATTCAGATCCTGAACAAATGCATTATGACGATTTTTTTTGTTTTATTCGATAACTTGGATAGTAATGGTATCCAAATTTTTAATATGATCTCCATGGGATTCAACCCAATTTACTTCATAAAGAAAAATATTAACCTTGCATAAACGGTCTTAGGGTTGGTAATATTGATTTTACAATCAAGTTATGGTTTTAGACTGAGTAGATTTTTTAATTATACACAGTGTTGAAAAAAAATGTATGAATAATCTCCCTAGGGTTCCATTTTTCTCTGTGTTGTACTTTTTCAAGAAATAGTAATCATTTCATAATTTCAAAACTTTAATATGCCGTGTGGTACCATTTGAAGCCGTTGGTTTTACTCACACTTTACCGTATTTTAACTCTTACATGTCAATATTTACATTTATATGAATTTATGAAATATAAACAATTATAATAGCCATTTTACTTCATAAATAAAAATATTAATCTTTCATAAATTGTCCAAGAGTTGTTTCCGATTACTTGATCTGGACATACTAAACCAATTTGTAATTTTGGAATGAGGGGAAATCAGATACCCCATCTGATTTCCCCTCATTCCAAAATTACTTAAAGCATTCTAGCAAAATTAATCACAGAGTTATTTGCATTTAAAGAATTTTGAAAATTTCAAATTAACAAATCGCTACTTGATGAGTAATCGTGTTTCTCCATCTTGACAACTGACTACAAGTTTGTTCCACTTGTAATACATGATCCTATATATGTATTTTAGTAGATTTTAGTTTTTTTTTAAACCCTATTTAAGCTATGTTTATTTATAATAGAGTTTAGAATGTACCAAAATCTGTTGCTTATACGACATAAGAAAATTGAAAAAATATAATTAGGTCGAATAAAAGTGTCGTTGTAGGAGTCAGGTTTGAGGCTTCATGGTTTTGAAATGGGCCTGGAATTGACCTACATCTCTTCACTTGGAGCATGAGGACTCGTACTTGACTCGAGTTTGGTACAAGTGAACTCTAATACCCGTAGAGAGTTTAGACTAGGGCCCACTGAAGGAGAAAACACTTTATTTTTGCTAACTCCAAGACGTTACATTAACATTTTGGTACTCTTACATATCTAGTCCGAGGGATTGGATATTCAAATTCATGGCCACATCTCTAATATTCACAAATACTTTCAAGTTTGTTCATTTTTCCATGACAAATTTCTAAATTAAATCATACATAAAATAAAAATATTCATTAAAACGGTTGAGTTCCTTATTTAATAAAAAATTCCATTGAATAAAAAAAGATTTAATTAGTGTCAAAGACTCTTCAATTTGGGATACAAAATTATAATTGCACAAATTAGTGGGATAAACAAAATTATATGTTCGTATTACAAGGATCCTCTTTTAACGAATACTGAGTAAAGTCAAATTCGCACGTATCTCCTATTAAAACGAAACAATGGAAATGGTATAACCATCTTGATAGACCATAGATTGCAAAAGTATATCTACTAAGTGTCCTTAAATGGAAGTATGACCTTCAAAAAATGCATCTCATTTTTTTTATGCATAGGTGGTAATTAAGCTTAAATAAAAAGCCATCAACGTTCTTCTAAAATCCTTTGTGAGAACGTGTTAAAGGGTAAATAAACTCTCTGGTTTCAATCAATTTGAGCAATGCTTACCACAAAAGATGAGCAACTATTTTTTTATCTTTTGTCAGCTGTTGATTTGTCTAATCTATCAACAGAGTTATCCACGACTTGATCTTTGAAGTAAATATTCCATTCAGTTGTTTTCATTCATTTCCATAAGTTGACGCTTGTATTATTTAAATCATGACATAGGATTTGGGTTTCTATATTTATTAATATTCATCATAGACCTTCGTTGAAAATTCGTGTCATTTCTTACTCAGTCATTGGTAAGATTATCAACTCAATATATTTAATAACTAATTGGTATTATATAAATAATAACTAACTGTTAGCAACAAGAAAAATACAAAAGAGTAGCTACCATATCTTTTTGATTAAAAGAATCCCCCTTTGACGGTCGAGGTGAAGAGCGAATGAAAAACTAGTCGTGATCCTTTTAACTTGAACATTTTCTTGACAGCTGTCGATATATTTTTTTTTTTACCTGAGGTCCCTTATATTAGTGTCGAAGGTGAAAGTTAATTGCCCAAAACAATAGAAACTATTGTTATTTATTGCTATTAGCTCGAACACCTTGTTCAATGAAGGTTGTATTTAAATAATGTCCTGCTTTTGATTATTACCGTACCAATCCTCGTTATCTTTTTTTATTATTATTTTCTCTCTATCATCAACTGATATCCTAGGTACACGGCTCCCCCATCCAACTTATTTATCCGAGATCTTTGAATTCTTGATGCATCCTCAATGTTGTTAACTTACCTATTTATTACTACAACAATTTGAATGTTTGGGTCATCATTCATAAGTAAACAAACTACCAAAATAATAATAAACACAAAATGGCGTCACTTTCATCGGCTATGTGAACAACGCCCTTGTCCCATTGGACTAGATACCATAAATTTTTGCCTGAGGTATTCTGAGAAGATTGCTATGTGATTTGTTAAATAAAAGAGTTGATCCTTAGGTAAGAGTTTTTAAATGTTCCGTAAATCATCATGTCATCATGATTGATGTGAAGAACGTATTACAAAAGGGATTTTCATCACTCAAGAAGGAGTGAAAAGTCTATGTTTGTTTATAAGATAATGTCCAAGAATCAAGGAATGGAATTAATTGGTTGTATACATTCATTTCTAAGTCTCAAATTGCTTGATCATCCTTCATTCCATGTATATTTTAATATACATGGTATGACTTAACAGGCCTCCGTTTCCAAAGTCATCTTTACATAGTAGATACGAGTAAATTCATAGTTGTAAATCCATTTGAATCCACTGTTTTTGAAAGAAAGGAGTGCTAAAGTATCAATTGAATCCCTCATTTGGAAATTCCTTGATAATATGTACGCCATGATTTAGCATGTTACAAATCTATAAAAGTGCCCTTGATTGGCTACAATACATACTATATAATATAATGATAGGCGTATGGGACGGGGGAGATTTTATGAAAACTATTAATATTATATTCATGGTATATTTAAGCAAACAGCAGGACTGGTTTTAGGGATGGCAGACTTCTTGAACTCCTGTATTGGATATATTTTTTTAATAAATGTAGAAACTACAATTTTTTTAATCTATAAAAATAGATTAAAAAACAATATTTCTGTCATTTAAAAATAATGTTATTCGATAAATATTACTAAAAGTTTTATTTAAAAAAATACGGGCCTTAAAATGTAATAAAAAGTTATAAACTTTTGTTTAAAAAAACAGGGGTACACTGAATAATCTTACCCCCACACTATACTTCATCTTTCTATCTCGAAATCGGAGATAGTGATTGTGCAAAGTTGAAATTATTTCCTCCAATTACTTCCTTACACATGAAAAAAAAAATGGTCGAAGATATCATTGTGAAATTTAGCAAGTAAGGGTTTAAAATAACCAAACCTGTTCCTATGATATTTTTTTTTGAGCCTCTGAGGTCATTAAGAGCCTGTTTTTGACCAAAATAAATCCTCTGTCTCGTTTCTTTGTTTCTATTCACCCCTGCAACGCGGGCATCCTCTTCTAGTATTTATATACATAATAAACTTATTTATATAAGTGATTATATAACGGTGCACATAATTTTTTAGGCTTAGCCCTGGAAATGATGAAAACTGCCTATTCCCCAAGATAATACTGCAATGTTTAATTTACTTAATCTATGCAACTCTCTCTGAAGAATGAAAAACAAATTTAAACAAATGCTAGACATAAATATTCGGATAAAATTCGAATGCTTCCCCTTCCTCCAAAAAGTATATGAACATACATACTTATATATATTTCAACGCTAAATTATTATTTATGTATTGGCGGGGATCTTTTCAGCACCATGGTAAAATATCATTCTTCAATCAGACTTTGAAATGTTAATTGATATTTATCAGGAGTATCATTATTTATTTGCAACACATTCCTGAGTCATTTATGAAAACTCTTAATTGAAAATCATTTAATTTACCGACGGCAAATGTTTGTTTATTTCATGGGCTCATTAAAAAGCTATTAATTATATGTTTATTTAATAAAATCAGTTTTTATTATTACCTGTTAGAAGCCTAGACTCAGAGACTCTTTGATGAAGAGCGTATGGTTCTTCAAAAGTCCCCAACAAATGTGTAAATACTCAATTAAATATTTCACAAATAATAAGATCTCTTTATGATACATTTTTTATTAATCCGAGACAGGGTTTTGAGTATTTGAACACGAGACCAAGTCAAATTCCATGATTTTCACTTTGATTTTCCCATTGCTTGAGACTATATTATTGCCCTTCATGTGATTTGATAACGTATATCTGATTCCCTTGGATACTATTCTATGTTCAAGAGGATTCTCCTGTCGTATATTAAATTTTTTTTAAAAGTGTTCCATTATTTTATACATGTTATATTGTAATTATTTAATTGCTTTGATACTTTAATTGATGTTAAGTTTTGGTCCGATGACTAATTCTAGCTAAAAACTACAACTCAATATATCATAAAAATTTACATTAAGATGTTGAGGAACTCTATTACAAATTAGAGTCGGGATGATTCGGATCTTAATAACTAAAAAAAAAACCTCAATATCCCCACTGTCGTCGGTCCTTAAAAAGTGTCACATGTTTAAAATGTTGTCATCTATGTGGCATCATTTCCAAAAATGTCAAATTAAAGCACCTACGTCTGTATATGAATTGATTCGTTATGTATAACATGAGTATATTACATGAAGGATATAAATAGTTTTCCACTATTCTTAATTGATACTAAATTACAGTATTTATTAAACTAGCAAACATTGAATGTTTATAACTCCAAAATAGCAACAAAATGCAATTTGATGTTTAATTGGAAGTCAATAATTAATTTTATATGCATGCATGACTCTCCATTTTTTGAGAGCACATTTCAAAATTTGAGAGCCTATTCGAATAACACCATTACACTAATGACTTGTAAGATTAAAAATATCACGCCCACCTATTTTTAAAACTTGTGAGCCCTCTTGTACTTTAACAAAGTTTGCTACGTAAGACGTCTTTTGCGTTCAATTCAAACACATTATTAATATTTTGAACGGGACTTTCCAAGTTTGGGAATTTGAGGTTTCTCCATTAAAAAAAGTATTGATTATACTATTCATGTTCCGGAATCATGGACCCTTAAACAACGTTCATACTATATATAAAACCTTAACCTTCTAAATAGATCATGGGATGATGAATTCATAGTATGTAATTGTCTATTGAATGCAATGATATATTATTGTTAGAGGCGTATAAAACATGTCCCAGAATGTAGAAGCAACTTTTTATAGTTGCAACCAGAACATGATTTCTCATGACGTTTCATTTTATAAGTTACAGTCAGCTGTGACATGGGAGGAAGGAGAGAAAGAAATAAACAAGGACGTTTTTTTAGAATTTTCTCGGATGTCCATCCCCAATTCCACTCTGAGTAAACAAGGACTTACAATTATAAATCCGAAACAAATTTTCAGTCTTCAATCAGATTTTGAATTTAATTGAATACCTGATTTAAGAAAGGATATTCACTACTAAGAAATTAAATAATAATGACAACTGATAAGGAAAAGAAAATCATTCTTCATAGTACCAATTCCAAAAAACAGGGGAGTTAAAAAATTTACAGGGTTTTATATCACTGATCATGTGTGTACTTTAATACAAAACAGATATATACACAAGTGTATTGTATTAAATATGGCTTCAGAGTTTCTTTTTCTTTTGGATTTACCATTTTGGAATATGAAATGATGTGAATCTATTAATATTTTAAGGAGAGTAGTGAAGCCGCCTACGTTTACAATTAGAAAAATATTTTTAAATTTGGGGAGTGAGAGGCACCATAGTATGTAATTATAATATCAGAACACTAATCTACATAAATCAAAATATGGCACAACTTTTAGTTGTAACGTACACGCTTTATACAAGAGATTTGAATGTAGAACTCAAGAAAATCCATGCTATGAACGAATACCGTGTAAGAAATCTGATATTATTCTATTATCTATTAACAATATAAAAAATGTTTATATTTTTTATATTCTAAATATGAGATAACGTTTATGCTTCCCTGGTGTATTTATCTACCCCTATCTTAAATTGATATTTTGCAAATATAAGCCGCCGAGTGGTCCATTAAAATCTGAACACTTTAAATTTTAAACTGCAACAAGATATAATTTATTAATTAACAATAGATTATCAAAAATATTAATACTATAAATAGTTATGTATCTGAACTCTCTTAATCATTAATGTAGCCGCCAGTTGTGGCAATGATTGGCTCCAGGCGGGGGTGGAATGCCTGGTACTCGCTGCAGTTGTAGTCATCTGTCATGGCGTCCCAGTTCTGGTTGACAATGGGTTTGATGGGTTCGGTACTTCGATGACGGACATGGCTGGCCTTTCCCTCGACATGCACCCAAAAGGTTTAGTCAAGGGGGTTCAGATAAAGGCTGTAGGAGTGCAAAAGTGTCCAAAAGAGTTCTAAAGAACATAAAAGACTCATTCAAAAGAGTCTTGCTACGGAGAAGACGGGTTTCTTTCATTGCTGGTGTCAAAAGTGGCCTCTCCAACCTCACAAGACTCTTTCCATCCACTTCTTTGATAGCTTTCTCGAAAGTCTGGTGTGAAATCCCAAGATCTCTTGTAAGTCCCTTGATGGACTTGAGAGAATCCAGGTCCAGTTTGGCATTTTTGAAATTCGTTTGATCACGTTCAAGTACCATTTTCTTGATTTGTATGTAAACTAAAGACCTGAGGTTAGTTTTGTTTTCCATCTTATTGTTTATACTTAAATATATCAAAATACGAATTAGATTTAATACCTCAACTTTCATTTATAATTGAATAATGAAGTGTTCAGATTTCAATGTACAACCCGGTAGATTAGCTTTTAGTATTAGCTACATATGGAAATACTAGTGGGAGTACGTGGCAATACTCGGAGTAAAACAGACGGACACACCTTCGTCTTAATAATATAATTTCGTCCTTTAATATGACAAGCTAAGCCTTAGCTACAAGCCATTGTTTCTACATTGTTATTTATTTGATCAAGTAGTCACGTAATTTTAAAATATTAAGCGCAGTAGTTGGAGACAAAGATATTATTTTTTTGTAGATAGTGAAAGATATTTAATTTATAAACTGTTATCCAACAAGACATTTTCTATAGAGGATATAACATTCCTCTTCACCTTGGTACATCTCCATTTTTTATATATTCATCGCTGGTCTGGATAATAATAGCAACGAATAAAAAACATCAATTAAAACCTCAATAATAAAAAAAGCTATTTCTAAATCAAGGTGGATAAAAGCTTAAAGAAGTAACGGAAAGATTACCGTAACATCAGGTTATGATTAATGTAATGTGTATATTTATAACAAATTTAAAACTCTGTCTATATTACAACCAGAATATTATATGTATATGTAAAAATATATATAATATGACAGTTATGCTAATTCAAAAAGGTGAAGACTTAATCCATCCTTTGATTGAGTTCAAGTATATCCATATCTTTTTACAGTGTGCGCCCGTGTTTAACAATGTACTTTGAGTGCATGGTCAGATAGGATGTTGCTTGTAATTTTGGGCGCTAGCCAGAAGATTTTTGTGTTTTTTTGTTTTGTTTTTAATGGCATCGAAATATACACTCTCTTGGAAAAGGCGAAGTATCCTTGTTGCAATTCACGCCAGACCAGACAATGTTGGGATTGCAAACTTTTTTAAAGCTGGACATGTCCTTTGTGTAGATAGTCTAAAAAGAACTGGAAGGCAATTCGTCTGGCAATAAGAATCTACTTCCACACAGCAAAAACAAAAAAAAATCGCTTAGGTGGTTGTCAGATTTTTTTTACTTTGTTGGACCTGGGTTTTACCTCCAAACACATTGGATCTCAACCCCATGGACTTATTTGTGTGGGGTGTAGTTGAGCGGCACACCAACAGATCCTTCCGCGGCACAAAACTTGATCTGATGACCAGGTTACAGGAGAATCTGCCAGAGGAGACTGTAATCAATACCTTCTTTCGTTTTTGGAGGTGGAGTCAAGACCATTATTGATGGCAACTTAATATATTTTTTTAATTCAGCTTTTATTTGACATTATTTTCTATAGTATTTGAATGATTAATTAAAGACAAAATCCTTTGTTTTTTAAGTCATCTATTTAAATGTATTGTTTCTGTGAGCCTTTTCTCTAAATAGAAGGTGCATATACAGTTGGTAGTTCACTCATTCATTCCCAAACTACGTATTTGTTATTTAATAAATGTTAAAAATTACTCAGAGCTTGACTACAACATATGTAAACATTTAATAAAATAAATAACTTTTTATAGATAGAAAAATGTCTTGTAATGCAGTACCATGCCTTAAGGCGGCTTTCTTAAAACATCAAGATCAAAGATACTTGGGATATAAGGATCCTTCTAATATATTTAGATCCAAATTGTCTTAATAAATTAAATTTTTAAACATATTGACAACATTGTTCTAGCAATTTAATGAATAAGAAAGGGATTAGCCCTTCAAAACTCTGTTGAAGCAACAAAGTAATCGAGGATTCATGGCGAAGAAAGAGTTTCCTCACATCATTAAATTCCTCATTAGTCTATGAGCCCTTTATAAAAATAAATTACCCTTTACAGACCCTTATTTGTATATATTTTTTCGAGAGTCAAATTCCTTTCATGATAATATTCAAGGATTCCCAAAATTAAATTATCTCTATCTTCAAGAACACACATACTTTAAAAACAAATTCATTTAAAACGTAATTTCATGTGGATGAAATTTTTATGTTCTCACATGAAACTCATCAATAACAGGATTCGCAACGCACAAATAAAGGTTTTTGCCCCATTGCGTAATGATGTTCCCAGTACCTGCCTAAATAGTTTATTTTCTTTTATGCCAATTGTTTTTGGTTATATATCTACCTATATACGAGTAGATTTCTAACGTGAGAGGTTATATAACGTGTAAAAAAGCAAAGTACCCTCCAGTGGTGTTGCTAATTCCTTTTGGAGAAGCCCCCCTCGAATACATACAAACCAACACGATTGATTTTCTGATTAATAAAAACCAGTGCCTAATGGAAAGCTGAATAAATTATAAATATTAATAGTAAATATAATTTCCTTTGCCGACAATATCAGCTTCGACTAAACCTCTAAAACGGAAGTGGGTCTTGATGAAATTCTGTAGGTAGATTCCGGAATTCATATTGTACCCTGGACAGCAGCTCGGATATTCTATTGCTGGAGGATCTGTAGGTCTTTTATTCAATTGCTCCTCTACACAAAAAAGTTTATTTGGAATCGGTTAAATGATTTACAAGGCCAAACACTGTGTTCAAGAAATTCAAAACAACTCTTACCTCATCTTGTGATCTGCAAGCCTTGTTCTTGATTCATAATCACCAACAGACTATTCCAGTTCCTTTATACGTCCAAAGAAAAGAAAAAAGACCTGTGCAGGCATTTATACCCCGATTGTACAATAAATACTTTGTTGATCGATGCCATTTTATTTAAAGGAGGTCAAACACTTCTGGCTATCCACTAAAACAACAAGTAACGTTCTATCTGCGTAGGACCTAATGTTCGTTGTTAAATAAAGAACTCACCCTATAAATATATATATATAATAAACGTACTTATACTACGATGTTGATAATTGTGCAAAGCCACACACCCTCCTCCCACGAAATGATGAAATCTTGGAACGCCTCTAGACCCAATCAATGTTACCTATATTGTATTATGGCAACTAAATCGCTTCTGCCTACATAATATGCAAAGCTTTAAAATAATCTTAAAAATCGAAGTGACATTATTTTTAAATGAGGCCTCATGAGACATGAGGTAAATTGTAAATCAAATACATAATTTGATGCTTTGACTTAAGTCATGTGATATTTTTTATAGTATGTTTTGATTAATAACCTAAAGGGTTACATAACATGTCAAAAAACCGCGTACCCGTCATGTTTGAACCTCTGAAATCCTGTCTGCTTTTATCAAATCTAAATGCTCTGTAAATGAATCGTCTACTTTTTTCTATTTTTTTTGCATTGATGTAATTCAGTTTTTTCCATCAGTTCTATTTTGTAAGTATTACATCTCTATATAGCGTCAAAATGTGAAACTATTGATTGAAAAAACTATACGACTGTTATGACTATATTTAAAGGACAAATTAAGCCTCTTGTATCGAGCTGAACTTTCTATTGTATTTTTTTTATTTATACAGTGAGATATTGGTTTTACCTTCGTATGATAAAATTTTCATCAAGTCTAACGGATATGAACAGGAAATATTAAAGTGAAACAAATATGGTCAAGGTCAATCATACCTTATTTACTATCATAGTACAATCACAAATTAACTTGATATTCAAAGGAGTTTTCATCATGTGAAGAAGCTCAAACCTCAGTGCGGGAATGAGCTGTCAAAATCCCCCTAAGCACAGTATATGTTGGTATCATGTTAGATGTTATTGTTTTTAGAAATAATTTCTCCCTATTCTGAAAATTCAAACGTATTAGAATGCATGCATGACAAATACTTTTATAGTGATCTCTGTCAGCAGATATGTCGACTAACAAAGTTGAACAACATATACTTTACTCTCAAGGATTTACACAACTTTTACATTTCTACCTATATCAATAGGTAAACAACCTAATTATACTACTATGTTGATAATTATGGAAAGCCACACACACCCCTCCCCCGAATGGATAATATCTTGAAAGGGTCCTGGGGCCATTGTAATATGGTAACTTAATCGGTTCTGGCTAAATAATATTACTACCTTTCGGTCTGAAAATCCCAGACCGGTCTGGGACCGTTATGATTCTATTTGGATCAAACTAACTTTTTTAAATGCTAGGTATGACCTGTCCCCAAAAAAAAGGGCTAAAAATTCGATCTAGACGGATTATACAGATGTATTATGGATGAAATCAGTACTTCTCAATTTATAAAGCGTCCATGCTATAAAAATAATATTTTCTAGATGAGGCTCAACATATATAAAACGAAAGTAAATTGCCCTGAATGAAACTCTATATTTGTTATACAATATCTCTGACAATTGCCTCCTTATCCCTCCAATACTCTTACATTTTGAGATAAAATGGACAAAACATCAGTCCCACAATACCTACAAAATATGTCCAGGACTTTGCCTTCAAGAAAAAACTAGCATGAATGTGCATTCACAATATAAGCATACTACTTGAATAAATTGCATGTAATAAATCAAGAGAGTCCTTAATGGCCTTGCAAGGTCAAACTTTATCGGCATGATAAGGGCTCTTTATAATTGTTTTTCCATAATTGACCCATTTACAATGCAAAGTG
Source organism: Lepeophtheirus salmonis (assembly GCF_016086655.4). Taxonomy (NCBI): domain Eukaryota; kingdom Metazoa; phylum Arthropoda; class Copepoda; order Siphonostomatoida; family Caligidae; genus Lepeophtheirus; species Lepeophtheirus salmonis. Next base: position 37,478,147 of record NC_052131.2, read on the forward strand.
AATATATTCCTTTAGGGGTTGAATTATAATTAAGTCCCCCCTTGTTCAAGACTTTAAATCCTTGAGAAATAATGCATATTAAGCACTACTGGGATCTATATATAATTAACATGTACCAAGGGTTACTATATACATGGAATATACAATGTAATTTGTCCATTTCTTTTTTTGACTAACTTAAGGCTATTTTGTTTATAGGTCGAATAGTTATGAAACGAATAAGAAAATTGGAAAAAACTATCGTGTTATGAATGTTCACAGGAGTAAAAATACTTTTTTATCAACAATTACTCATCTAACATAAAATAAATAGATCAATTTAAAAAACCTTTTACTTCCTTAAGACGACCATTACACGATTGTTGAATTTAATTACATTTTAATTTCATAACTATTATACTTTAAAAAATAGTCTTTAGTTAAAGTAACTGAGGGTAAAAAATAAGAGCGCTTTTTCCAAGTATAGATTACAGGGTGGTTCAGATAAATTAGGAAACTCTTTAAGGGCTTACAACCAAAGAACTAGAGAGGGTAGAGCCATATTTTTTATTATTATTATTTGAAATCTACATTTAATGACATTCAATTATTTATAATGAGATCCGCCTTTCTTGATGACTTCGTCCGCACAGCGCAGACCCTGGCCATATACGGGCAATGGACTTCTTGAGGGCTTCCACAGACGAATGATACTTGTCACAGGCCTCATACTCGATCCTCTTCCAGTGATAGAAATTGCATAGGGTCAGGTTTGGACTGTTTGCAGGCCCAAAATCCGGGCTCTAAAAGTGAGATAATTTTGTGTCCATTACCTTCTACACTTTTTGGCCTTATGGGCCTTGTACCCCATCCATCTAAAGAATGTATGTTCAAAGTGCAAAACCAAAACCAGTACAAAGGCAAATTGCTTCCACAGGAAGTCGCCCAGGGCAACCAAAGCTTTCGGTACCGTGTGGCTGAGGTTATCAAAAAAGGTGGATCTCATGATAAATAAGCGATATGTCATTAAATGTAGCTTTCAAATAATAACAAAAATAAACCAAGTTTATTTTTCACCCTTGCTTCGAGAATAATAAATCAAAATAAAGAATGAATATCGCATTTGATTGCTAAAAGTCTGTACTTTAATATAAAACAAAGTCCTTCCCCAATAATAAAATGTATCGTGGTCAACTTGTGATAAGACCATCAAAATATTTCAAGGGTAAATCTCTTTTTGAATTAATTTTATAGGAAAAGTATTTTGCTTAGATTCATAGGGAGAAAAGAGAAACAGACAAGGAAAGAGAGAGAAAAGGAAACAATGAAGTTTTATGTCTTTGTTATTTGCCGAACTTTCAAAGTAATTCAATATCTTTATATTTTTATCAAAAGGATACAAAGATTTAGGAATTTATCCTTTCTATTAATCCACTTAAAAAATAATTCTTTTTTTGCTTGAATTGAATACAAGGTTGCAAAAAAAAGTTTGTTAACCTCTAAATGGTGATAAATAATTGATTATTATAATTCCTCCAATCTATATTATTAAGGCAAATTTTATCTGTATATATATATTTGTATTAATCTTTGAACCAAATGAAGACATAACAATGTAGTCCATGTAGATCGATCAGTCGTTTCGCATGTAGCATCGAGCGTGTATAGAGGGTCTTCTGAATATAGCTCTCCCTGATGTATATCATATACATAGTTTTGATCTAAAAAATAACAATGTAATAGCATTAATGAAATATTTCAAGTACGTCCATGTAGAATCGAGTGTGTATACAGGGTACATTGTATATAGTCCTGCATAATGTATAATATGTACATTGTTTTGATCTAAGAAATAACAATGTATTCGTATCAATAGATATTACAGATATGTTTTTGGGGCACCAAATATGTTTACAAGGAGAACTGTTTCTATTTATGTTGTTATTGCTCTCTGATGTATGTCATAATTCGTTTGCATGAACGGTATATGTTAACGTTTCAATAGAATATAATGGTTCCTACGTAAAAATAAATCAACTATCCCAGGTGTTTTTTATGTAATATTAAACGTGTATATATATAAATATTTTTTGTGCTAGTGAGCGCTCTATAGACTAAAATAATCATAATTCACCACATCTATTTATTTTTTTCCTCCAAATCTTATTATGGGTTATTATTGACATATGAACTGATATCCGTATTGAGTAGTTAGACGTGAGTATGCTCCTGAAAAACGAAGAATAATACTGAGGATTTCTCCGGGAGGCTTCTTCTTTATTATTAAAGCAAAATGTGTCTTTTACCAGACATCTAATTACTCTGGGCAATGCCCTTAAAGTCTAACTCAAATACTTTCCTGATATTTTTCAACACGCTCAACACAAATCGACTTATTGTGATCATTTTTAATGAGATTTTACGGGTAGCCTGTACAGGTTTGCCCACACGTCATACTTTCTCTGTGTATTTTGAAATTGGAGACTGCAATAGAGGATAGTTGAAATTCAATTATTCAAGCCTTTTAATTATAAGAAAATAACTTTGGTACGTAAAGCGTAGAGACACTAAGTGAAGAGAAGAATATATTGTATGGTAAATGGATGGTCACATTGGGGGGAAGGGCATAATTAAATAAAGAGGGTAAGCTATCCTGAAATAAATTAAAAACAGTAAGTTAAAGTAGTCCAAATTTCCAATTCTTTTATTTAGCAATCCTTGCAAAAGCAAATGTTTTGATCCTAAGTTATCGAATAAGTCAATTTCGGGAAGTATATTTCACATATACTTTTTCTTAGAAGAGGAAAGTAATGGGTATCATCGTAAAGAACATATATACCATCAAATCCACAATTTCATGAAAGAGAATAAAAAAGAACTTTGCGTCTCTACGCTTTACGTACCAAAGTTATTTCCTTATTATTAAAAGGTTACAATAATTGAATGTCAACTATTATCTCTCGCTGTCTTCAATTTCGAGATAGAAAGATAAACTATGACGTGAGGGCAAAATTGCACAGAATACCCCATTTCACTTTACAAAATATAATAAATCAAAAAATGGGTATTAATAAACCCTTTGACCATTTCTCAAGTTTATAACTCATCTATTTGTTGAGGAAAAGGTTGTTATTTTTTCCCCCCATATTCTAATACTGTGAAAATCAGAACATGATATTTACAATGGCCATGAATTGTATATGTTTGTATAGTTTTGATAAGATAAACAGATATTATTTAAGCTTGTTACTTTTTCAATTTATGTATAGAATAAAAAAAACAAATTTGATTAAACTTTGACAAATTTGTGAATAACAAAATATGAAGAGGTTGTGTAATCATTAACTCATTTTTGTATATTACTCTTCTTTACTTTGTAGCTTATTTAAAAAACTTATAGCCAGACCATGGCCATTGTGATGTAATAATTATATTTTAAACACACAAAACATCGATTAGAAATTGATAAAACAATGGATACTAAATTTTAGCCACTTCAAGAAAACTCACTGAAAAATCATGGATAACTTGATATCGAAAAATGAAAATAGATAAGTAATTTTTGTTAAACAATGAGTCACAAAAGTGGATAAATATGCGTTAAAGAAGTATTATTGATGTTTTGATAGATTTATGTATTATTGAATATACGGACAACACACTCAATTTAATCACAAATCCTTACGCCCACCATATTAAATTATTAAATACATATCTATAAAAATTATTCTTTATAATTTACTCAACCTTAACTGTATTTCTTTCTATCAATGTTTATTTTACAGCCGGACACATTATTATCATATGAGGAATTCCGAAAACTCGTCCTTCAAAATGCGGTTCTCTCATCTAACTCTACATCAAAAAGAAACAAAGGTAAGGTATTAATAGTTCCTTACAATGTTATATCGTGTTCCCACAAATATTTGATTCGTATGCAGAGAGTGAATGTTTTACTATTTAGTCACTCATTGCTTATATTTTTAGACTTCTGAGTCTCTCTGGCTGATTTGAGAAATATTTGAATATATATGATTTAAGTTATAGTATTGTATCTATTAAGCGGCCAATTTTGTCACACTATACTGAATTAAAATAGTCTTAGTGTCAACTCCAAGATACATAATTTAGTATTAATAAGTATGCGTTTTTATTCTTGTTATGACGATTTTTTGAAATTTGATGCGCCATCTAGTGTACAAATAGACTAAACAAACTAATACTCATGAAAAGTGTGACAAGTCCAGCTAACAAAAAGGGTTTTTTTTGTTTTTTTTGCTAAGAAAAACTGCAAAGACTCCGCCTTTTTCGAACCAGGTAGGGCAATATTTGGACCATTGCATGTTTAAGCTAAAACTTCATAATAATTATTATATAAAAAATAATCATTTTTTCTTGACATACCTATAAATATGTATTTTTCTCTGACTCGAGTATATGAAGAGGTAAGGGATTTCAATTCCATGAGCAAGAACACGTATTCACAGTGATCATATGTAGTTTTGATAAGCAAGAAAGGCAAAATATCACAAACGGAGGCGTCTGAACTCATATTCGTTCTCTTAAAAATAATATTAATGTTATAAAAGGCCTTGTAGGTAAAAATAAGACGGGTCCAATTTTTTTCGAATCCGTGAGGGTTTGAATATTTATACATAAATATTCGAGTAAATTTCAGGTAATTTAGACGGTTACTTATTTCAAATTTTCCCTGATTACTAATTCCAAAAACAATTGATAACTCAATATTATTACTGTTAATAGAATTATTAGAATAATATTGAACACGTCGTTACCTTTATTGTATCTCACAACTTCATCTACGAAATTAAATAGAAAAAGGCTCAAAATAAGTTGATAGGTAGCCATTTCTTCCAACTATGAAATTATTATTTAATAGTAGTTGATGATTGTTAAAAACTTAGTAAGAAGTAATTTGAATCCTACCAATCAATTAATAACACTGCTTCGAGGAAAAGAAACAGAAACATCGACAGTTGACAGCCATATAAAGTATAAATTTTTGTGTTAGTAAGGTAACGTCGTGTATAATAAGTTCTAGGGATGTTCAAATTATGTTATTAAGATTTATTTAGATTTTCGGTTTTTATTTAAATTTATTTATATATTTTTTTTTTTGCATTTAAAGGTAAAAAATGTTTATTGGTGCAATTGTTCCATAGTAATAACACTGATTATACACTCTCTAAGTGTTTCCTTCCAAAACAACAGAGTATCTTATGTTATGCACTCCCGTTTATTCTATCTATCTTACCGCCAAATCTATTGAGGTTTTTACAACCCATTTTTCCTCTCAAAATATTAAGTACATCAATTTTTCTTTTCATTGCGATTTATGGCTCTACTGGAAAACTCATAGCTTTTATGTGCTTATTTAGCTCAAAAATTATGGATTATTTGGGCATCATTAGTAATAACCGTGTGATGCAACTGTTTAACTATATGTAGCTTCAAACACAAATAAAGATAAATAGAGATGCTAAATTGGATATAAATTGGATTTATTTTGAACTCGGATTAAGTAATAAGCAATGCTATAAACTTTTGAAGATTCGACAAATCCCTAGGATCTTTTTAAGATCCTTAAAAGTTTGAGTGCCCCAAAGCCGGTTCGTGTCTCAGATCTTTAATCTTTTTGAATAATACAAGTTTACTTATACCATACACATGTAGTTCGGACCGACCCAGATACATGATCCGTTCTATCACTACTTGTATGGGGGGGATAATCTATTCAGGTGTAATCAAGAGAACTGTAACGACTTGGGTGGGAAGGAAATATATCTATTCCTGATTTTAATCATATATACTATTTTTTGTAGGGGTTACTTGAATCTCAAATCATTATACTTCCAGATAGCATTAGGACCAAGGGCAATGCTGAAGGAGGGGAGTGACAACCCACTCTTGGACTATTAGAGCCGTAAAAATGGAATGTCAGCTGGCAGTTTTGAGCTATCAAAAATTTGAAAACCAATTGGGAAGGCCCATTGAAAAAATAAAATTTAATCATGAAAAAAAAAATGGTGTTTTAAAAAATAAATAAAAATATTATTACTATATCAAATAGCCATTAAATTAAATATTGAAACAGTCTAGGAAAAGAGCCTCAAATAATCATTTGATGAATATGTACAAATCTTTTCATTAAGGAAGCATTGAATTCTCCGCGGGGAAAATGAAAAGGCTCAATTGTCTATTGAGTGGGTGTACAAAGCCCACTTTATATAGTGCTCCCTGATGTATATACATATTTTTCATCTAAGAAATAACATTTTAGTCGTATTAATGAAACATCCCAGGACTTTTGCGTGTAAAATTGAGCCTAATTAGCACGAGCATTGCCGGGGACTACTGCAATATAAGTCAAAGTTTTTTGCATAGCAAAGTTATATTATGAAAGGAAGACAATGGAAGGATTAGACAAGTACATGATAAAAAAATCACTTTAAAGGGCTACCCTAATATATACACAAATGTATAAATAGCTGCAGGGATGGCAATTATTCCGACATGAAATCCATGCAAATTACTTATACTTGTTTCCGGTATGCATAGTGTAATATACATATAAACATAGGATGTTCTCTTAAAAGTACATCGTAGTTCACATGTAATTTGTTATGTTATAAGCCGTTGTTGAATTCTCTGATTCTCATGCAATCCTTCAATACGTAGATCACGATATAATCCACATGTTACATGTTAGCTATTTATTTCCATCTTTGAAATTATTCGGCATTTATATACATACAATGTTCTTTGTTGTCAACTGTCGATGTGCTTGCTTCTTTTCAGCAAATCAGTATTTTAAACATTGATTTGTTCATTTCAAATAAGTTCTCTTATAAGCTGTGAACATTTTCATATATTTTTTTTTTTGTGAAAAAATACCTTTTGATAATTTACAATTACCAATAGGACATGCGCAAACTTAAAAAATAAATGACTCATTAGGTGGTGTGACCGTCTGCAACTTATTTAAACTAGTTGTTTTAAAAAAATAGCAGATGCGTAGAAAAACTTTCGCAGTGCCCCCTATGTGCCAGACATACTCCTTTACTTTATATGAAATAATATTATCATTAATGGAGTTGTTTTATTTCGCCGCCAGATGGTGCCAGTCTCTGTTGTTTTGTTTACAAACTTATATAAGTAAACAACGCGAATAAGAAATTAGCGAGGCTGTCCATATTTTTACTTTGAAAAAAAGGAAATGTTGTGCTAATCGTGGCAGTTTTAGAGGGGAGAGGGTAAAAATTGTGAAATTTTTATTATCTTAGGTTTGTTAATTAATCATTAAAAAAGGATTGGGATCCTTCTATATTTTTAATTTGACATTTTTTTAATATTTTTACAGAAAATCACTATTGTATATTAAACTAGAGAGAACGACCATCCTGTTTTGAACAAACATGTGGGACGCTCTGGACAGGTTGTAAAATCAGGACATTTACAAGCAAATAAAGACAGTGATTCACCCAACATGTGAGTGTTGGGTGAATAACAGTATACATATCATCACAGTTTAGCAACAAAACAAAAATTAAATTAATTAACTAACACTTTCAAAAGCAGTGGAAAGAGTCTTCCACTATAAAGTTATTCGTTATTAAATAGTTAGCTGTAGCTTTACAAGAATACAAAGTTAATTTGAGTTCAGCCAATCAACGTTTAGACACAAATAAGGGGAAGAAGAGAGGTAGAAAAATCTACATTTGACAAATAAATACGCTGTAAATTGTCATCAAAACGAGATAATGGCGTGCGTAAGTTTGTGGTTAGTGGATCTTTAGATAACTAGATCAAGATGGTTTCTTTGTGACCTTTATGAGATTCAAAAAGAGAAAGAATAAAGGGCTTTAAAAAAAAACAGGATTATTTGACATTGAATTTTAGACCATTATTCGGAGCTTAACAGCCATAGTTTATTGAATTATACAAGCTTAGCCAAACGTTCAGAACAATGACAGGTAATGGGTTGTAGATGTATAAAAATCAATAGTTGCCATAGAAATGTGGTTTATTTTGTATTTAAGTGGGATAATACTGGTATATAGTAAAAAGGGATGAAGCACGGAGATTGAAATCCCACAACTTTGTTTTTGCTGCGGAGAAACCTTCAAACAATAAATTTATGATATTTGGCACGATTTAGAGACAAGGCAAAGAACAAAATGAAGGAAGTTGATATACGTAGAGATTATGTTCTTGGCACAAGTATAGGACTTCAATAAAACAACATCTATATTGTAGAAAATAACATTATATAAAACAAATAATAATATATTCAAGACTCCAGTTAAAAAAAAATATAAGTAGGACTTTTTAAATACCCCCACACAAAAAAAAATTATTGCAAAAAATAATATTTCCCTCTGAATATAGATACATATGTAATACACATTTATTTACTAAAATAATATATAAATACAATTATAATATTAGATACAATATTTTTTGGATTTAGACACATACAATTAGTTCATGATACTTTTGGCAGTTTTATGCACTATTCTTTTTACTCCAAGATCAGGATGTCTCTTGCGTTTCCCTTTTTTGGCGTTCATAAACTTATTGATGATTTGGGACGGAATGTTTCGATATCTAGGTAACGATGTTGCCAATCTTTTAAACATTCCTCTTGGGAACGAAGAAGAAAAAGGCATTCTTTCATCATTAACAGATGATTTAACTAGAGATCAATATATCAACAGGTGACTGGAAGATTCGCCCTGAAGAGTTTTTATCCTATATATTTTCAGCATAAATGTATCCTTACACTTAAAGTAGGGTTTCCTTCACTTGAAGTCCTGTGTAATTCATTTTCCTACATTAAATAACTTGAAATCAGGGTATTTTAATTCAATTTTGATGTATACCATCCATATTAAATTAATGTGGCTTCTTATTATGATGTATAACCGTATTTTTACGGGTGTAATTTAGCTGAGAGAAAAGAGGTAGAAAGTACACAAAAAACTAAAATACCTTGACAAAATTTTTCCAACTATAAACTTAACAGGATGTCTTTCCATTTCTCCGAAATATATTTTGCAATATATCGTATCTTGGTTTCAAAGAATGCTATCATGGTAATCCAATTATTCACACAAAAGTTAAACATTTCACAAAAACCTAATGTTTCAACTCACTATAAAAAATGCAACATTGATTTTTGATGCAAAAATGCATTAATAATGACTTCAGGTCAAGGAAGACACATTTGAAACCATAAATTATATGTCAGAAGATTATATTTTGGCCCTAATATATATATGAGGGCCAAACAACGATCAGAACACTAATAATCTTTGTTGTGTTTTGTAACCTCTTCGTCTCTAAAAAGATAAAGAAACGCAATATTCAAAACTAGAAGGTAATTAGCCAACTCTGCCCAATTGTGGAATAATTTTTCTAAATTCCGCAGGGAATTGTTTACATCATCACAAAAGATGTTTCAACTAATCAATATTCTCAGCACTTATGACTCAGCGATATGAATAGTAAAAAGTCATTAATTGACATAAAATGGAGTGTAAACCTTTATGTGAGGTGAATAACTTCGTGATGTATCGCTTGTATACCAAAATAAGATAATCCTTAATAATATCCCATTGTTCAAGGTCTTGATCTTTAAAATAATATTATTGATTAGTTGTACTACCCATAACCTTCAATATAATAGTGTACGTATTAGTGATGTAACATATATTTAGATTGCGTTCCGGATTCTATGCAGTTATTTTCTTTAACAATTCCGGGTTCTTAACGGATCATCTCATAAATTTTAGTGGTTCTGATACAGCACCGACATGGTTCTTCGATTAGAGGGGAATGTTTATTTTCGGTCTTGTTATTTGCAAAACATTGTTATTTATTTAGCAAGGACAATGTACGAAATTCGTGTACAAGAAGAATTTGACGCGTGAACAACCTGTTGATATTCCTGGTCATAGTGTGCTATACTGGGTGGGTCGTAACAGTCCTTAATAGGGGACTTGAAATCCGTTCCGTCTCTTTATTGGTCCTCGCATAAAATCACAAATAATGTTTCTACAATACAGCATAGTAAAGTTTCTTTTATCCATTTTAACTAGTACTCTAAAGCTTTAAGTATCGTTTCAACAAGTGAATATTTTGGCATTATTCATAAATAAGAGCTAATTAAAATTTAAATTAGTCTTACTAAAATTGTAGTACAGAATATAGACCCAAAACGGGTAAAAGTATTCAATTCCGTCTTAATCCCCGTTATTTTCAATTATTATGTTATTTTAATAAAAATTAAACGACAGCTGAAAACATGTCGGAGCAACAACAAAAAAGGCAACACGTTTGTGGTCTCCCCTACGCCGATGTTGGTGCCGAAAAAGCCAAAAAATATCCATTCGTACCACTTACAACATCAATAAGTCCCATACATCCCCATACCACCAAGAAGAACCAAAATCTATGCATCAACAATATGGCTAACTTCTGGCCTGCCTCCATGTGACCCTCCTCCAGCCTTGACCTCAATTTCCTGGACTTTGCAGTTTGAGATGTATTGGAGAATAATGTAAAGGGCCCCACAAGAGGAGTACTGGAAGAGCTGTAAACTCCCTCCAAATGAAGTAATTTCTGCTTTTACTAAATTTTTTTGTATATTTGAAGAAAAAAATTGAAATTGAATAAAAAAATTTCGCAATTTCTTTTTTTTTTTCAAATTCCTTTCCTAAAAGTTTAATTTTTTTAAATAACTATAGACTTTTGAAATTTTTCTCCTAAAAATTTAAGCTTTAAATTATTTTATCAAAAAATGTAGTATACAAAATTTAATGTATGAATTTTTTTTTTTCAAATTAATTTTTTGTAAACAGTTGTGGTGGATTTTTTGAAATTTCTTACCAAAAAAAATTATATTTTAATTAAAATTTTTTTTTTAATATTTTTTTTAACTCTGGATTTGAGAAAAAATTTAATATTTTAACTTTTTGTCAAATATTTTAAAATTCTTTATCGAAAAATTTCATTTTGTGAATTTTTTCAAACAAAAATCAAAGAAACAAGCTCTCCCCAAAAGCTAATCCTACGGACGCCCGCTCCTTAAGGTCGTCGACATCTTTAATCCAAATTTTGATTCTCTCCGAGCTTCCATTATGACAGTGTGTTACACCGGTGGACATCTGTTCACCGGCGTGTGTAGGCTGTTAATGATTGTGACAGAGGACATATTTTATAAAAATATTGTTAAATATTATAACTAAACATAATACAAATTAATTTTTACTTTTCTTTTCTTAATTCCATAAAATTCTGCAAGTTTTGTGTCCCCACTCTGTAGATATTTATGATTTATGATTCAAAGATTGCAAGGTTAATGGAAATACAAGGTTAGACCATCATGTAATAGGGCTTGCTAGAATTTTCAATTTGATACATCGTACCGACTGCTGGTCAAGACAGTCCGATTTTGAGAAAACACGCAACCAATTATATTCTATGACGTCACTATTACTAGAATTGTCAATTTGACGTATAATTCTGACTGCTGAGCAAGTCATAGCAATTTTGACCAAACACGCAACCAATGACTATTAAAAAGCGTGGTGGAATTCAAACATCAATTGTACAGGCGGTATTTACAATATAATACACAATGCATACAGTATAGCATTAGTCAATTTAAGGCACATATCAATCAGGATCTTCAAAATATTCCAAACATAATATTCAAATTTAAATTTTATGACAAAGTTTCGTGTTCTATGTGTTTTATCAAGCAAATTCAAATAACGTCGGTGAGCCGGGTCGATAGTTTGGTGACCCCTGCTCCAGGGGAGGGCTTTTGGTTCCAATGCGGTCGCTTCCTTCAAAAATAGGATGGAACTGAAAGGGACATTTAACTTTTATGACCGACACACCTGACAGTCAGACTCAAATGTTTACATGCCTGATGATCGTGGCGCCACCGTCTTACGTTTATTTTGTTTTTTAGTAGTTTGTTTACTTATTTATTTATTGCTACTACAATTCAGTACATCTGGTCCATCTTACAGATATTAATGTGCATTTTTAGAGAAAAAAAAATAATTTTTCAAAATCTTTCAATATATAATTTTTTTTTAAAAGTACCCACCCCCAAATATATATATACATATATAATCCCGCGGACGCCCCTGAGTTTGTTCATGCCTTATATACCAACATATGTCGTACATATGAGGCGGTTTATATTTATATTAAAAAAGTACCATTAGGAATTCATTTTCTTGATCAAGATTGTTTCTGTGTTGACGAATCACTCATTTGCGGTATTTGAACACTATTCAAAATTGCTTTGTTACATAAAATTATGTATAATCGCAAATAGCATTCCCACTAAAAATCCTTGTCTGTAAAAAAAAAAAAACATATTTCTTCTAAGCGCTTCAATCCAACTTCACATTAAAGGTGATTTTCAACTATGTCTCAACTATTAGACCGTCTTCTTTTTAGGAAAATATATTTCTTTACCTGGACAAAGTCCTTTTCTGTTAAGGACATTCAATAAACTCCCATTGATAAAGTTTTGAGGACTTTTAAACTATTTTTGGCGTGATACATGCTTTTTTAGTTTGAAAAATGGAACATGAGTGTCAAAATTGCCCATTTTATGCCTCTTGTACCATCCCAATTACGAAACTATAATCCTAAAATTGCATTTGCTATATTTTTTAGTATTCAGTTTATCCGTTAAAAATATCGAACATAATGATTTTAATCATTTAAAGTGTCCTCAATGTAAAGATGTCCTCAATGATTTTATCAAAAATAATGGCCAACCTATTTGTTTTACAGGTATCACTTTAACTAGGATTAAACTTGGCTAGGCTATGTCTGATAAAACAGAGTAACCTCCAATCATTGAGCACATCTAAGGCACTACTAGTGAACTAAATACTAAACAATGTAAAAGGTACTGTTTCGGACTTATAGCATCATATTCAGAACGGCTTATTTTGGCAAAAAAAAAAAAAAATGACTTGTACCACGTCAAAAATGTCTTGAAAGACTTTAAATTTTGCCAAATGTAGTTTTTGTTATTGTTTTTAACAGAAAAAGCTATTGTGCAAAGGGAACACAATATTCACCCAAAAACGGGACGATCTAATGTTCCTACATTAGAAAAAGCAACAATTTATACATATTTTATAATTATCATTCCGATCATCTTAAAAAAGAAATCCCCCTAGAGTCTGAAGAAGAACACAGTTTCAGAAGCGTGAGACATTTTTTTATATAAATTTTATTTTTGTAGCATGATTTTTTATATTGTTAATATTTTTACGAGTGAAGTGGATTTTTAGTAGTATGAAGGAGAAACATTCAAAAATTCCTATATAATATCGAACATAACAATACAATACTCGAGCTAGGGGAGAAGGGGAAGAATTCATCATCATACCTTTTTGAAAAATCCGGCAGTACAGGGCTAGGTAAATTAAATCAGAAGGCCGTCAGGTATACAAAAAAGCGTACGCACAAACATTGCGCGTGCAATTGTCAATCCTTCCTGATGATCATCAAAATATAGTCAGTTTGTACCATTAGCTCAGTGGTTTCATCGTCAAAGTTAGACATCGTGCTGTTTGTGAGTTTGTCAATTTGTGATCCATCCCTATTTATTAAAAGTTATAATCAAAATTCATCAGCGTCATTTCTCTGTTTCTTTCTCCTTTTACAAGGTCAGTTGGTTGATTTCACACCAATCGGATTTCCTTTAAACCCATTTTTGTACATTATTATCCAATAATTTGTTTGTATCATTTCTCCTTTTTTTTTTCTCTCTCTCTTTTCTTCTTTTAAAGAGAAAATATTTTTGAAAACCGCGAACGGAAATATTTAAAAATAATTTTTATAATAATGTCACTACCAATGATATTTACAAAAACTGGAGGGCAATAACTTTCTTGATCATGTCCTTGACTCTGATTGTCTTTCAGACCTTTTGTAAATTACTTTAAAAAAAAGTTAAATTATGTCATTTATCCAAGTATTTTGAACGAATTCGGCACGATTCAATTTGCTTCTTCAAAAAAAATCGTTCATTTTACTGTAATTTGGGGCATTTATTTATAAAGATAATAGTTTCTATATTAAATAAAATTGCAATAAACCCCCGTTAGTTGCCTGAAAATAACTGTTTTTTCTGGTTGATAAAGAGGCAATAATGAGCAAGGTTTACAGAACAAGTTTTTTCTTGGAATCTTATAGGATGCATAGATTTTGTTATTTATAACATTGCTGTTCATTAGTTGTCAACTTGGCATTTAATATAAATCTGTTATAATGTACAAATTTTATGCTAAACCAACAAACATAAAATATTTTTTTATAGTTAAATATCAAGATTAGATTAAGAGATGTTTTTATATATACATATGTTTATTTTGATAAGGGGTGGATGCCTTCCTGATCTATGTATGTTAATCCTATTAGTAGTAGAGTAAGACCTCTCGTATCATGCAATAAGTCAACAGGTCCTTTGTAAGGAATAATCGTTCTCGTTAATGTATTATATATTAAAAAAAACCCACAAATCTTTACTACAAATGAAAAGATATTGTTAATTATTTTGTCGTCTTGGATAAAAATTAGGAAATAATATATACGTGCGCCATGAACGCCAATCTTTCTTCCCCTCCTCTCAAAGCCTTGACATTTTAATCATCAAAGGCATATATTTTTTTAATTGCACATAATATACTCTGTGTGAAATATGAGATTTTCTTACATATATGAAGAAATATCAAAAAATCATATACACATTTTACAATGGAACTTGTCGCAACTTTTTCAGAGCCTTTACCACTCAACCTAGGAAGCCCATTAGTGCAGACAATCTTATATTTTATTTAATTATTACAATAATAAGTGACTAATTTTCACTCCTTCAACGTTAGGGAATATCCCAGTAAATTTGCTTTTTTACATCTATTTATGGACTACAGGGTTATTATGACAAATTGATCTCTGTAGTACTAATAAATATATAATAAGTCATACAAAACACCTGAATATATAAAAAAATAAGTCCCCTCTTCGTTTCAAACCGCTTGGAATAAAAAGAGGGGAGGAAGGGAGAGCGCGCGCGCTCTCTCCTTCAACAATAAGCTAGAGATCTCAGGTATATAATACTTAAATACTTAATAGTACATACTTGTACAATAATGTAATGTATGCTATTTTGATTGTTGAAGTAGAGAACCTTGCTTTTTTTTTTCATTTTTACTTTCGTGTTCTGTTCAGTAATCATTGTGTCATCCATCGTTTCATCAAAAAAGAGGATTTCACATATTATACTGATAATAATTAATGAACTATAATTTGCAACAATCAAATCCTTTCAAGATAAGCATAGTATGTGAATTTGTCATCATGTTTGGTGTGAAGAAGGGCCATTCTGAGAGAGGTTGAGTCAAGGTAGATACTTATTGACTCAAGAGTCCCTTAATAAAATATTGATATACTAGAGTTAAAATATGTTTTTGACTATTAATACAAGTTGTAGTTCTGTTTCTGAAGCCTTTCAAAGACTTATTTTTGCCAATGTATATGCTTCTATTTGTTATATTTTCTTGCATACTAATTTTCTTCTTCTATTACAGACTCATCTCCTAGTGATTCTCCGCCATCAGCCTCATTGAATTATCGGTCGTCGTCGAATCAGCAAGAACATACTTCAAAGGTACTATTAAGAAAGCCAAATGAATAATTGAGTAGTATATAAAGATACAACTGATAATAGTATCAAGTGTGTTCTTTTCTCTTGTGCCCTGTGTATGTGTATTAATATAACTAAGGGGCCAACGAATCGCATAGTCCTACTTTTTTATCGATTCTTTGGAAAGGGTAATGTATGGGAACAACACAATAAGTATGTTCATTTTCTACCTGACTCCTTCCATGATTTCTTCATTTGAGCAAGATTTGTTCCATCAATCATGAAAAATATAGAATTATCATGATTGTCTCTAGATTATCACTTTATGATATTATATCATATCAAATATTTTGATAATTCCACATGGTAGGAACAATTTAGAGGGGTTTTTAAATTAATTTTCTTCGAAATGTTGGAGGAATGTAGTTCAAAAATATTTCTTTTGATAAAAAATGAAGAAATTATATAAAATATGATCATTATAAATGTATTTTTTTAATACAAATATGCCCTTTGTTTCTAACCAAAAGCGTTTTTCCAAGAAAAATTAGAACGAAAAAAATATAGTTATTTGTCTCTTTTTCATGAAAAATAATCCTTTATGGGGATAACTAGTGTTGTGTGGGTTCTTATTTAGGACTGAACACTCCAATACCGTCTAATTCAGTCCTTCATTTTAAGGAACTTAAAAGACTCCATAAAATGGCTTCAACATATTCATTGAATACTACTTGATGTCTATGATAAACAGTGATATTTAAATTAAATCAAAGTAATAAGTACTAAAAATCCATAAAAAGGGTTAGATTTTTCTCGAAGGGATCCATTAGGGACAAGAAAAGTAGGATAGTTCGAGAAAAATATCCTATTCTGTCCATTGTAATATTTGATTTGATCTACAATATGGAAATAAGATTGTATAACGATATAATTACATATTTTTAATACATTTACAATATCTCCATGCACGACAGACATTATAAATCTCCTACTTCGAGGCCCCAGTCTGATATTTCAATCCTCTTCTCGTAGTGTGTGCTCATTGTGGCGACTAAAACAATGTTTTTCTTAGTAATCCATAGCTAATTATGTGTTCTGCAACATTAATTATAGGAAAATTCTAAGAAAAAAATAACTAATAACCTCTCAAAATTTGCATAGAGATGATTAAATAATAAGGGTTGCCCCGGTATGTTCCCCAACATTTCAGGAGAGAAACGCTCAAATTTAAGGGTCATCTATTGTACAAATGCCCAGGGAATTCTACGGAAAGGATCCCTGGAAATATGAGGAATTGATTGAGTAATTACGAAAGAAATGATCACATCCTTATTCATCCAATTATAATATATTTTTATTACCTATTATTAATTTATTTATGGAATGTTAATCATATCTTCACTGTTCTTCATACAACTGATAGTGCTAATTAATACATACTTATTTAGCCCACCCAACGCTTGCAATTTAAAACTTACTTAAGAGGGAGTATTTTCCTCCAATTATTATCTTAGTATTCAAAGTTTGAATTTAGTTTATTAATACATTTCTTTAATTATAGAGTTTTTCATCCCAAACGACGACGGCCGGACTAGCATTTGACGAGACTGATTCCGTTACTCATCATATGTCTCCACCTTCCTTGGTAAGAATGAATCAATATTTTAATAATGTTTGGAATTACTGTCTACTTCTAATCCCTTGTTTGGAAATTAAATATTTATATAAATATATCCTAGTTATTTGAGAAAGTTTTGTGAAAGATCACCTTGAGAACTGTTTTTTTCTTTTCTTTTATATTCTATTTAAGAAATACTTAGATATATTTTGCAATAGACATGAAACTACTAGCAAAATTATATATTTGAAAGAAAATGTCCTTTTAGGGCAAAATTATATAGAATTTCACATAATGGGATCAAAAGGAAATTTATACAATAACTACAAAAAAAACGAATTCAAAATTTGATTAAAAAGTTGTTGAATAGTTGATACACTAATTATAATTAATTAATTATTCATAGAATATATTACATATATACAGTTAATACTAATATCCCATAATTAAATTTAATCAGGACCTCATGTCAAACACTTCCCTTACGGATAATCAACCGCTCAGCCTAACAGATTCAGCTATAGGAAGTTCAACCTCCCCTGAGGCACCTCATAAATCTCAATGTAGTTCCTTGTCAGATCGTGATGAAGAGAATTTTGAAAGTTTTGGAGAAAATGTGGACATAGAATTTGATAATGAAAAGTAATTATTATTTATAAATACGTATATTTTTGTCAATCCAATCATTGTATTAAAAGAAATTGTCGTTAAATCCAATGTCTTTTGAATTCATGTCATGAATGGAAGAACATGTATTTGTTTGATCTAAAAAAACACCCAGTGCCTTATCGTTTAATTGGAGTCTTTCTTTTTTCACATATTATGAATGTCTTATCATTGTTTGCACGTTTTTATCTATGTTTAGCGACGTTGATACTTTGGATGGCCGATTCGTTAGAGTTAATAGTAATGCATCTCCTTTGTCGGATCGTAATCTCAGTAGACGGAATACTTGGCTGAGAACTAGTCTTAGAAGATCGCCTGGGTAAGAACATAATTGATATGTTGATCGTCCTTGTATTTTTGTGTTTTCTTTTTCTATGCAATCCAGGTCCAATAACGTAGATAACATTGTCCCACCGCGTCGATGGGGATCACTTCGATAGTAAGTCGATCTATAAATGTACATACTCCACTAATAAAATTGTGAATGTGACTCTGATCCATCCGTTTATATATATTATTTTTCGTTATTCAATCAGGATTGGATCTGTTTAGACTGTTTCCGTTCATTTGCTTTAAAAACAAACGACCATCATAATTAATTTTGGTCCAGATTTAGTTGTGTACCAAAAACTTTATTTCTAGAGGGATATTTTTTCTTTCTTAATAAATTAATTATGCTCCTAGTGGATAAGAATATATTCTCGTAGACAACTAAATTTGTACAAATAATGATTTCTGGTCGTCATTTCACCACTTGATTTTAGTTTTGGTTTTGCAGTAAAAATAAATGCCGTTCCAGGGCTTTTCCTGATGAAGCGTTCAAATATGAGCGGAAAACAAGAACAGTACTCATTTTTTAAGGCTGCATTCAATGTCTTTAATCGTTTGACTAACCAAATGATTAATGTATTCATTTTAAATCTTTTCTAGCCCAAATAAAAGAGTCAGTTCAAACGCATATGCGAGTGCCTTGTACAATAATAACGTTGGATCCTCTCCCTCTGGTCGTAGTTCAAATGGTGATGATGGGGATATGCAATCAGATATTTCCCTGGAAGAAGACGTCAATGACCTCAACCAAAAGGTATGTGTAACGTCTTGCATGATTTTAATTATCATATTTTCTTAAATATATTCATTTATGTATGTATGTAAAAATTATATAAAACTCGATGATGGATATGTCTGATGTGCTATTAGGGATGATTACATGTACCTAAGTACTTTCTCTTTTATATATTCTTATACATGTATATTACATATCCATTAACTAACTAGAAAACAAAGTTATGTTCTCTTGCTTGTAAGCGAAAATTGTTGAATATTTGCTCACTGATCGACACATGTTTTATTACTATAAGTTGGATGTGTCAAATTAGGACAAATGTCACTATATTTACAGAGTAGGGATTAATTATCGTTCTAAAAAAAAGTGTCATCCTTTTTATTGAGGCATCATCTTCCATGTTACTCTGGGAAGCCATGATCCTTTATAAGCTGTTGCAGAAAATTGTATTTTCTTGGTTTAAGGAAATCTATCAAGACCCAAAATACAGTTCTCTAGTAAGTTAACACACCTATAGATCCATCCATAATCATCACAGGGAGCAATATGATTATGAGGTGGTTAGGAATTTTGATCTTTACAGAGCCTTGATCTTAATCCTCTTGATTATTCCGACTGGAGCGTTTTTATAGGTACGGCACCCCATCCCAATTATAAATATATCAAGGGTTATATTTTTAAGGTATGGAACTACTTGGAGAAGAAATGCATCATTAACATCATATCCTGCCTTCTGAGACTGGATAGTTATTAAGGCTGACGGCTCTTTTATTCAATAAATTTAGTCTTTGTAATAGCATGGAGGCTAAATATGTGTGAAAACAACATCTTGAAGAATTATTATTTGAATGTGAGTTAAACACTTTCAAGAAATTGAATTGTAAACGATAGTTATTAATGATCACCCTGTACGTTATATAATATAACAAATCTTCTGACATGAAAATTAATCTCAGCAACTGCTTCAACATATCTTTGTTAAATCCCTTGGGATGATTTATATACATAAAATAACAACATGTTGTGTTTTGAGTATTCGGAATTAAGTCATCAATTATAATTTTATTTATACAAAATCCTTTCTTGTTGAAAAGTTAATCTTTTAGTTAATATTTATAGGCAATATTTTTGTACTATACGTGGATTTTATTGGAGTATCCTCATATTTTGAATGTCAGACCTCTTTTTTACATAAATAGAGTAAATACTTTAATTCTCTGCACTTTGCTACTTCAAAATCGATAACTTCCAGTATTAACCTTGTATGTTATACATATATGTGCATCAATTAGGCCCCGTTAGAGTGTCCTCGATTAGATTTTCAAGTGAATTTGGCATAAATATGTATGCAAATGCTATTACAATTAGCGTTAATTTCTATCGACAAATTATTAAGATTAATCCTATGGAAGTAGAAAAAATTCATTTTCACACGCAAATGATTAGAAATTGATATATTTTCTTTAAAAGGCAATATCAGGTCCAAATTAAGCGATATAAATCAAACAAAGGCTTTAAACTATAGCAGACATTCTTGGGTATCTCAGCTCATCCCATAAATAGCCCTATAATTTAAAACTCTCGTCAATTTCTATGGAAAAATTGTTATGATTAATCCTTTGAAGGAGTTGCAAGTTGTACTTAAAAGTAGCAACAATTCATCGTCACAATGAAAGATCAAATAGTTTATAATTGGAAAGTCATATCGCAGGGGCGCCGGCAGGGAGTGGGATGTAGCCCCCAAAATCATTAAGTGTTTATTTATTTTTACTAGAAAATTTAATATTTTAAATTTAACTTAATTTTTGAATTTTTTTTATGAATTTTAAATTTTTTTCCGAAAAATTTGAAATTTAATTTGAAATTTTTTTGTTAAAAGTTGTGGATTTTTTAAATTTTTTCCAAAAAAATAAATCATTTTGTCAGAAAAGATTTTTTAAATTTTTTGTTAATAGCTTTGTATTTTTAAATTTTTTTCCAAAAATTAAATTGTCTGTTAATATTTGAAATTTTTCCTAAAACATTTACTTGTAAAAAAAAAAATCAGAAAAATTTAATTTTTCAAATTTTTGGATTTTTTTCGGTAAACCCCCCCAAAGAAAAACCCCCTGTATCAGTGTCAAATTAAGTATTTTAAATCAAATGGGTATCTCAACTTATCATGAAAATTTGAATAGAATGCCTATAAAATAATTGACCGAAATATATATATGTGAATGTGATGCAAAACATTGGACTTAAATTCTTTTTTGTTCAATATTGTTTTTATGTTAACTCGGCACATATTTTAGATGGATCAAGAGTCAACACCCCTCTTAACTCTGACTCATTTCTTTTCTGCTGTTGAAGAATGTGTTTACGACATTCACATACTCTACTCCCCTATTTCTTGCATATTTCTTTTATCTCTTAAGAAATAAGTGACATAAAAATGCATGAGCCTGCATTGATTTTAATTCCATTAATGATGATGTTTAGATATTATTCACTCTTTTGTGGTGGAGAGGTCGATATATTACTTTGTAGCTACACATGCAATGAGTGTACTTTGGGGAATTATTTAGTAATGTAATCATTTTGTTGTTTGTTTTTATTTCTTCAAATCATTGAAAAATTGCCAAAACGCTTATGTGTAAGAGTATTTTCCCCTAGCTATCAGCTAAAGAGTGTATTTTGCGCTTTTCCCAGGAATGAATTAGGTACTCTTCACATCATTCCCCAACGCGACGTTACTTATAAAATATTGTGTCTAGTATAATTTGACACTTTTGTTGTACATGAGTTCGGGATAGTATAAATGATAGTTAATAATACATGTAGTTTCAAATGGATATTTGTTTATCGTATAACTACCTAAGTAGTAGGAAGAATGAGTCAGTTTGTGAAGAATAACGCCATTATTAATCATTACACACATTGTTAGTAGTTGTAAGGAGAAATTCTTACTGAGGAGCAGAGATCCAGTTTGTTTGAAATAATATTATTAAGGAACGTGAACTGTGAGAAGGCAGCTACTAGAGCAGCTAGTTGGCGATGAGAGTGATGGAATAAAGAATAATAAAGTGTTTTGTGCTGGACTCTTCATACTTTATACTTACTCCATAGCTCTTAAAAATACAACATATTTGATGTTAGCTCGTTGTTAATATAAATAATATGTAATAATAATAAGTACATAAATATTCCGTCAGTGAGAGTGTACTCAAACAAAACCCGCTTTGAAACTACAAATAATTACATCTTCTATTGGATACGACTAGTAATACTAGGATCATCATCATCAATTCATCACTCATCAGTAATAACTACTCATTTACTATCAAGAAAGAGAAACTCTTAACAAATATGAATCGAATTATGTTTTTTGATCCTAATAATAATATGAACAATAACAGTTTTCTCAACATATCCTCCGCATCCGAGGATCTGAGTCCCTTTGAAGAAAGCAGAGATGAAGGAGAAGAGGGCGAATTGGACAATCAGCTTGAATATGACGATTGGCCGGGTCAAGTATTTCTTATATCGGAGATGACAACGTCGTCATCTTGTATGACGACTGCTAAAGACGATGATGAAGAAGATATTTCTAGATCACTGGATGATCTGCATCTAGAGTCCATGATCAACTCTTCCTCCAACTCTTCTTTCATTGATTATAATACCTCAACAACTGACAATTTTCAGTCCTATCGTCCCTCATATTCATCATCGGTAAGTGAGGTAGGAAATAATACTGTTTGGGCGGTCCTTTCTATTCTATTATATTAATAATACCTATGTTAAGCGCGACCTTCTTTTCCCTTCATCATCGGCCCGAACAGAACTTGGAGTTTACATACATGCATAGATGATATAACATACTTTTTCCATATACCTTTTATTAGAAAAATACAGGTGTTTTCTTCAGCCTATTAGTCTATGTATATTTGCAGTTCTTGAGTCTATAGATTATGTATTTTAATATAATATTAATTCCTATGTAGGTTCAAATGTTACAAGAACAAGTGGGGGTTTTAGTCGAAAGTCAAGCTACTACAGATGATAAATATACCAAAGTAAAGCAAGATAACTCGTCCCTTACTACCAGGTACGTACGCACACTATGTACTTATTATTATGTGGACAATCATAAGTACGACTAAGGAGCATTAGTGAAAGAATGATGATGCTTTAAATACCGCCTTTTTATTTATACTTTATTCCTGACTCATCTCTCTTGAACGAATATGCGGAACTACTTTTAAAATCACTACTGCTCTTTCCTTAAAAAAAAAAAAAAAAAAACCTACCTACATAGTTTGTTTTATTAATTATTTTTCACATTTAGAATACACATGTTGGAGGAACACATTCGCGACTTGGAAATCAAATCCGAGGAACGGATTGAGGATGAACAGAAACGAAATAAGGAACTCATTGTTCGTCTTGAGCGAGAAAAAACTTTAGAAATTGAAAATTATACAATCAGGTAAGGGATTTATTTTTTGCCCTTGTGTAGAATTAAGTATTCCATTTTTATTATTTTATGTTATTTTACATTATAGACTCCAAACCTTGGAACGTGAAAATTCTCACTTACAGGAGGAAAACTCCGGTCTTCGAACACAAGTGGACCATTTGAAGCTCGAAGGACACAATAAAGAAGAATTACTGCAAGAAATTCAAACAAGCCATACTTTCCTTCAAAAACAATACACAGAGTTGGAAGAGAATCTTCGGAAGAAGCAGGATTCTTTTAGTGACAAAAACATTGAAAATTCTCGATTAATTGAAGAACTATACAAAGAGGTGTGTATATATCTACATACGAATCTTATAATAAATAAATGTTGTCATCATTTCTTTCAGACTGAAACCCTGAAGGATTCTCTAAATGACCGCAAAAACGATGGTTTTATTGGATGTGGCTCTGCAGATAGCGATGATGATGTATTTGGAAATCTGGCTTCTCGTATATCAGAGATGGAAAATGAGATTCGAAGTCTTCGCGATAAAAACGGTTCTCTACAGGAAACCAATGAGGAGCTACAGGCACAAATGTTGAACCGTGGTCTAGAAGAAGGAAAAATTCTCCTGAATGGCCCCTCTGACGATTCCCTGGCAGCTGAATTTGAAGCAATGAATGAAAACGAGGTAAAAATTAAAAGACTTTCATAATTATTGTCTTAGTGCAACAGCTTTGAGCTTCTTTTTTTTTGACTCCATATATATATATAGGTATTTATTAGGGTTGTATCGGTCATTAATATTATTGGGCTTAACAAATCCCTGTAACTGTCCTTGAAAAAGTCCCAAATTTTAAAGCGCCCTGAACAAGGCATCCTTTTTAGATTGATTTAAGCAGAGTTCTACTTCAATGGAATTTATTAATGTAAAATTTTCATTTTTATATCTATTGTGATGGACTAATTCACTAGTATAGTTTGCCATTATTCTTTATTAAGGTTTAATTAAAATAGTTATAATGAATTTATCTTATATATAAGTATTTTTTATATATTACTTTTAGCTGAAGCTAGTAGCCAATTGATAATAATGCCCCGGCTGATATATTTCATGATAATAATGCTACCGAGCAAAGTTTGTTCCATAATTATGGAAGGACTTTTGTGTTCAATTCAAAAGTGCGTCTATAGTATATTATATATTATGACATCAATTTTTTTGGAACCGATACATCCCTTGGTATTGTATATGTATTTTTGCAAGTTTATAACAAACCTGAAAATGAATTGCAAAAGGTCAAGCGTGGGTACCTATAAATAATATATAGTCAATGTTATTACTTGTATGTGAATCTTATCAAGCGGCCTTAATCGATCCTAGCTTTGTAAAAAAAAAAAAAAAAACCAACTATGTATCCTTCAGCTCAGTATTAGCCGACATAAACAACACACCATTGTCTTAAGAGTAGACATTGTATGTTGTTGCTGATATTAGATTAGTCTTAACTATTCCTATTTACTCTTTAATAATTTATACACAGATTCTCTTAACCATGCACAACATTCAGTTTATACTTCTAATATACTTATTTTACCTACTATTCGGCGCAATGGTTCTTTTAATTATGTATCATATATGTGTTGCGTCAACAGAAAAAGATCTTGTACAAAAATTATAAAAGTAGAAAATCACAATTTATATATATATATATATAGCCCAATATTTCCTAAATATAGATGACTCAATTATGTATAGGCTTGGTGTTCTAATTTCTTGGAAAATTTAAGATACCCACGAATTTTAGCTATAGTTAAGAAACCTTTGTTAGAATTCAGAGGGTTATATAAACACCGGTATGCTCCCTTTTAATTATAATTCCTTAATTGTGACGATCAATTTTCACCACTCTAAGTAGTAATTTTGGGGAAAAATATTGTAGCTTGCTTTTGAGTTGACGGGCCACATATATTGTAGTTAATCTTTAATGGACATTTGGCTCTTTTTTTTTTTTTTTTTTAGTTATATTTCATGTTCTAATGAATGTGTATAATAGTTTTGTATACGTTATTATTTTCTAACAGGAGGAGGAAGGTCAGACTATTGGTGCATCCGAATACAAAAAGGTATATCCATCTCTACTAATCTCTCTACTCAGCCATTTTTTAAAACCTCATTGATCCTCCCTTACTAATCTAATCTCCCTTTATTATTATAAGGCAATTGAATTATACAAATGTAATTATTTAAGTAACTTGTAACTTAACTTTCACTCTATGAAAGTCTGGTTTTTAGGGTCTAGGTAATTTTCCCATAACATATTCGCCCGTCTTTATATGTTTTTTATATACTAGGTTCGAACTTTACCCCTTTATTCTTAACTCTTATATATCAGGAAAAGAAGAAAATATGAAATTATTGGGGACTACAAAGGAGGAATAGTGGTTATAGTTACGGATCCGGGATCATGAGTCTATTTTTAAAGGACTCATTGACTAGAAGCTTCTTTTTATCCTAGTTTAGGCTCTATGAAATGTTAAAAACTCCATCGATAGAAAGAAAAAAAGTGTTTCGATAGTAATGTCTAAAAATTATGATTGAACCTATGATATAAAAACATAAAAAGGTTGCGAATATGTCATGTGGTCAAATCTCCAAGATCCGAAATTACCTAGAACTCGACTCCCTTACCTCTCTTATAAACTTTCCCCCTTATAAGACAATCGAATTATAGAAATGTAATTATTTATGTAACTGGTAACTTAACTTTCTCTCCTTGAAAGTCTGGTTTTTATTTTCTTCTTATTAATAATTTTTTTTTTGCCAAGGATGCAAATTGCAACCCATTTTTGTGTGTGTGTGCTTATAATTTGATTTCCTTATAGACTATCTACATATATTTCCCTTTTCCTATTTGAGGTTTTGTCTTTTTTCTCTTTTCTATCTTTCATGCTTACCTTACATTTTCAAACTTATACCTAATAGTTGATTGGTAGCTTGCTCTCTGGGTTTTATAAATTGTTTGATACAAATAATATCTACATAGATTTAGGGTTGACTATTTTTAATTGATTGATTAAATACTTATAATAATATTAATGTCTATTGTCTTTAAGTATAGGAAACATTGTTTGTGATTGCCATTTGTATGTATTCTTGAGTCCTATTACATTTCTGCTTGTCTCTTATAGATTCGCAATGCACTCAAAGAGCAGCAAGAAGTCAACACTTCCCTACGACGTTACATCGATGGGATTCTCATGAATATCATGGAGAAATACCCGGAACTTCTCGAAGTACGAAAATAATGGTTTAGGATGACCTACCACATACATATGTTAAACATGAAGCGAAACTGTGATAAATTTCCTTCCGCGTAATGCTTTCTGTTTCTGTTTTTTTTTCTTTTTAAACTAAAAATCCGTTACATTATTTAACGAATGAATGAAGTTTCAACATTCGGACTGTGATATACCTACTCGTATGTATCACCAGCATTATTGTAACCCACTTTGAATATTATTGTTGTTGGTGTTCTTTGGAAAGAAGGATCGAAATAATAATATATGTTTTACATATAAACGTATGTACTCCACCTATCTATGTATGATACTCTTCAAAGAACTCTATATTGTGTATTAAAGAAGAAAAAAGAAGATCTTCTTTCCATCACATTATTCCAGAAATTTTGATAATAGATTATAATTATCAATATGTTAAATTATTGTATGTACAATCGATTGAGAAGAAGAAAGAGACAAATCACTTCATGGTATGAAATAAGAAGTATGTAACTGACTACAGATTATAATTGACTCGTCAGAATTATTATTATAATTATTTAATAGTTTTTAATATATTATATTATATATTACTCTACACAACCACTTTCCTTATAATATTTATGGAATGACAAATATAACTAAATACCCATGCTTATAATATACTTGATTAGAAAGTTTATTCATATATCTTAACTTGTGCGACTTTTCTTAATTGGATCTCGAACATGATTTTGTATTTTATAAAATTATTGAGCAGCTTATGAAAGACTGGGATTAACAATGAGATTCTGCTCCCCGGAGTTAAGTATAAGTCCGTATTGAAGTAGGAACATAATTATGGGTCGACATTAGAGTGATTCTACCCTCTATGAAATGATGAAAATCGGGTCTATTCTTTAGCTTGCTCGTTATTTTTTTTTTTTTTTTTTTGAATTGGTAATATGGATAAAGATTTTTTTCCCTCTTAACTATTTTCATAATTACTTAACTCCTCCTGAATAGTGAACTTCCTTTTTCTGATACATTCAATTATATTCCAAACCTGATTGAACACTCGTGTGTACTCATAAAGACCCAGAGTAACCTTGATAATTTATGGTAGTTTTAATTTTAATTCCATGTTGGACTCCGAGTAGAATTGAGGATCGATATCGGAGTAATTTTTGCTAATGTCCTTGTTTATTTGTCTAAGCTGATTGTAGCTGATCTAATGTAACGTAGTGAAAGCTAAGCAGCTCTCTTTCAATACACTCTTCAAATTGTCAAGATTTCCATGATGTTGAGTTGGGTTTCTTTTTTTAATATGCCTAAAAACATACGATTTTCATCACTAGTAAAAGAGGGGATATATGTGTAAAGACAACACTCGGTATAGGCAAGGTTAATAGAAAAACAAGGTTAGATTATCATGTAATCGAGCTTGTTAGAATTTTCAATCTCATGTATTGTACCGACTGCTGGGCAAGACAGGCAGATTTTGACTAAACACGCAACTACTCATTGTCAATGACGTCATTATTGCGAAAATGTTTAATTTAATGTATCGGACCGACTGCTGAGCAAGAAAAACAGATTTTGACAAAACACGCAACCACTCATTTACTATGACGTCAATATTAAAAGCGTGGCGGAAGTCAAACGCCAGTCGTACACGCGTTATGGTATAACCCTGTATTTCTATTATCCTTGGGATTAGAGACTAGAAAAGGAAAAAACGGTTGATGCATGTGCTCCTTCCCCCTTTATGGTTCATTATTTAATATATCCTGTGTGTGGGAACATAATTCTCATCTATCCTTGGTGTAAATTGATTTAAAAATTCATAATAAAATAAATTTGTCATCAAATTGAAAATTCTACCAAGCCCGATTACATGATGGTCTAACCTTGTATTTCTATAAACCTGGGTAATTACGTCATTTCAGCTGACGTAATCACCGTAAGAGGACAATAAGGACCGTTCTTAAGACTGACAAACTTAATGGACTGATAGGACTTCTTTCTTAACGACTGCTCGCTGGGACAGACATATTTTGACGTCATAGAGTATAACAATGGTATATTAACAGCATTTAATAATATAAATTATATGATTAATTGTAAGATGATATTCTTATTGACTTCACCATTAAAAAGTCTGATGGGTGTCAAACATCAGTCGGAAAAGCGTAATGGTATGACTTTGTATTTCTAGTAACTTTGCTACATATTAACTATTATATCAAAGATATAAACTGGATTTAATATTGGCGTGTGCTCATAAAAACAGAGTGTAACCCTGAAAATTTGTTGTGGAGTTATAACTCTAAGTCCTTATTGGACTCAGATATAAATTAGAAATGAATGGCAATGTATAAAATTGCACTCCTAATAAAACTTGAGTACCAATTTCATATATGACCATTTTTATTCCATTGATTTGACAATGGTGGACTGTGAGACATTTCATAGAAATTAATCAACGAACAGAGTAATTGATAATTGTACAAACAAAATCCGATCCAGAATGTTTCAATATATGTATATATGTTTATTTAATTTTAGATACCCTCAAAGAGAACAATCATTTACCTATAATTAAGAAAAAAAAATTGTAGTAATCTTAAGATAAAAATAATAATAAAACGCCCCTTTAGAAAAAATAAGAAAATGAACGACAAAATGAACGTTGTTTGTGTTTTTTTTCTGTTAAAAAATCAACGGAAAGTGGGAACGTTCCATCTCCAAGTCAGATTTAATTGATATTTTGATTTTTGCTTTTATTTAACACCTCCCTTTCAACTCATCGGCCATGAGTCAATGACTCATTTCATGGGTTTGTCTGTTTATAAACTCATATTATAAATACTTTTTGAGTCATCACTTTTTAATTATATTTATTTGCACCTACGTGTCTTTTAGAGTTAGACATATACAAAAGAACAAAAAACAGAGTATGTTTCATCGAATAACTTGTTCACAAGTTAGTGTTTCATGGCGTATGAAACAAGACATAATCTTCTTTCAAATGAATCATGTATTTACCTTTACTGTAACTTGCAACCTTTTTTCCAAAAATAAACAGGGGAAAAAGAGGCCCAGAGTCATAGAGATATAAAACATGGAGTGGATGATGTGAAAAAAAGTTGACTCCGTCATATTTGACCAAAGCATTCAAAATATAGTTGAGATATGTCAATAGCAAAGAGAGGGCTTCAAATAGTTTCATGTTTGATTTAAATTGTATATTACATTTGATTACACATTTCTTAATGTAACTTTTCTGTTTTGAATAGAAGTATAAGATGATTCCATATAAGATCTGGAGTAATTACATCATAAATAATATTGTTGGATCAGTCCTAGGACTGATTTCCTAATCAGTCCCCCCTACCCCCTCCCCTTCAGTTTTTCTTTTTATCGATCCAATCTTTTTTACAATTCATAGACGCTAAAGACTGATGCGTCAGTCCTAGGGGCCTACCTATCATTTATTTTCTTCACTCCTCACGTCGTTAGCTTTATTATATCACGCAACCTTTGACCCAAAAATAAACCAAACGTAAGGCCCAAAATCATCTTGTAGTTAGCAAAATAAGTCATGCCTTCAAACTATGGTATTACCAAAGCTAAAAACCAAGCGACAAACCGTTCCTATTAGCTTAAGTAAATTTCTTATCTAATTTATAATTATATATATTTTCCCATATTTACTTTTATGATACTATTGATTACGTCACTCTAACATTTCCCCTCATTTTCTCCATTAAAGCTAATTCAAATTTAACCAATTAACGTTAGGAAGACTGATTAGGGGAAAGAAACAAAATCATGAACAGGAGAAAACCAAAAGCAATGTAAATTTTAGTGTTGGTGGTGTAACGACATGTTATTTAAGAAAATTAGTTCTGACGTTTTTTTTTATATCTTATGTACATTTATTGATGCGAAGACATTTGAAGAATGATGATGATTTCTTGAATAAAAGACGTATATACAATGAGCATTTCAACATATATATTATATGAGATAAATTAAGTACGCATAAATGTTATCTACGCTTTGCTAAACTCAAAGTCTGTAAATAATATTAAATAGTATATGAGGTAGTGATAAATCGATAGAGTTGTAAATTATAAGCATTTTTGAAAATAAAGCGAAAATTAACTTGACAACCCAGAGAATAAAGATATGTTGTAGGCTGCGTGAGCTTTAAATTTAAAGAGCTTAGAGGTAAACATTCAAGATTTTTACTTCAATAGATCCTCAAATTTTGTCGTTGAAAGTTAAAAAAAACTCCAACTACGGAACTACCAGTGAAGAACAATGGTGAATTATTGTAGTTTATCTATATGTAAAGGGGTAGGAGGCTTTAAGTTCCTAAAGGAACCCATTTACAAGTGAAATGGAGGGTTGCAATAAATCTTATCAAACTCAAGACCAATAATCTTTCGGCTCCTTCTTTGCATTCAATAGTAGGTCCTGAACATTTCAAAAAAAGAAGATCACGATCTTACAGGAAGATGGGATCCTGACGTTCCTGGGCACATGCCCAAGGATTTCAAAACCAAGTTTCCATCTACCCGGATAGTGTTGGACGGCACTGAGATTGCAATTGAGAATCCCAAAAATGTCACGCAACAATTTGCTTCATGGAGCTCGTATAAAAACCGTAACACTCTCAAGGAAAAAGAAAGAATTGATATTTTCTTCATTGAATTTTGCTTCTCGATCAATGTAAGGACATTTAACTTCTATCACGGAACCGTCGTTTACAATGGCGTGAAGTGTTGATTCTAAAAAGTTAAGGACTAGGTTGACAAACAAACTATAAGGCTTGACTCTCAATTTCTAATGCGTTTCAAAGGCTTTTATAGGTTTTTTTTTTCGTTCTACGATAGTGAACTAATGCTACAGAAATGAGCGTAGGGGGATCCAGAAGTAATTTACACATTTTTTCCGTATCACGACGATTTTATGAATATCTCCAAACATCGAAGAAGTTAGTCTATGTTCTCGATGTAGAAACAAATTTGAGGAGCGAGTTTAGTTTCTAGTAGCTTTTTCTATTTGCGCAACTTAATCCTTTTATCTTTTAGTATAGAATTGCTCTTATCTCGAGAATATACCCTTTTTCTACATACTCCATCAGGATTCCCTATTTATTCATAAATTGGCGACGATCTATTTTACGTTCTACCTTAATACATAACAATAAGTAAACAGGTTACCGAATGGCAACGCCCTTGTCTATTTGTGATTAAATGGAATTAAAATTGAGGAGGAAAGACTTGTACTCTTCTGATGAAAGGGAAAATTCAGGACATCTATTTTATTATTGTAAATAAATTACTCAAGTAACGAATGTAATTAATGCATTGAGTCAAAAAAAATCCGATTGGCTGGTGGCCATCAATCCAACGGTCAAGGATGGATTTCAGATGGAAGAAATCATCTTAAAGGTGTCCTTGATAACGTATGGCGTTAGGTCTTGCGGGTCAGCTATGTTTGAAGGTCAGAAAGAACTAGTGAAGATCCAAATAAATTTTTTTCTGTCTTTGACGAGAAAGGATCGATGGTGGGTTTGGAATTGTAAAGGAACAATCATATGTATCAGCATATTTTTTTAGAACTGGCTCGAAATACTCTCAGGACCGACGGGGTCATCTTTTTCAACTAATGGTTGAGTATATATATTTTTGAATGTATATGTGGAGGGTTATTATAATGATATTATTATTTTAAAAAATCAGAAAAAGGTGTTAAAACTTTTATTAAGAATTTACTTCCTTAAAAAAAGGTCATTCAAACAATTCATAAAAAAACAAGCCTACACATATGTCTAACCTTGATTCTACATTGAGTGCATCAAGGACCTAATGTTACAGCTCCTTAGTATTTTATTATTGGTATGTCAGTTCTAATTTGTTGGGTCCAGGCGAGTCCAGTTTTAGGAAAGGTGTTACGGACTGTCATTAATAACTGTGATAAAAAAAAGTTCTCTGACGTCATCAATGACCAAAATTTCCAAGTTTTAGGGCTGAACTGGACCGGTCTGAAACTGAACTGGATGGTACTCCAGTTTTCACTACAAATTATTTGAAAAGTGAACATTAAATTTGATATTAGAAAACTGGATTTGTAATATGTTTAATACATCACTTTTGGAAAAAGTATCTTGGACGTCTCCAAATTAACCTTGTGTAATAAGAATGACAATTCTTTCATTGTAGAGGAAGTAACTGATCAATTGATTCTTCACTGCTTAAAAGAAAGTTTTTTCCCCCATTAAACACTTCAGGACTTATGCCAACTTCAATCACTATTGGGGTGTACATAATACATTTTGGATTGAGTATCGAATTTAACCTCTCTGTCAAACAAATTACTCAGGGCGGCTCATGTTTCAAAAGAGTATCCAAGGATGCTAAAGAGGGGAGGGGGGCGAGGAGCAAAAATATACACTTTACATAAATTGAACATTACGCATTCATTCATGAAATGATGCCCACGCATTTCCTGACTTTAATATAAACTACGCTCATTCATTTAATAACTAACGTTAAAGAAACTGGCTTATAATATGTATTGTTCAACCACTATGAAGTCCAAAAATATAAGAATAAAAAGTTCATATGAGGAGTTATGTTGAAAAACTAGGGGAAAAACTTGCGTTTTTTGAAGGCTAAAAACTGGTTTTTATGTTTTTATATGAATCATAAATTATTTTTCGAGGACAAGTGATAAGGAAATTAATGTCAGGATATCTTATATATAAAATTTTCACAATATCTTATTGTTCGAAATGAGTACCTACCTTATAATTGTTTAAGCTAATATATTTATAAATTGATCTGCTTTGGACATCTTTTTTTTATTTCGTATCTATATAAATTCCCTGAATGTTAAATATTTCTTCATACCAATAGATTAGCAAATATACCATGAATCATTTTCTTTGCAAATAATTTTGAGAATTTTATTTTTAATTTTAAAATATGACAAAAAATTAAACTGCTAGAACATTTTGACTACATTCTATATTCTTGAGCTCTTCAATAATTTATTTTTTAAATGTACCCTCCAGACCTGTGATTACTGATAAATGTGATAAAAAAATATGTTAACGTAATAGCTGTCGTAAAAATAAATCAATTATTCTTTAGATAGATGGCTGAAAAAAATGTGGATCTCACGTTGTATATGTGTGATTGGTTAATTCTTGATGGTGTTAAAAAGATAACATTTCGTACAAAAAAACTTTTGGGACGGTTTTGTGATTATTTTACTCAATATTGTTTGTGCACGCATCAAAATTGGACACCTTAAAAGAGAACATACGCCATTTTTAGCAGTTTTTCTTCGATAAAGGCTAAAAAACAAGGCAAACGGCTGAAAATATGTATAGTGTTGATAGTCTGGATATTGTAACAGGTAATTGCAATGATTAAGTATAAGTAAACATTATAGTATTGCAATTACTCTATCGTACCTAGGAATCTTTTTTGGAGTCCATATCCATAAAGTATATTCATTTCTCTATGAATCACCTGGGCACGAGCTCACGCACATTGATTTCAAGAGAATAATTTCTCCGAAGGGCGTTATCTTTGAGCTACGTCGTTTTTTCTTTCCATTTTTTTTCAATAGTGAAAATTGCAATGCACCTCAATAGACGTTTAACCTTATTATCTGTCAAAAAATCTAATATTGCAAACTTTATTGTTACACACCGAATAAAAAATATATTTCAAATTAGAAAATAACAGTTTCTATTGGATCAGACTTAGTATGTTCCAGTTGGTAAGTGAATATAGGAGTCTATAGGGAAGTCAATAACTCAAACCAACCACCTCCAGCTTCAACTTCAACCTCCAACTCAAGCCTTCAACCTTGCACCTTACCTGGCATAGGCCTTGATGAAGAACTCCTTATCCATATTGGCCAATGCCTCGAGAATGGAAGGCTATAAGGAGTCAACAGTGTTATGTGTTCGTGTATTGGACTCTATTTATAAAACGCTCTACACATAGTAGTCCAATGGGTTGAGATCCGGCGGGCTAGGAGGCCAGATGTCATTTCTTTTTTATAGTGTACATATTCCATTAATGTAATATCAGTTATTAACCCAAAACAATCATGAGTCTTCCTGATAGGTATTCCTGACTCATCAAACTCTTTGAAAGCCTTGGCAACATCATAAATAGCTGATTTGGTTAGCTTTTTAAACTCAATCATCTTCTTTGGCGTGTGCTTGCTACGCAAGCACATAATAATTACCTTACAGAGTTGGTATTTTGAAAACATCTCAAGAACTTGGTATTTTTTTTGATATAGTTTTGTCAGCTTAATCTGATGAACATACTTTTTTTATATTTATATATTTCAAAATTGTCAAAATATTTTGGTTTAAACTTCTTCCCGATTAAAAATTCCCACCCAGTAGGCAAGAATTCCTCAAATGCATCTGAGTCCAATATGGAGTTATAATTATAGGTTACCAATCTGCAAGTGGAAGTGAAGTCAAACATGCCTTGTTTATTAATAAATTATCAATTATAAATAATCTACATTTTACAGTAGTGATTCCCAATTTTTCCATCCCTGTGACGTCCTTAAGTATTTTTAAATATACTTCGGCATTTACAATATACCTAACCAAAGGTTTTTTGCTATTTATGTAGTCTGTTGCAGAGCTTTGAAAAAAATAATATTTTAATACTAATTACATGGATAATAAATCAGTAATTTCAATTGATCCAATTGAAATGCATCAATTAATAGTTGCTAATTAAAATGATCGGCTTTATAGCTATAAAAGGTATTATGCAACGTATTCATATACAATTTCAATATTTTTTTATTGTCATCATACACGTAGGAAATGGGAGCAATTTGAAAATATTCAGACAATTAATTTACTAATTCCAGGCAAATAACTTTTAATTGAATTTTTAAAAAAGTTAAAAATAAAAGTTTAAAGAACAACAAAAAAATTCAACAGAAAATGGTGTATTAAAAAATCATAAACATTAAAAAACAACATTCAAATGTTTTATATAATAGGCGTATTAAAAATAAATCCATTATTTTTTTAATAGATGGCTTTAGCTATATATATCTCGTGTAGTGGAAGTTTGATGGATTTATGCTAGATGGCGTCTAATTTCCAGAAGAAAATGAATGAAATTTAGAAAAATTACTTCGAGGAAGTAAGTCAAGAAAATATGTCACAGTTTGGGATTCGGTGTGGGTCTCGCCACATTCAAAGATCCGTTGCTAATGTAAGACTATTAAGGTGTGATTCTACCAAAATGTTAAAACACAGCTTGTAGAAACTTGCTAGAAGTTGAAGAACACCAACTTCCTCCTTTAAACACATTTCCTTATAATAATAAGTAATCATTATCTATTGGCTTTAAAAATGAAAATGTATAATTATGTATAGATTTGCAGAGAAAAAGTTTTGATTTGCATAAAATTTGATTGTTTATGTCTAATCCAAGATGGCCGACTTTTAGAATGATGACGTCCGTACAGACGTCATATATTTGTAATTAAAACATTTTAACTTCCAGGGTGACTCGTTTAAAAAAACAGCTTGTTTTTGTGTAAATGAGCTGATTTTTTATACATTCACACATTTTTTAGGACAATGAATCATGAAATAGCTGACAAAATTCGAACAGAAGAGAAGATGTTACATCTGTCAAATCAAGATATCTTAATTCGCTGGATCGTGAGAAAAGAGTTGGTAAAAAATCTACGGTCGTAAGGATCCTCAAGGGTTATAAAGAGACCAGTTCACTTGAGAACAAGCTCAAAGACCAAGGACAGATTGGAACCCCAGGTTCATTAAGTATATCAAGGAAAATATCTGGAGAAACCCTAAGCCCTAATCCCCACGTCTCAATCTATCTCAAACTGGTCTTTAAATGGTAGTACACTGACCAGTGATCAAGTCATCGTTTGTGGTAGGGCCTCGGATTGTGGTAAATCCCCTTCTGTTAGTAATCCCAGCTTGGATAAATGTCAATTCAAGAACCTACACGGGGATGATGTTCCTACCCTGGCTGAACAGAGAACATTAGGAGCATGAGTACACCGTTATGCAGAACACTGCCCGTGACCAAACCTCAAATGCGACATACAAGTAGTTCTGCGACAATTTGGCTAATTGGCTAATAAGGGGAGCTTCGTGAAATAGTTAATTTATATTATTTTTAGCCGATATGCAGATACAGAGGTTTTTTGAAAATGAATTCTGCAATATTATTTATAATTCATGCGTAAATTAAGCTAACAACAATCCTATTAGAAAGGATTCACCTTGTATCAAGAACACTCTTCATCTTTTTATGGATGGAAATAATCCAAAAACTTTGAAAAACTTCCACAAAATCGGAACGTGTACCTATGTCTACTTATTTTTAAAATAGTTTTGAATTACTCAATATAATCATAACGCAAAAGGGTATAATAATTTTTTCATAAAATTATATAAATATTAGTAATGTATCGAATATTTATCTATAGATTTGGGCCTTTAAAAATGTGGAATTTGCGGATGCGAATAAAAAATTAAGAAATCTGCAAATATTGGTACATTTTTGAATATTCTTATATACAAATAATTATTTGCAAATAAACATTACAAATGTTGACGCATTTTTACTCATTTTCTAATTATTAACTACTGGAGCATCAAATTACAAAATAAATTCGGTTAAAAACTTGATTTTAAATTGAATGAAAATATAAAAACTGGATTTGCACTTTTTTATACACTCTAATTAAATTATAATTTAAAGTTATTATGAAGGTTATTTATGAGATGATAATATATAATTGAAAGTCTGTTTTGTTAACTACATATATGCAATTTAAATTTACATCATTATCATATTTAATTAGCCTTTAATGGCTTTCTTTTGACTGTATGCATTATGTGTAATTAACCATTCAAAATTTCCCTTCATTTAAAATGAGATTTGTACAAAATATACGTGATATGCATTGCACCCAAATATACTTCTAATTTTGTCATTAATAAATTCAATTGTGTTGTCTTTAAAATATTTTTTTGGGAGGGTAGACCGAGAAATTTTGAGCACAAGACTGTTGCCATAGACACAAAATTTGTTAGTACCAGGGATTTTTTTTTTTTGTAATTTCGTTACTTGTATTATGAAAATCAAATACAATGTAACTTAGTCAAAGCGTTATCAATTGTTAGTCAGACTTTTCTCAATTTTTGACAGAGTATAAGAGATTCTTGTCTGTTTTAGGAGACTCAAGAATCGACCCAATTTTTAGCTCTACGACATAATTAAAGTTCTGCTTGAACAGCCCATGAGTCATCGACTTGAACATTTGATATTCGCAAGGAACCAGGTCTCGTTAATATAGCGGGTAAGGTAAGACATCCCATTGAGCCACTTCCAATGTTTCATGATGATGCTTGCAATATGAGGCGGAGTGTTGTCCTGCTGAAGGGTAACTTTGTCATACATTTGACATACATAGACGAGGGGGCTAAGTTATAATACTTAGTTCAATTACATTCATTGTTACTGGTGACGTCCCCAGTGATGGTGTAGTTAGAATGGAGTAGCTTATAATATGTAGATTACTCTAAACTGATTTGACAAAATAACCAGTCACTGGTGTCCAAATTGCTAATTTTAAGTATCCGAAACTAGCACTCACATGTTTTTATTGGGTAATCATATTATTTATGATCTTAACTAAGTATACGATGTTAATCAGTAGTACGTTTCTGAAAAAGAAAACAAAAATTCAGTGTTTCCTGCAAATTACGCTTTCTTGGTAATAAGATTAAAAAATGAAACGAAAAGAAAATATTTTTTCAAAACTTTAGTTAATCGACACAAACTGATTTTTTGTGGGGAACAATGAAACTTCAAAATGAATAAATACTCAGGATTATCCAATTATATTTTATTTTATTGGTGTCATCTTAAGTAAAGCCTCAAAAATTATTTTTATTCCCAATAATAAAGATTACATAGAGACAACCCAAAACTTCCAGTAGCATTTAATTACAACTGTACGTAACCAAACGACAGCTGAGACAAATTTTTTTACCCCTTGTCTCTAAGTGTAAAAATGTTGGAAAAGAGGCAACACGTGTGTGATTTCCTTCACGCCATTGTCAGACCACAATAGGCTGCAGAAACTGTTAACAACTCCCTCTGGACTGCTTAATA
This sequence comes from Lepeophtheirus salmonis, assembly GCF_016086655.4. Taxonomy (NCBI): domain Eukaryota; kingdom Metazoa; phylum Arthropoda; class Copepoda; order Siphonostomatoida; family Caligidae; genus Lepeophtheirus; species Lepeophtheirus salmonis. The sequence goes on from NC_052131.2 coordinate 37,517,121, forward strand.
CATCAATAAGCCTATTATACCCTTATAAAGCCAAGAATAACCAAATTGTCTTCAACAACAAGATGGCTGACTTCTGACTTGACTCACTGTGGCTCTTCCAGCCTTGAAAGAAGTTTCAGCCGTACTTCTATTCCAACCTTCGAGCTGCTATCATGACAAAGTGGTACGCCATGGGCACGGACGTCATCCTAAATAGGTTCCAATTTATTCGCCAGCATGTCGAGGACGTTATTGGCTGTGAAGGAGGACATATTGAATAAAAAAGATAGCTAAATATAATATTTAAAAATATTACAAATGTGTTATGAGTTGTATTATCTTGATGTAATGCAAATCATGTTCTTCGTAATTTTGTCATGCTGCTCCTACTTTTGGGCCACCACTCTCTATATTTGACAAAAATAAATAATTTATGTCAAATTTTGTACAATATATTGTAGATAATCTGATTTTGAGGAGCTTATCTATTTTTTGGGAGTAGCACTGTTCCTGGTTACGGGACACTTATAATATTTTACAGGTTACATTAAAATACGTTGATAATAAATAAAACAGAAATAACTGATTTATTTTTGCAAGGCCCGCTCCTAATTGATCCACGGACCGATACTACTTCTGGCCCAAGGATGCCCTATAAATTTGGAGGCTTACATTATCACCAACATCCTTTTCTATGGCAATTTGTCATTGCATTTATCAGCTCCAATATCAATTTAATGGTATGTTGAACAGCGCTAATACCGGGCCATGCAGAATTATTTACTGATATTTGTTCAAAACATATTGCAGACAATAATGACATTTCGAATGACTTGAGAAACAATTTATTTATACATTTTTAGAATAATAAAATAGTTTGTGATTAAATTTAATCAATGTAGCCACCATTTGACTCCATGACACTGGTCAGGCGACGTCTGAAGCTGCCACAGACTTGCTGGATGTAATCGGTGGCCATGGAGGCCCAGGCCTTGTTGACAGCAGCCTTTAAGGCATTTATGTTCTTGTGTAGTTTTTGCAGGCCTTGGTCTCCACGTGCGCCTAGATAGGGAAGTCTAGTGGGTTCAGATCTGGGCTCTGAGGGTGCCAGTAGTCCTTGCCCAAAAGTTCATGTTGTCCTTGAGCCACTCCTGAGCTTTCTTGGAAGCGTAGGCGGGTGCTCCATCTTGTTGAAACCCCCAAGAAGATTTGCCGACTATGGATTTGATCCATTGAAGGACCTTAGACGCCAGAATCTTCACATAATCCTCCGCTGTTAATCTGAGCCAGTGGAGAACCATACCGGCTTCATGGCCTTCCCTTTGGATCTCCAAATATCTCCAAAGCTCACAACACGGTCATTTTGCCTGTTGAAAACAGGATCGACCGTAAAAGTTTTCTCATCTGAAAAAATGATGATGCGTCCAGATGAGCTCTTGATATCATTTAAGATTTTCTTGGCACGCTCAAGTTTGACTTCTCGCTGACGTTCAGTTAGCAGAGGGCGTTTAGTGCGCCTCAGGGACTTTCCTCCAGCCCTTTTCAATGCCCTGGAAACAGTTGATGTCGACGTTCCCATCTTTCTGGCCATGTCAGCATTGGACCTGTTTGGAGTCCTATTGAACACTACCTTTACTTGGCTTGTTGAGACAGTGGGCTTCCTTCCAGCCCCAGAGGAATGCTGGAGATCACCCCCAGCTTCCAAGCGCTTGGAAACGATGTAAATTGTCTTCAACGAGGCCCCAACCTGTTCGTTAATGTTGTTATGAGGCATTCCCGCTCGGAGGAGGGCTGCAATTTCGATCCTCTTTGTTTCCTGATTGGACATGGTCTCACGTGTGGAAGTTGTTACGCTCTCACAGGAAGGATTTTTGTTTATTTTAACAGTAAAAATACGAAACAATCAGATTGGTGGCCAAAAAACCCTCTTAAAAAGTATATTTATATCATCGGTAAATAATTTTGCACGGCCCGGTATGTTGTAGGAACGTTGTGTAAAATTTTGAATGATGTCTAACTAAAACTGACTCTAACCAGCTGAGCTAAAGCTGTTGCAACAATACCTGGGCTCCCCTACAGTGCTCAAATACTAGACAGTGGGATCCATGAAGTTTTCTCACGACTATTAATCTTCTTAAATATGTTTTTGGCACAAAGTTTTTTTTCATTTCGTTAGGTCTTTAGAACTGAAATAAATACACAATTAAAAAAAGTGTATATGTCACTATTTAATTGGATGTAATTAATCCTGCATGAAATTTTTCTTTTCTTCATTAGTTTGTTTTAAATTAAATGCATACATTACTCATGATGAAATTAGCTTCATTATGCAAATTATACTATTTCAATATTTTGATGCTGTTTATGGTTCTAATAAACATATTAGAAATCGCACATATTATTGTGCGATTTTATAGAAACTATATTATTTATCTTGAGCACAAAGGCAATGACTTTGTTAGGAAAAAATGACAAAGAAAATATACAAAAATCTATTTTTTTGGGAGGGTTTTTGTGTTTAATGTGATTTTTTTTTCTAAGAATATATTTTAGATTACACTATCCTACAATTTCACACTTTTATTATGCACAAGAACAGCATATACTCAACTTAGTACAGTTTGATCTCCTGATTCCAAATATTGTCTTATTTTCTCTCTCATAGCCGCGTGGCATTTAAATATAATCCATACATTTTTTATTATTTTTAAGTTAGAAAGCTGTTTTAAGCCCTCTGTGTTGAATATAGGGATAAATTATGTAAACATGTTTTAAAGAGTAGTGAGTAAGTTATTCTAAAAGACGGACATTCAAGGGAGTCCTCCGAGCAAATCCTACTGGTCAGGAAAGTTCAGCAGAGATTCCTTCCTGTACATGCACTCTTTTCCATTGATGAACGCCGATACCGAATTCGGAATTATACTCTCAGGATCGGATGGATTGCATTTCACTTTTTTTGATAATTTCTTCCCCTGCTTTTTCTATTTCTCACTCTTGGTTTCTATTTCTTTTCTTCTTCTCTCTCTTCGTTTTTCTTTGTCTCTTCTAGCTAGGGCGTACGAAAACATATGGACTTTTATAATGAGCCTTATCTCAAATTGACAACGATATAGAGCGCTTTTGGGGAGGCTCCTGTTTCTTAAATAAAAGTTAGACTTTCAGATATCCAATGAGATACTTTTCAACTTTTTGAATCTATTCGTCTTGAATCTATGTGCCTCTGAATAAAAAGGCCATATTTTCCACTTGAAACAAAAATATCTAGAGTTAAAAGTTTGATGCAGACATATTAGAAATGATTTAAAAATTTTTTAAATTCAGTTTAAAAATATATTTACATAATTTATTCATTCTTCAAGACCAAGGACTTAAAATAGCTATGAACCTTAAAAATAACAAAAAATGTATAACCTTTTTCGGAAGGCCACGAGGCTATGAGAGAAATGAGGGGATTAAACTGTATTAAATATAACATATACAGTTTCTGTACCATTTTTACTCTTGGGCAGTATTATAAGTGTAAAAATACGATGATAAATTAAATTTTTTGGAGCACAAAAATGACTAAGGCGGTATCTTCTTTCGCCCCAGCAAGAAATAATACAAATCAAAGCACCTCTTTAAAAGATTTGCTAAAAGCTTTGTAGACAAATATAGTAAAATAAATATATTTGGCGAAATTCGATTTATTTATTCAATGTAGTTATCTTTCAGGGCGAACGTATGAACTTTTTTTATAGCCTACTCCCTTAAAATTTAGCTATCATTTTTAATGATTTGGGATATGGTGCTTTTTCTTGATGAAACATCATTTTTTTCTTTTTCAAATGGGGCCCTTTTTCATGATTTCATTCTTAAGAGTCACCAAAAACAGGGGCGTCAGTAGGCGGTAAGTTATTGGGATTGTATTGTAGCCCAAAATTAAGTGAAAAAATGTTTGATCATGAGGATGGAAACATTTTTAAAGGAGAAACAAAAATTAAAAAAGTGGAGAATGTCTCATTTAAAAAAGAAGATAGAATTTTTTTTTTAAATTTTTGATGTTGAAAAGGAGAATTTTTTTTTCAAATATTTAATGCAGTTAAAAAAACGAAGCCCCCCTCACAATATAATCCTGCAGACGCTCCTCAACAATCCTATGTAATAACTACATAATGTTGAATGTCTCCCCCTTTATTGAGTCTTTAAGTTTATAAATAAATACTATACTATGCGGATCCAGACGACTGTTGCGTTTTTCTACGCATTGGATTCCGTTCATTGCGTGCACCAGTCTACTCGGATGGCTATCAGTTGGACTCTACAGTGAAGTGATGGAACCAAGATAGTCATATCTTGAATTTGTTTAGAGAGGAAAAAGCAACACCATTCTAATGGATATAGTTACATAGAGAATAAGGTGAAATTTTGCGTGATAAATAATTGATCATTCTTCCGTCTAACATAAACTTAACTTTATGATATATATTTTTGTCTTTGAACCTTTTCAAATTAGCTATATGGACAATTTCCATGGTAATATCAATAAAACTTTTGTAAATTATACTTTGGTAGATTTGCCAAATATTTATCAGTCCTTTAAGTTAATTATTTTAATCAAAGTTCCAATTCTACTACTATAAATACATAAAATGTGAGATTCATTATATATTACCTATATGTAATTGCGTTCCAAATTTTGTTTGTTTAGTTAATTAAAACTCTGTTACTTCACTGCACTGTTTATACGGACGGAAATATCCTTGTAATATTTTATGTGCAATATATTGTAGTCTGGACTTTTTGGAAAATTTCTTTCTTTCTACGGATAGAGTGTCTTACATTTCTTAAAATCTCAATTAGGATCATGACTATGAAAACGGTGCCACGAGTCAATGAGTCCTTTAGAAATAGACTCATGCTCCATAAAATTTGCTCTCCCAGAAATCAAAAAGTGGAGTGTAAAATTTAAAGAGAAATCCGAGCTTCCTATGCAGCTTTGAGAAGAAGATCAAGAAGGACCCCACAAAATCGATGAATCGTCTCGCCAACGAATTCTCAATTCCTACTAGTAATATCAGGAGTGCTATGATGGGCGACTTTGGATTGTTCTCATACACAAAGATCCCACACAACATTCTGACAGAGATCACGAAGGCCAGAAGGCTCGAGAGTATACGTGTTTGCTGCCAAACCCTGTATATATATAAGTTTTATAATAATATTAATAACATTTTCGTGAATTTATTATTTCTTTTCTATCAGTAAATCAATCGACATACAATAGAAGTCAAAAACATTGAGAAAATTGATAAATTACAATATCCAAATCCTTTTATACACAATATATATATTGTATATATAACACATGTAATTTATTGATCATAAAAATTATATTCCCAGATTATTATGTACATACAGGGTGTACGGAAATTAGATTAATTGCAAATATATTTGTCTCTAGGTCGTTGAGCTGTCGTCATATCATGTTCAACTCCTGTGTATTCATTCTTATTAAACTGTTTGATCTCTTCAAGTGATTGAAGACATAATTTCACCTACACCACTCTAACTGAAAACAAGTTGGAAAGTGATTGTTCAGTTAATTCCAGATAGAAAATCCCTAGGCGCCATTTCCAAGCTCATAAAAGTTAGCAAAGTTGCAATCTCGAGGAGTTGAAATAAGTGTTTAAAGACATGGGTATTCAAAATGGCTCCTGGAAGGGGCTTCCGAATTCAAAAGGGACAGGAAAGGTAATTAAAGTCGTGAAGAAGAAGATTCAAAGGAAAGGCTCGATCCAACATTTTTTTCATTACTACCTCAATAAACATTTGGTTGCAAAGAAGAAGAAAATCTGAGGGAAAGGCATGAGGTTTATCCAAACCTTGGCCAAGGAACATAGCATGGGAAAAATCAGTATGTAGGAGCTTTTTTAGGAACAATATGATGGTTTTGACCATGCTGTGGTCCATGACCAAGGTTTGTCTAAGCCTCATGCCTTTTTTTTGGATTTTCTTCTTCTTCTCCACCAAATATTTTCTGGGATAATAATGAAAAAATGACGTTCTCGAGGGTTATATCAAGCCATGGACCAAGTAAAAGTCTGATAACGATCATTCGACCTTTCAGCAAGACGGAGCCTCCAAGCTTCCTGCATTGATTTCCCATGTAATATTCTTTGTTATTCATTCATACAAAGGCGTGTGCAAGGCCACATAAAGTTTTTGAAAGCCTAAAGGCTGCGCTGGGTAAAGCATGCGACCAAATTGGTCATTCAGTTGTGCCGAGGTCCAATACTTTTGTCACCGTCTGAATGTGAAGACTGGAGGTAGGCATTATGAATGATATTTGTATAGGTTACTGATAATTAAATCAACTCAGTCTTGAGTAAAGAGGCTACACAGCAAGAAATCAAATTTATAAATCGAAAGAAACATATGCTCCAATGTTATCAGAGCTGATGTTCATAAAATTATGCCTCTTTTGATTGGGTTACATCCATTATAACCATTAGTGTGTAAATTCTCAAAGAGATCTCGGAATGAATAAAGGAAATTTATGGTCTGTTTATATATTGGTATTAAAAACATACTGAGAGCAACAGATCGTCTTCTGAAGTAGTATGGTCAAACCAAAAGCCCTATGCTTCCATGTTCACAGTATCAGAGGAAAAATTGTTTTTCTTTTAAAATGTACGAGTATTGTTTTCTTTGCATGTCCCTAATTAAGTAATTTCGTAGGTTCTTGATCAAATGTGGTATATGCTCGACGACACATATTGGTTTATTGGATGAAAAGGGACCATGGAAAGTGTGTATAATCTTGCCTTTCTTATATAACTATACAGAAAGAAAATATTTTTAGAAAAGGTCATGAATATTAAAGGACATTTTCTAATAATGAAATGTCATTTTTAGAAAATAAGAAAAAAAAATATTTGTCAAAATAACATGATTCAATGATATATATTCGGACTATTTATTATAAGAAGACCATAACAATAAAAAAGGATTGACTTTGATTGGTAACAAGGTCATTAAAAAAAATATTCATACAAAAAAAAACAGTAGGTTGCCATGTTAGAGGCCTTCATCAAGAAATTCTCTTTTGCACCTTTAGGCCTAGGTTAGAGGCCATGAAAGCAAGAAAAGGGAATCATTGAGAGAAATCGAAAAATACATGAATAAAGAAGTCTCTCATACTTTACTCCTTTTCATTCTAGCAAAAGTTTACATTATTTGTTGGTTATCAAAAGCTCCACGGTTTTATCTCAAACATAGTATTAAAATTCCATAGTGATGCTATTTGAAACAGTCTAATATACAATATATATTTCATAATATAAGTAGTAATTCCATGTCTAAATGTAAACTCATTTGAAATACATGAAGTGGAAAAAACTATTAAATGAGTGACTTCTTTTGCGTTTTTATATTATTTTTTCGTTCCAGGCCATTACTTTATTTATAAATTATTGCATTTGGGTGGGTTCAAGAGTTGACAAAGGATGAACTAATGCAAGATGCAGTGTGAAAGAAAAAAATGTAATTTTGCATTCATGATAAGAGTAGGAATCATAACTCTTTCACGAGAAATATAGAAGAAATGTAATGCAATAGAGGACAATGACAGTAGATTTTAATATTCTGCAAGAAATAAAGAAAAAGAAGTATGTATTAAGTGTTGACACATTATATTATTATTAAAATTTCAAGAGTAAAATTTAAATAAGAGATTGAACCTTGAACACTTGAAATTGTTGAAGACCCAAAAGTCCGGAAATTTGCCTATAAGGAAGGGCAAAGTCTTAGCGGCGCGATGACACGGAACTTTGTCTAGAGTGAAAAAAAAGTTGTTTGCGAACTTTGTTCTGCCCTAAAGTAACACTTTCTTCCCCAGAAGTTCGATGTAAGAATCTGACGTGAGCCGCTTCTTCCTCTTCAAAAAACCGGAGGGCAGACTTTGCCTCTGTTGGTGACATCCTCCAAAACCATGGTGGCGGTGAATAAGTCCCTGGTACAATAAACAGTGATGTAGCTGCCCCCATTGTCCTTGGATCCAATGGTGTAAAGAGACTAGTAGTAATCGAGATTGGCCGCGAGCGACACACCCTTGGACTGCAAGGACCTCCAAAGTTGTATTCACCAACCGAGCCAAGATTTATAAGAACCCAAGAAGATCAGCTATTATATATTGGGAGCTGAAAATAATATTTAGACAAACGAATTTGGGTCCATACACTTTTGGACGTTGGCAAGCAACCAACAGATGAGAAACTATTACCATGGGCCCAACCCAACTATCCCGACATGAAGTTGACTTTCCAGCAGGATTTGCACCTGAACACATGTCCAAAAAGACCCAAAAGTAGTTGGAGGACAACTGGCTTTTCTGCCCATAAAAATGTGGCCTACTCACCCGATACCAACCCAATTGACTTTACTTTTTGGGTGCTTGTTGAATTCAAGGCCTGTACCGTACGTCAATCTAATATCAACAACCTCAAGGACACTGTGAACCAGCACTGGGATGTCATGTCTGAGGATTACACCCCTAATGGATGCAAGGCCTTCCGTGGCCGCCTGGTAGCCAACATTCCTGCCAGTCGATGATTAGGGTTGCAAAAGACATCATATTATTTATTTTTATTTTATTGATATACTCTATTAGTACTGGTTGCTGAAATACATCTTGATAAATTTCAAGATTGAAAGTGCAAAAAAAAAGTTACTCCGCCCAGTATGTGCCCTAGGTATATATTTTCCCCCTAAATACTATTTTCACGTAATAAAAAATTGTATACACGAACAAACAAAATCTATAATAGGAAATACATTTGGAAAAATAAAGAAAATCATTTATGATATTGAATTGGCAATGTTAAAAATAAAGTTGTACAAACAATTATAATTAATCATCATAAAATAATTTGTAAGCACATTCTGCACATCTGATGCAATAAAGTAGGCATTAAGTTTGAAGTGAGTGAAAAGGTGGAGAGCGATATGAAATGCATTGAAATGCCTTCTCAAAATAAGTTTAATAAAAAAGTTGGAATTATGTATTTTTTATTTTGCATTTACTTTAACACAGTACAAAAATGCATCACGGAGTTTTGCTACTAAAATAAAGCATTACAATGGAGGGTAGAAGTATCCCTACAATATTTGAAAGTAAGCATAAATAATTGTAGACGGCATTTTAAAACAAAATTTAAAACATATGAAATGTAAATTAAACAATGAGCTGTTGTATCATGCAATATGATCACCCTTGGCAGGCCTGTATTACATCTTTATTGTTGAAGCAATAAAATCTCAAATGTACTTCTTTTGGTAAAAAATTCAAAAATCCACAGCACTCCTGAAAAAATTTAAAAAATAAAGTTTTCGGATTTTCTTTTCAAAAATTCTTAGTTATAATTAAACTATTTTGATAATTAAATTCCAAATGTAAAATCATTTCAAGTGTTAAATTTCTTGTGATCAGCTGTGAAGTTTTGAATTTTTTTCCAAACTATTAAATTTTTTGTTAAGAGCTGTTGATTTAAATTTTTTTTATTTTTTTTTTTTTTTGAATATATTCAATATTTTGTGAGTAATTGTGAATTTTTGCAATTTTTTTCAGAGAGTTTCATATTTGATTTGGAATTTTTTATCAAAAAAATTCAAAAAATCAAGCTCCCCCGTCCTCCTTAGGTAATATAATCCTTTGAACGCCTCTGGAGTTTCACATTTGTTGAAAAGTTATAAATACAAGTCCGTATTAAACTGAGGATCGACAATAGGCCACCTTCTTTTAAAGTCCTTCTTAAATAGGGGTTGATATTTGATTTATTTCGATTATGTTCTAGCTGCTCGCAGCTTATCTGATGAAATGTCATGAAAACTAAGCTGCTCTCCAACATAAACATTCTTCAAAAGCTTACAATGTTAACTTTCGGTTTCTTTTTTTAGCAAACCGGCGTGTCATATTGTCATATATTCTAGAACTCTTGTTATAAATAGAGATGAAATAACTTTTAAAAAATGTCATTGATAATTTTTATTATGCACAATTTTTTGTAAATTTTTCGGAATATACATTTTTTTTTACTACTCACAAGTATAAAAGACAGTACTTAATTATAAATGATAGTTAAGTTTTCTTATTGTTTATAAGTTGAGGAATGACATGAGAGGAATATCATAAAGAATCAGTGCCTTAGAATATGAGAGTCTGGACATTCAACAGCTGAAACGTTAGCTGATTCAAGTAAAATATCTTTAAAACCTTAGTTTAAAAGAATAGAAGTCATTGCTTATTAATTATAATAACTTTTCTGTTTAAAAGTGTCTCATTTTGCTATTTTTGGATGCTGGAAAAAGTATTTTCCACGCACAAATATATCCGTTTTTTGTTTTCCAAAAGATTTACACCAAAATAAGGCTTGGTTTTCTGTTTTCCAAAAGATTTACACCAAAATAAGGCTTGGTTTTCTGTTCTGAAACGGAAGAACTACGAACTAAAAAGCTTGCATTTTTTATATTCTGCTCACTTGAAAGAGGAAGACATTTTTCATTCAATAAATCGAAAAAGGAGGCATTTAAGACCTGGTGCAAAGCCCAGCAAATTTTCCTATTCCAAAGAAGCAAACCCCAGAAAAACATTTGATTCCATGAAGTCACATGATCAATTGCTGCTTAGCTCAAAGAAAGCCTTGGTATCCATCTACAATCTTTCTCAAGTCGAAAAGTTGAAGATACTTCATCTGAAAATGACAGAGAACCGGACCCGGTATACTCCTTCAACACTCCTATGCCAATACAACAGGTACTGTATTGAATAATTTCATCTTATAAAATAGATAAATTCTTTATATAAATTTAATTTGAATGTATGTGTTACTAACACTGAATTTAATATAGCATCAACATATATGCATCATAAGGTTAATAAATAAAAGTATATGTTTCTAAGTATTCTCCAAACAAAACAGTATTGAAATTGCTACTTATTTATCTATTTTAAAGTTTTATTACTTTGTTGATTTTGATTCTAAATATATAACAAGAGAAAATAAATATCAGAATTCAGAATAATTTATTTACAAAAATTATCTTTTATTAAATGATAAAAATATTTAAATTACATTTGAATCCATTAAAGAGTTTCAACTTTTTCTTTCAGTATATCTTTCTTATAATTTATTTAATTTTAGAAGGTTATAGAGGTCTTGCTGGGAGTTATTCTTGGACATCTGTCTCCTGCTGCCCTCCTGAGTCCTAATTACTCCATCTCTCTTCTCTTGTAAGAAAAACTGGGAGGAAGCTGGTGTGACCATTATAAAAACCTTTTAACAACTTTGTGTGTAGGATGGCCTTTTTAACACTTTCAACCCCTGATGGTCAAGATTCGTTCTACTCCTATGATTATTTCCTCCTAGTTATCAAGCCAAACTAGAGTTTGTATTATTAACTGTGAGCATACCAAGCAGATCTTTTCACTGATGGCATCACGAGATTTCTTCAATTTTGCTGAGAATCGCTTCTACTTTGAATGCATGTGGAGGTATATGTATATATATATTAAAAAAATATCTACCGAGAGCGGGGTCTCTAGTCAAGAGCAGAGACTAGGTTGCTTTCCCTTCATGACTCCACTAAAATCGGTCTTGGTCTCAATAATGGACATATTCTCAGTTCAATATAAAATAATGATACATTTTGCAGATAATCCAGACAAAACTTTAGAAACCAAATAAGTTACCTACTTCCGTGACATCCCACTAGTTGGCGCTGTTGTTTAGCGGGTTGATAATAACTTATTGCATCAAGGCAGTTTTCATTTTAGATATTGATCATTTCCCCAATATGGAAATTTAGTTAGTAAAGTACATAATTTCGTACTTTTCAGTTTTTTTTCAGTATAATCATTTTTACCATGTATCGGTCCTGCAGATATCTTTTTATTTTATTCAATCCTAGCTAGGATTAAAAAATTTAAAAACTAAGCTCTAGTCAAACACCTCCTACTTATAAACTTTAGCTATTTTTTCTTTTTGGAAGAGATTCTAAATTATAATGAACTTTCAGCGACTCAAATGACGTAGTAAGTAGTAACTACGTCATTTCAGCTGTTTTAATTTCCATAAAAGACAGATAAGCACTGGTTCTAGGATTGATAAATGTTATTAGGACCGGACTGATAGCACTGAAGTCCTTTTAATTTTTGTGGGCCGATCCAACACTACCATTAGGTAATTTCTTATTTGCAACAAATTTCATTCTGGATATTTCTCTCAATTTTTTTTAGTGTAATATGATACGTTAGAGTAGAAGAAAAAATTGATTTGAAATGGAAAAATTATTTTTAATGGTGGGAATTGATTTGATTTAGCAATGAATTTCATCATTTCTTGACACCCCTTCATAAACTAACTAGTATTGAGTGCGTGTGCTCATGAATGAGGTGATCATTTTTCGTGAGGTATAAATGTTGGTCCTTGATGGACTCAGAGTAGAAGAACGAGATCCTAATCCCTACCTGAGTGGAATTTGTGTTTATTTTCTTCATATCACAACTGCTTGTAGCTAATCTAGTACAAAATTCATGTCAACTAAGCTGCTCTCTTCCTATTTTTTTTTCAAATTATCAGGGTTACCAAATTCTACTTTTTACATTCTGTAAATACTTATAATTTACAACACTGGTTATATGATCAACGTTTTTTTGTATCAAATATTGTCATAAGGAAAGTAAGAACAATTTTTATTTAAAATATACGTATATCAATACCCAATACAAGTAATGCTATAATATATTACGTAAATATGATAATATTACGTTTGCATCATGACGTAAGAGATGGATTAGGAACTGATTGAAATTATAAATCCATTAACTTGACGTATTAAAATATGATTTATTTATAAACAAATCATTTTCTATGATTTTAATGAGTAATAACTAACTCTGAATAAGAGTTATCCCAATAAATAAAAAAATAAACTGAAACTATTTTGTCTGCTGTCGAATATGAAATAAAATTTAATCTCATATTTGAGTACAATTTGCTGACTAGCAACTCACTTTGCTTCTTCTTTTCTTTCTTAATTTGAGGGATACAATGAAAATGGCAATGTAAAATGGAAAAACACAAAGGGTACCAACAGAAAGATATTGAACAGTAACAATGAACAGTCATTATTGTTTTGTCTTGCTGAAAAATATACTTCCTGAAAATAAAATGGACAATCCAATCTTTTATATTTACACAGCACAAATAAATAAATTTTAATATAAGTAAAAACTATTTTAATGTTATACACATATGGGTCTTGCAGATAAATTTGGACAAAGTTTAAGGGCACGATTATCCATAAATAATAGTTCTGGAGAATACTTTATTTTACAAAAATGAACATGACACATTTTGAATATTTTTAATTCTATATGTTCTCATCCTGCTTCAAGGACAGCCTCCATACGGGCCCTGAAAGCTTTAAAGTATTTCAATACCTCTGCAGTGTCTATGGAGCTGGCTACTGGCCTGACAGACCACTTCAGGGACTCCACAGAGTTATGGTAGATTGTACTGGGTTCTTCCTTCAACTTTCTCTACCGATTGTAACCACGAGGATTAAGATTAGGAGAGTTGGAGAGCCAGGTGTTGAAATCCCAACAATGTGGCATCTTCTCCATGTGCCATTCGTGCACAATCTTGGGATTCTGGAAGGTGTACTTTCTGCCTCCAGCCACTCATTTCATCTAGGTCTTGGCCACGTCATTTGAGCAAGTCCAAGTAGACTCTTTATTCGCCTTCTGATTGGGCTTTAAAAAGTAGGGTTGCATGACGTAACCCTAACTGCTAATGACGCCCAGGACCATCACATCGACTGGGTTCTTCGTTTTGAATACCATAAGGACTTCGAAAGGTTTTTTTCATATCCATCTGTCATTCTGGTTGTTTTTTTTCTTGTTTATAGTGAATATCTTCTCCTCTGAGAAGAATCATAAATGTCCTAGAGCGTTCTTCTTGCACCTAGCCTATCTGGCGAGCTTCATTGTGGCTGTTAACAAATTTTTCACCCCTAGGACGTAGCTCTTCTACCCCAAGTTCTCTTTGCTGGCCATGAAGATGGTACTGCAGTGCACAGAGAGGTTTTCGGAAAGGATTGATTTGCCTGGGGCAGCTTTGATGGACTTCTTTAACCCAGCCAGGAACCTGGGGTATGTTCAGCAGTTCCTAACACTGTTACTCTTAGAACAGTGTAGAAACTGCTGAACATACCCGTGTGTTTGTACCTCTTGGTGATGGTGTAGACGGTGTTTTTTGGTTACATCAGGAGTCTGATGCTGTCAGGGCCATAGTGTCCTGCGTAATAGAGTTCGATCACAGCGAACCTTTTTGGTGCGCCATAGTTAACTTTAAGAATTTCCCTATGATAATAATATCTTTCTATAAACCTCTAGGCTTACCCTACAGCCGAGGCGTTACATTTTAACTAGCGAATTTCAAAATAAAATAAAACAATAAAAAATAAATTAATATGATTTAAAAAAAATTCCTGAGCAACATCAAGGATCCCAAAAATCATTTATTATTTAAGTTTAATATTTAAATATTATACTTTACGAGATATTTGTCTTTTTAAGGAAGCCATCACTTTTGAATTGAACTAAACTCTTGATGTGAGCAGGACTCTTGAGTAATACAGCACTCATCAAATAATTTATATACTTTTCTTTTTGAAGCAATATTAAGAAAAATGCATCGTTATATAATTTGTAGGGGTAAATTAATTAGCTTATTGCATGTAATTTTGACTTTGGTGTAAAATAAAATTAATTTTTTTCTTACAAGAACTAAACATTTATTTCACAATTATATGTATAATACAATCAACAATAATAAATTATATTTTGACAATTGAAATATAATAACATTAGAATTAATAAAATATACGGGTGTTAAAATTCCTTTCAGATAATTTTTTCCCCCAACTAAGTTTTTATTCATTCACACATGCACACACACACACACACTAAAAATATTAAAATATGCACACATTTATAAAATGTGTAAAAGACAGTTTAAAGACAAACTAATGCGTAATCCAATTCGTATTCAGTAATGCAGTAGTTCTCAAATGAGGCTACTTGGAGGTACTCCAGGGGGTACTAGAGATTCTGAAAGAATATCTTACAAGTGGTACATAGCTGAGGGGCATCCGCAAGGGGTGAGCTGGAGGGGTTGTAGCCATACCAAATGAACAAATTTTTAATTTTTTCTGAACAGTTGTGAATTTTGAATTTTTTTAATTCAAAATTAATTTTTTGTGGGAATTGCCGCATTTTTTTGAAAATTTGGGAAAAAATTTAATTTTCTAAATTAAATTTCCAAAAAACGTCTTTGTCACTGAATCTAAAAATGCTTTGTTTTGGTTGAGGTTGAGAATTCAAAATTCTGAAACATTCAATTCCATTATTTTATTATTTATCTTGATAATTCGTTGATTAGGATTTATTCATATATTTTACTTGGGAAACTTGGAGGAACTCCAAGGGGTAGATTTTTAAAGAATATTTTAGAGGCGGTACATAACCCAAAGGCGTCTGCTGTACCCCCCAAATTATGGAATTTTTATTTTTTACTAGAAAATTTAATGTTTAAATGTGTAAAATTTAGTTTAATTTTTTTGTGAAAAGCTATGGCTTTTTTTTTAATTTTATAATTTTTTTTCAAAATAAGTCCCATAAACCCCTCCACTATATAATCCTGCGGACGCCCTTGTCTCTGAAGCTAAGAATGCTTTGTGCTGGTAAGGGGGTACTTGGGTTGAATAAATATTTCAAATGTGGTATATCACTAAAAAAAAGTGTGAGAATCCCTGCAGTAATGAATATTTAGCATATCAAGTTTAACCAATTATATCTTGTTGAAACCCCAAAATCATATTTTTCTTTAAACTATTTTAAAATACAAATATAAAATTTTCTGGATTTCTTGTCTTTTACAATTTCAATTGATATTTTTACGAGTGCAAAATTGATTAAATAGATAAAAAAATGATACAAAATTTAAATGACGTAATTATTGGAATCGTTCCATCATATATTATGTAATACCTTGTTTTTAGGGTTTCTTTTTTTATCCAATTCACTAACCACGTTACAAATGGATGGTCATTAACGAAAGGTTAACATTTAAAACTCGCATGTTCCTTGTTCAAATCAGTTTTATGCCTTTCCTAAGTCGTGAATATCGTCAACTTATGTTTCATTCAATCATTGTAGCCTTCCACATCTTGTATTTTTATTAGGGTCAATTATTTAATTATTTTATAATTGCAAATATATTTTGGTACATTCTGTGTTCTTTTCTAACTCCGGATGGACCAAACAGAAACCATTCCTCCTTATAATCTTTTAAAAACATCAAGTAATATAAGTATTTTGCTAGATTTTCCACACTTTGTAAATATATGTAGATTGTAGAGATTGATCTATTTCTTGGCATTCTATTGGGCATGATTTGTTAATGTTAAAACAAAGAACCATTAAAAAAAAAAAAGTAAAAAAGTTTGAGCTATTAAAATCTGACATACAAATTAAAAAATATATTTATAATTAATTTTTTCTAATACTATTTGATGCAAAATATATTTTTTTTGTGCTGAAGTACAACCATATTTCAAGTTCTTATTATATCATTAGTCAAATACAATGTGAAGGTATCCTTGCACCTAAAACATCATAAAAAGAACAAATTACCTTCCTATACAATTCTTTTCATGCATCAATCAATAATTTAGACATAGTTATCAATCAATAGCATTATAATGGAGCTGAATTTGTATAATATGGTTTGAACTGTTATGGTAATAAAATTGATTTATTTTTGGTCAGGGGCAATATCAAAATATGTATAATCTTTAGTATTTGATAGTATTTTAAAGTTCACATAAAAAAAAAAGACTCCATACCTAAAATTTACTTCATGCTCAAATTCAAATAGAAAAGGCTTAACCGTTTTCCTTGATGCCTTACAAACTAAGCAAATTGGTTGTCTATTAGTTTTCCCATACACATTACTCAAAGACAAGGTATAGATAGTAATTTTATAGTGCATCCGAAATTGTAGATCTAGCAAAGGGTTCCTCAGCCCTTTGAACCATCTCTTGTACCCAAACCTCTAAAGTAAATCCAGTTTTTCTTCTTTCGATAAGATTCATAAAGTGTTTTCTTGTTCCTATCTCAACTAGTTCAAATGTTATTATTAACTCTGCTAAAAAAATATCAAAACTGTCTCTAAAAATTAATTAATTAAGAATATTTATTATACATATTCATGAAATTTCTTTGTTTTAAATCTTTTCTTTTATTAAAATAAATCTATTTTTATATTATTTCAGTTGTAAAAATAAAGGAATTGTCAGAAAGATAATTCATCAAAATATTATATCAAAGAATTCAATTTATTTATTTAAAAAAATCAGAACAAGAGATCAAATCACATGATGAACTTCCAATATTTTTTTAACCACATGATGCGATATACATAGGTAGTTGAAACAAGCCCTCAAAACCAACCAATCAAAGAAGAGTATTTGAAATATACATTGTACATACACCTCTAAACAGGTTCTTGGGTATTCATAGGAATGAAATATAAAAGAATTACGTGAACGAGAATGCAGTTAATGTTTAATGCGTAGATTTGTAAATTTTGTTTTGTTTAGGTCGTTTCAAAGTAGGTAACAAGCATGGCTTCAACGAAAATATACCATTGGTTATCTCAAATAAATCCGAAAGTTTCGTGTCCTCATTTGAAATTTAGATTATTTGAGGAATAAAATATATAGATAGATATAATCATGTGATACACAGGTAAATACAGGGTTGGCATAGATTTTATTATTTTCATTTTTTTAAGAGTAAAATTTAAACGAGAGTCTTTGAAAGGAAATTTAATTTAAAAAATTTTCTGAAAATGGTACTCAGCACAACTTTTAGTCAAGATGTGAGCCCTCAGCTCTAATAATTAACTCAATATCAGGCCTAAATCTCTTATAGACCTTGATCATTTAGTCAGATTCGAGCTTTTTGATCCACTACTTTTTGATGGAAGCCTCTAGAGGGTGGAGACTCCTGCGAGGATTACCAAATACCCTATCCCAATAGTCTCCCTTAGACTACTATATCTAGTCTCGTCTGTACCCTACAGACGAGACTAGATACAAAAGTCTTGAAAAATCTCGATAAATGTTACTATTACTCCCGTTATTACATATAGTATATTATACTCTGACCAAGAAATGGAGTTGTCTCCTTTCTTCTGAATCCCTTTAACTTTTCTCTATGGTTCACTTATTAGTCAAAAACTAACTCGTGTTCAAACATAAAAAATGAACATAAGAAGATAAAAATCGAGAGTTGACCAAAAAATAAGTAGATGTTGTTGATTTAGTGGATCAACATACTTATTATTGTGTTGATATCATAGTAATTCAATAGCAGCCATGATTTTATTATCTCTGACATCTCATATAAAATCCTTTGTATTTATAATTTGAGATCAGATTCTTTATTTCACACTAGTGTGTAAAGATTATTAAGAGTTTAAAAATCTCAAAAGTATGAGGGTTGGTCGTTTTGAGGGGTTTTGATAACATTTTTCAAATTTTGAAGTTGGTGTGACGTTCGCCAACACAAAATTATAACGTGTCACGAGGATTCGCCTAGAACATTTAGCGAAGTATTTTTAAGCTGTTAGCAAATCTAAGAAGAATGAGATAAATATAAACGATTTTGTGCCTTTTTATCTGTTTGTAGAAAACGTTGCGTAGTATAATAAAGCCGAAGTCATGGTGTTTTATCAAAAATAGTCTATTGGTAAAAAAAACAATTTAAGCAAAATAATACCTCGGTGAAATGGATTTCATAGGTCAAAATACATATACATACAGTGTGTAAGGAGAAATTGTACCACGTCCATTAAAGCTCCATCAAGCCATTATTACTTGCAATCGATGTTAGATTATAAAAAAATAAATTGTTTCGATCTTTAGCAGCTTGAATACAAAGTATATTTGGCTGCGATTTCTATGGACATGTTATTCGTGATGAAGTTGATTTAAGTCGTAATATCAAAAACGGTACAATTTGCTTAATCTCACTGAACAATTCTTAAATGTCTATTTTTTCATATAACTGATCTCTTTTATAGAATGAATAAGCCAATTACTCTACATATTTTAATGTGGAGTAGTTATTAATAAAATAAAGACGATGATTAATAATAGATATTAATGTTTCACTCGTGATGCATACAGATGAAAATAACAGAATATTAACAGAAAATTTAAAGTGCAATTTTCGAGATTTATAATTTTCTTTCAATAAGAACGGAACAGAAACTATTTGTTGCTTTAAGTTAGAAGTGAAACAGATTTCTGAATATAATTGGTAAAAATGGGGAAAATATTTATAAATTCCATAAAAGATATATAAATAAACTTTAAATTGAATTGTGTTACCTCCAAAATATGTTTAGCCTTCTTGAAATTGGCAATGGAATTAATTAATATTCTTTAATTGTATTTCAAATTTCTCAATAACCCATATCATCAATTATAAAATCTGATTTTCCGCCATCTCTAATATGTATAATAAAGGACTATATATCAATATTAATTTCCACGTAGGCATAATGTCAAGGAAAATTGTTTTATCTATGCGTTTGTACTTTATATAAGTATAAAGCACATCAATCATTGTGCCATGAAGTGAAACAAGGTAGTCATTATTAGTAGAGAAACAATTGTTATCTCATCGGAAATGTATGAAATAGTTGAAGAATCATTTTTAGATAACATGAAAAAGGGATTACGTCATGTGTATCCGTGTTATTCCTCCCACAAAATGTCCTTCAACTACAAATTACAGGTGTGGACACCACTTCCACAGAACTTATCTCGTATTGTCGAATAAAATTTAAATAATATAAAAATTTTAACGAATTTTGTTTGTACAATGTTGAGTCATTTATAATGCTAACTTATAATTTTTGTTTATTTTGAACAAAAATTAACATTCTAGTGTAGTACTTCTTCAATTAGGTGCTGTGGGATACTGATGGGTCCCTGACCGTGTCAGGGGGGTTAGACAAAAGAGATGTATTTTGACATCTTATTTAAAAAAAAAAAAAATATGACATTTCATTTGACTTAAATACATTCTTTACCTATACAGAACTTCGTCTAAAATTCAACAAGTAGAGCTATAATTCTAGAATTATCATTGCATGGAAAATCAGAGATCTCTGTAATGCTGTGTTGTAACGGCTCTACTGTGTACATCGCAAGAGACACGCCAAAAGCTTCCTCGAGGTACATATCTTGGTCAAAGGTGCCAAAATACTTTGGTCTGGGTTGAAACCCTTGGATAAAGTAAAGCGTGTGACTCGTGCCAAAATCCTTGAAGAGCTTAAAATGCAAGGCTTTTGCACTCCCACAGCCACGACTGTTCATCCCTGGACTGCGGTATTTTTGGGCACCTTAACAGGAAGTCAGAAATCCGATACACAACAAAGGACCAACTGTGGGCACTCATTATCAATACTTGAGCCAACCTAGATACGAACTTTGCAAATAACTTTTGCGAAAAGTTCTGCACCAGGCTGGAACTGGTCATGTAGGGAAAAGCTGGTTATATTGATTGAAAATGTAAATAAGGAAGTTAAACCAGAACCATGACTGAAGTAGAATTCTTGGTTCTAAACTTGTCTATGATGCTAGTAATGACATTTTCTGGCCTTTTAGGTATGATACATCTATGTTGTGTGTGTTAAGGACTGTTTCTAGAGTTAATATCTTATCATCACTGAATAATAGCTCTTTTCGAGGATACTTGCTCTAGAGAAAATTAATGATCTTATGGCTTTTCTCCAGATGCTTTTCTTTGGACGCAGAACTCACCTTTCGTTTTGTCTTTCACTCCCTCGACTTATACCTTTACATGAAAATGAGATTACGATAGAAAATGATTATGAGGATATTTAGATACTTTTAATACTATAAAAGAATATTCCCTAACAAATCGCATATCCTCAATTCAGTTAAAAATTTATTTTTGCATATTTTGTGTATTTATTAAAAATTTTTTTTCCCTATTACCAATTACGATCAGGTATTCGATTCCTGGAGAAACTTGACATGTATTTTTAACATATAACAATGAAACAGTTCAAGTATTGTTATTATTGTAAAAAAATTATAGATACAAAAAATCCAGTTTCGTGATTCCTTTTAAATGTTGTTTTATTTTCATTTTGATACATCAAATTTTCCAATTTTCCAAATGTAATAATAATTGTTAATAATCATCATAAAAGATCTTCATAAAAATAACTAAATTATTTTTTTCTTTACGATAAACTGAATGGAGTTAATAAAAATCATAAAATAAATCAATTATTTTAAAAGTAGACATTTAAAATTTTTTCATATTTTACAAACACTGTTTTTATATCAATTAACAACTATTCCCAATGCCCTATTTTCACAACTCGAAAGAATTGATCAAATTCTATCAAAATGACCAATTGTAAGCAACATTCAAAGATTTTAATGTGTCTTAGAAAACTTTTTTTTTAAAATGTAGTATTCTTAACTTTTCAAAATGTATCCTTATCAATAAAACTTATTGATACTTCAAAATTTGTAGCACAAGAATTTTAAAATTTCTGTATTAACTTATTTTTGGACAAATATGACATATTTCCGTAAAAATCTCCAAAATACTTGAATATAAAGTACTTTATATTTTTAAATAAGGTTTTGATCTCACAAATATAAGACCTATGCCCTTCGATAAAAAACTCACAATCAAAATTAGGAGGATATTTTTTTGGAGCAACTTCTTTCTCATCAATATCCATATTAACCCTCTCTCACAAAAACATTTTAACTTAAATCACGTACATGGCTAATCAAATGATCCTATGTGAGTATTACTTTGATTCCTGTCTATTTGCACCTCATTATGTAATTAATTAACATTCATTCAACCTTACTTAAGCTATGAGTATCCTTACTATTAATTAATAAAAATGGATCAACGATTGATAAGAAACATTTTTGATCAATTGTTGAGCCATTTAAAAAAAAATAATACCACGTTCTGGATTGTCAATTGTCGAAAATGTCGATAAATTAATGGAAATTTGGGAGTCTGACCATCATGTAATAATTATTCTGATTGCCCAATAGAAATAGAAAAAATATCAATTAATATTGCCGTAATTTATTTTTTATCGAATGCTTTTGTGCCTTTTAATATATTTTTGTGAAGAAAAGGTTGAGTGATACAAATTGTATGATAACTTTCTTTTTAAGAACACCATCTTTTTTTTCAATTAATATCTATCTCTCTACCAATAAATACAGTTCTTACATTTCCATTATTTTATCAAAATTTTCTAATCCTAGCTGACAGTGGCTTTGAGAACCTCGATGTTTGGATGTAGGACAATACAGGCATTCTCCTTGACATTCACCCAAAAGGTGTAGTCAAGGAGGTTCGCATCAATGCTGTAGAGGAACCAAAAGTGTCCAAAAGGAATTCTAAAGACTCATTCAGAAGAGTTTTGCAACGGAGAAGATGGGGTTCTCTCATTGTTTGTGTCAAAAGTGGTCTGTCTAATCCCTCAAGGATCTTTCCCCCCACTTTTTTGTCTCGTGTGACCCCTCTAGATCTCCTGCATGGGCCCTCTTGGACTTTAGGTGGTAGAACTTGCTGTTTTCTTACACTCTTACTAGTCCAGATTGACCTTTTCGATAAAGACCTTCTTTCTCTCCAATGTCTCGGACTTGCTGACAGCGTATACGGTGTTCTGGAGACGCACAGCTGCTTGGAGTGTGCAAATGGAAATTAGTCGATCAAGTTTATGTGTCATTTTCTTAACTTGTATGTAAGCTTGAAAGGGTCAGATTTGTTTTGTTTTTGTAATTAATTGTTTTTAGTCTATGATAAATCGGAATACGAATTAATTTCAATTATATAAAACTTCATTAATTATTGAATTAGTATGTGTTCAGATTTCAATGGGCCACCTGGAATAATAAGGATTTCTATATATAAAAATATTGTTAAATTTTCAAAATTAATTGCAATTTATTTATAGGTATACCTAGCTATATGACGGTCATTATTTATTCGGACCAGTTTTGGGCTGTTCCTTAGGACTGTCAGTAATATAACTGATAAAAAGAAGAATTAAAGTTATATGACCTCATCAAGGACCAAACTGTATAAGTTTCAAGGACTGATATACAAGACTATACTGTACTAAATAATCTTTGACACAATATCAGGTACACCCCTTACTGAATATATAGATAAAGTGACATTTTTTTTGGGGACAACATCTTATACAATATTTTATTTAAGATATAAGTTTGTCGTCAACTTATATATGTAGGTACATGAATGAAAAAATTGTGTTTTTAAAACGTGTCAAGGTAATGAACTAAGGCTTTCAACCACATTAGAAATAAATAAAACTTCCTAATTGATAAAAATCATTTAGTTGAATGATGTTGAAGTACATTTTACCTATGGTGATAAAGTAAAGATATTTAACTTCACCTGGAATTTTCCATTTCTTAAAACACAGTTTTCATGTAAAAATAATGGTAAAAAAACAAAAACTACCTGGATCAACCTAGCCTTCACAAAGATAAAATATATAAGAACTACCTAAAAACAAAGAGATACTATAGTTTGCATGGATAAAATATTATATTTTAAACAAAAAATACGTTTTGAATGTCTTGTCTCGAAGGATATTGTAGTTTGCCTCAATATCTTTCGTTTAAATGTTGAGGCGGTTTGATTAATTACTATTATAAAGGGTGGTTCATATAAGACTTTGGCGGGATGAACGCTGATGTACACCCTGGTGTTAACCTTCTGTTCCAGCTTGTAAATTAAGGGCGACATAAGGTGGCCCTTACTACTAACAATGCAAAGAGGCATAACTTCCTGCAGATACTTGGCGTTCATGATCTAAGTGACGTTATAAGGTCTTTTTGTTAACCATCTATTGTTTCTAAAGTTATGCTACTAGGCATGACATAAATTTTTCACATCTGAGAAGAACCATACAAGATATTTAAGAGGAGGTTTCTGTCTTATATTGAGCAAGGCCTTGGACATGGTGACACTTTTATCCCTATTTGACACGGGTAGAAGCTGTCCCTTACGACATGCATTGCTGTGGTACCGTAGGTCTTCATTGATGACACGATGGACAATTCAACTGGACGCTATGTGGATGCTGTAAGCGATTAAATTCAGGGATTTTTATAATTTTTGTTTGCTTTTTTTCCTCGACAATGCAAGACTTTAGACGACTTTGCCCACAAAACTTGATCACCAAACTTTCGGAAAATTATTGTCACTGGTCCTTTGACACGTTTTCTTAATTTTTGTTTATTTTACCATTTAAATTGCTCAAAAGTTCACAACGTTTTTGTTCCTGATTAAAAAAAGACGTTGTCGTATGGAAGGATAATCTATGAATAAACAGTATTATGTTCACGAGTCCGAATCAAGGTTCTTAAAGATTATTTGATGTATCAAAGTCCTTGACACCCAGATCTCCTTGGTTATTTTTGCCATCGATTTGTAAGAGTTTCTTTAAATTTTACTTTTTGGACATTCCTCTGATTACAATCTGACCTTAAACGTTTACTTCTGGACTTTTCATAAAAGTTTTCAGTCTCTCAAATCTTTTTGAAATTAGATTTCTATGGAACTAAGTATTATTGAAGGCCCCAAAATATTAATATTTTAATGGGTGATTTACTTAGGTGATATAGATTTTTGACTTCTCTTCTTAGGTGGTACATATAATTTAATAAAGTCGACGTGAAGGACTTTTATAGTACTTGGGATAAGGGTAATTAAATAAATGAAATATCTATAAATGATCAATATGTTCATATGTTAATTTTTGACTATTTTAATGCAATAACTTAAAATTCCATAGATGATCAAGAAGTTTATGAGGTTACATTTGATTATTTAAATACAAATTACTAAAATATAAGTGTTTTGTGCACGGAGGGTTTCTTGCCTCCTCCTGGAGAGTTTCTGAGGTCTTTTCCGACCTTTAACATTGTAAATTTTCTTCCTGCAGCCCCCAGTCTGGTCTCATATAACCTTCTGGAACAATCCCGCGCCGAGGAACGCTGGGATTTAAATCCTCTTCTGTACTGTAACCTCATGATGGGGACTAGAACAATGTATTTCTTAGCCATTGACAGGTAATTATGTGTTTCTACAACATTGTTCATCGGAACATAGTAATAAAATACTCTTAACCTCTCACAATTTGAATAATAGACATGGGCCAATAATAACGGGTGTCCCGGTAATTATAAAACTGGGCTTGATGCTATTGTTAATTGTTCTTGTTTTTTTCCATTTGTTGAATTGTCTAATTTCAATTTACAAATAAACCTTTCGATCTATATTAATATATAGATTTATAGAAATATAAACCTTCAATTTGTATCCTACAAATACATATGTCTATCTACCTGGTCTTTTTGTATGGAAACCCCGATTATGTGTATATAAATAAAACAAGAATTCGATTTTTTACAGCATGAATATCCTTTTATGTTAATTTAAGTCCTAATTCATTTTTAATTTGTAATACAGGGTAGCTCGTGAGTGTTTAATCCAAAATGCCATAGTTTAAATATTGATTTACTATGGTATTTGAGGGAAACGTTTTGGATTTACTTTGATTTACTGTTCTAAATGTGATTTTTTATTTATTTTCCATTTATACACTTTAATCCTTAGATTATAACCAATACAATTAATTTTTGAAATGCAACTAGCCTTCAGAAAATTGAATGATAGCATCAGAATAAGAAAAAATAGTTCTGTTTGTTACGTCACTTTTGTACTAACCCACGAGATGTCATTTATGTATAAGAAATACTCATTTTTTTGGAAAAACTATTTTAACTTTTTAGCAAGATTGTTTAGTTATCTTAAGTAGTTATTTATTAGAAATTACTTAATTGCGACATTTATGGATTGTTGTGACTTAGTGAGTTAGAGGAATGATAAATTTGGCACAAAATTGACTGTTGAATAATCCCCAAAGAATATTGCAACAAATAAGAAATACTTTGAATACTGATTGCAATTATTTCTCAGCCTAAATTATAAGCTATATGATTTAAAAAAAAATAAAAACTAGTTAACCATCAAATGACCAAATTTTGATCAATCTATTATAATTAAATCGAAAGAAATTGGACAAACTCTGAGAGAAACTTCACAGCGTATTAAATATTCTTGATTTTAAATCATTGATGATGTCATCATTGATTTACAATTCAAATAATTGCAAGAATAATGAAATCAAACTTTGAGTGACTCGATAAAATATATTCGGATTGGCTAAATGTCCTCTTCAGTTCTTTATGTTGTATTATGAAGATACTTTTCGATCTTAGCAATAAAAGGGATAAAATTTATTATAGTTAAATAAAAATCCATCTGATAAGTAAAAATATATTCATCTATTTTTAGAAGTAGGTAAAAATAGCAATATTTCATATAAAAATAGATATAAATGCTCATTAACTTATTAACACCTTTCCACTGACAATAGCTACCTTTTTTTATTTTTGTATATATATATGAGACAAATAATATTTCTGGATGCACTTGAAGTGAAAGAAAAAAAAAACTATTGTTAAAAAAGTCATTAGAAAAATAGTTTTTTTTTTATCAACATTGACAAAAGATAATAAAAAAATACACTCTTAGAAAAAACAACTAGTAATGGCAAAAAAATAATGGATAATGTAACTTTAATAAATATATAATTCCTAGAGCAAACCGGGAACGTTGGTTCAAAAGACGCACCAAAGAACTCGTGACTTTTATCTACGTCTTCATTAATAAAAAATACCCTACAAAATATTCCACTAACGCTTACTTCACGTACACTTCATCACTATAGAAATCCATTTCAATCAACCTATCAACCAACACAATAATATGTAGCTCGTGATACCTTAACGCGCGCTCACGGAAAATATCAACTTGATTACAACCATGTTTTCAATAGTTGTCTTTGCACCATGGCTGATGATAGAGTAATTGGAACCACTTATGAAAACAAGGTAAAAATAAGCATTCTACATTGTATAAAGCATTTGTTAAACCCTATTTTATTTCAGGGGCCAAAGCCGGATCGTGGTAGGTTTCTCAACTTCCACCACGTTGAATGGTGGGTTGGGAATGCAAAACAAGCGGCGTTCCATTATTGTGCTCGCTATGGATTTAAACACATGGCCTTTAAAGGACTGGAGACTGGAAGTCGTCAAGTAGCAGCTCATGCCGTTTGTCAAAATGACATTGTTTTTGTCTTTAAGTCAAGGTGAGAAATGTACAAATCCAACGGATTTTCTATATTGCTTTTTTTATAAAACTATTTTTAAACATTGGCATTTGATGAATGATCTATGATATAACTAATTCAATAACAGAGAACAATATTTTTTTCAAGCAATCATGATTTTACAAAAAAAAAAAAAAAATCTAAGTCACAAGAATCATATTATGTACTGAATGGAAAACGATTCATACCTACGTAGCATGTCGAATCAAATCCTTTTTTCCATTCTAAATAAACGTGCATCAATACACATTTAAAACCATGGAAGTAAAGTTTTATTCCTGATTTGACATTTAACTAATTAGTCAACTATCCTTCAAAATTTGATATTTGCATTGTTGAACAATTCATTAGATTTGATTATTTTTTGTATCACATAAATATAATTCTATTTAAATGGTTCAATTACTTTTTTATAGCTATGAACCACACTCTCCGGAAACTAAAGAGATGGGACAACATCTTATGTTACATGGAGATGGTGTAAAGGATATCGCTTTTACAGTAGAAGACTTGGACGGCATCATGGAAAAGGCAAAAACCAAGGGAGTTAAGATTGTTAAGGACATTTGGGAGGAATCTGATGAAGGAGGAAAGGTATGAAAATGGGCCAATTAGCTTTAATTGAGAATAATAGTAATGGTGCTTTTTTTTAAAGGTTCGATTTGCCCGTGTTCAAACTTATGGAGATACAACTCACACTTTCATTGAAGGAGGAAACTTTAAGGGCCTCTTTCTACCCGGGTATCAAAAGCCACGAATCGACGACAGCCTCCTGGAAAAACTTCCCCCATGTGACTTGCTCTTCATTGATCATATTGTCGGAAATCAACCGGATTTGATGATGGAAAATGCTGTTCAATGGTAAGGTTTTGAAAGAATTTTACGTTGACATATTTATATTCAGTTTTGTCCTTTGGCCTATCTAGGTACGAAAATAATCTTGCTTTCCATCGCTTCTGGTCTGTGGATGACTCACAAGTCCACACCAAATACTCTTCTCTTCGATCCATTGTCATGGCCAATTGGGAAGAAACCATTAAAATGCCAATAAATGAGCCTGCCCCTGGACTGAAAAAGTCTCAAATCCAAGAATACGTCGATTATTACGGTTCGGCGGGTGTACAGCATCTTGCTTTGCGTTCCAATGACATTATACAATCCATAAAGAACCTCCGTGAACGAGGAACAGAGTTCCTCAATATCCCTGATACGTACTATACTGAGCTTCGTAAGCGTTTGAAGAATTCAAAAGTTCAAGTGAAGGAGGATATTGAAGTACTTCGAAAGTTGAAAATCCTCATTGACTACGATGATGACGGATATCTTCTACAAGTGAGTACCATTCTGGGTCGCCCTTAAGCCTTTACAAACACTGGGGACATTTTGCTTAATTGTAAAATCAACTTTTGATTTTTTCATTCATTGAAATATGGAGAGAAATGATTTAATAGGTGTCAAAAAGGCTTGGCCATACTCTAAAACTATTCAAATATCATTATGTTATATAATATGGCATCTTAAAGTTGGAAAAAAAGTGTTTTTATAAAATAAAAAAGTCCAATTTTCTGCTATCTTTTTCTTTGCGTAGCTTGGATTTATAATTTGTGCAATCTGTTTAGCATTTTACATAATCACCATGCTTTCTTTTTTAGATCTTTACCAAGCCTTTGCAGGATCGTCCCACCGTGTTTTTAGAGGTGATTCAAAGGAACAATCACAATGGATTCGGAGCTGGTAACTTTCAAGCTCTCTTTGAATGTATTGAGGTGGAACAAAGCGAGCGTGGAAATCTCTAAACAAAAAAAATGTCTCTTACATATATTAAAAAGTTCATCCATATACAATTTTTTTTCTTAATTTAAGCATATCAATATTATATACATATTATATGCCATCGTGCACTTAGTTTTTAAGACTTCAACATTTTTAGGAACATACCTACAAACTACATACGCCACATGTTTACTTAGTTTAGTTTTTAAGTTATTTTATGCGCTCATAAGATTATTATCGACTCAATGATAATTAATTGTTATTATGTTTTGTGTCAAATTATATAGAGTAAAAGAATAAAGATTTATAAAACTCATATATCTTACAGTTTCAATTATTATATAATTGTCAAATCACTTAGCCCTCCATTAGTGAACTGGGATATTTTACACCCCAGATTTTTACAAATGCTTCATATTCTTTTAAATCTACATTTTATACTCAATACATTTCCGTCAGCTCACGCAACATTATATTTAACTTTATTTGTAGATTTACACATTTATATTCGAGGTTTAGTAAATTTTATTAAATGTTTTGCTTAAAAGTTCCTCAGTTGTCTTTCTTTTCAATTTCTTGTACTCTTCTAAGGCAAATAGAGTTAGCTACAAAATATAATAATTTATTTATTATTTTATATAATCCATATTTCACTAGCAAAGGGTTACCTCTCGTTGCTCGGGCCAAGGAAGGAGCCAGAAATATCACTTACAATTATTTTTAAATCCCTTTGGCGCGGGAAACATTATAATATTACGTTTTGTAGCCAGCTTTTCCCCAGAGAATGACCCTTTGAGTACGTCATATACTTCTACAGGTTTCAAGCGACCTCTGTTGTGAAAAAAGACATAATAATATATTTATAATAAATGTATCCGTATAAATTAAAAAAAAAGCTATTATAAACTTCAAATGACATACCTACATATATGCAACAAACAAATTATCCAAATTAAACGTAAATTTTTTATTTGTCAAAAAATTGCCAAATTGAAATTCGCAAAGAAAATTGCAAAACGCGTTTTGCAAAAATAATAGTTAAGAGCATTTATTGGAATTACTAAAAGGAATAACAATATTTATGATGTACTTGCAAAAACAAATGTAGTAGAAAAAATAATCCTTGATAACTGGTTCATTTTTGCAATTTCTGCAAAAGTTATCAAATGAAATGTTTTGGAAATTGAAAATACAATATGGATATGTTAGAGTATAAATTTTATGTCCAAAATGTATCGTATTGTGGAGTTTCATGATAAAATTATTCGGAAAATGACAGACATTTCAGTAAAAGAAAATTTTTATATGGAAACAAATTTACAGACAAATTTCTACATCTTCAATTGACTTACTCATCCAATATTCTATTGGAAATCATTTTTTTGCACCTAAAAAAACGAAACTGCAATTTGGACCGATTTTTTTTTTCCCCAAAACTTTTTCGTTTTTTTAATAAATTTAGAAAACGTTTTTGAATATTTTTATAACCTTTTTTTGTATGATTTTATAGGTTTTGATTGCCTATTGTAGAATTCTATAATATGTTTCTAGTATATCAAAATCTTTGAAATAAAATCTGTTAAAATATTAAAAAAAAAAAAAAATTCAAAGTACTCAATTGAACTTTTAGCGTCTATAATTTTATGGACAAAATGTACCGTTTTGTCCCGTATCTTCTTAAAAATTGAAGTTTGATGAATAAAAGAGATAAAAAATGATAAATTATTCAATACATTAATACATGAATTTTATTTAAGTTAAACCTCCATTTTTATGTGTTAAACACTCCAAACAAATTTTCTACAAACTTTATTTTAATTTGATTCCAATATTTCATTGAAAGTTCATTCTTTTGGTCCTGAAAAAAAAAAAAAAAAAAATGTAATTATAATGGATTTCTTTTTTTGATTTAAAAAAAATTAAATCTTTTTTTTAATTTGTATAGTTGTTTATGGAGACAGTAAGTCAATTTTCAATTTGGAACTACATCCCCTATTTAGTCTCCAGGAGCTTTATAAAACCATTTTTGTGTTTCAGGTCTAGAATAAGCCCCCCTCGTTTGATCCCTTCGAAAATTACCACCCTTGTCTTAGCCTGACCAGGTTCAAAAGTGGCATCCATGCGCAATTTCAGTCTCCTAGGTCAAACTAGGCACCTATAAAAGACACACAGATAGACACAAACTCAATTATATAAAAAAACATATTTACATTTTTCTTAAAAATATAATGTTTTTAATCTAAGAAAAACAAATTCTATTTTGTTGAAACTACAAATTCAATTTCGGCAAATTTATCTTGTTAACGTTATATAAAGTTAAACTTTTATTTTTACTTATATTGACTGTATGTATTTGTTGCATTTATATTGCTAACTAAAACTGCAAAATGGATGAAATAGATTGAAAAAATCGTTAAATTACTATACTTAAATAGGATTTATCTGCAAAAAAATAAATCATATAGAGCTTATTGGAGGATCAATATAAACATATTTAAACTTTTTTATCTTATTTATTTTTTATAGATGCTCTATTCTGTACATAGTGTGTCCAAGCGAATGGAGAACAAATTTTCTTCAGCTCAACTTTATCAAGGTTCTCAAAAAGTACAGAAGGTAACATAATAATATTTTATATATCGACTAAATCTCAAAGTGGACACCCTTACCCTCCACCATGGCCTGAAGTCCTTGCAGGTATTCTTCACATATTCCTCCAAGATGTAAGTCAACTTTTTCTTAACGGGAGCTGTAAGGGCATCCACGCGGGAGATAGCTCATTCCTCAGAGAGCATAGTAAAGAGGTTGTAGAATGTGAGGACGGAGGCCACATTGGTGAGGGTCATGTTGTTATTACAACCTATTTAGTTGCTGTTTTTTTGGGAGGGGGGACCTCTAAATTCTCTTCTTGTTGTCCTTCAACTTTTTAAAAAAGCACGTATTTTCAAATTATGCAATAACTCCATCATGCCGCCAATTCTATTGAGGTTTTAAAAATCTATTTTTCCTATACCTATGAATATTAAGTACATTCATTTTTCGTTTATTTACCGATATTTAACTGTACTGTAAAACACTTAACTTTTATTGATTTTAATTTGCTAATTTAGCTTCATTTTATGCATTACATGAACATCACTACAAATAAGATCCTCGAAGTAGGGAATAATGTTGGAGATCTCTTTATAACTCATTCTCGCGTCAAAAAGTAATAATATTCTTTCTTCAGTTACTTTTAGACTATGAGCTCACACACTTATGAACCAATCTTTGATTCTTCCTTCAAATTCTAACTCTTTAAGCACTATATTTTATAACACTTGAATATTTTCTTCACTTATAATATTACAAACTAAAGTTGTTTATTTTGTGAAAGTATTAACTTTTTATAAGTTTCATTAAGTAAAAGAATGCAGTATAATATGTATAATTTTCCTTGTAAACTCATATATTCCTAATATGAATTCATAATAAAAATGACATTATGACTACCTTTAAATTACAGACAACTTATATTTATTAAGTTTGAAAATTGCAGTGAAAATTTAATAAAACAGCTCATTAGAGCCATAATTCGTTTTAAAGATGTATATTTGTACAAATCATATTATAAAGAATGTGAATTCATCACTCATTACTAGAGGCAAATAAAATACGTCCTAAAAAGTGAAAGTTGCTTTTTCTTATTGGTAATCTAAACAAACTTTTTTCATTAAAATTTAATTCTTGAGAAGGGAAAATCTGAGTACTGGGTAGTCTGTTCAAATCTGGCATTTACTAATTCAGTAATGAATAAAGATTGAGAGATTGAAATTAATTCATATTTCGATATATTAGAGCATAAACAATTAGTTACAAACGTAACAGACCTGAGCTCTCTAGCTTATGTACAAGTCAATCAAATGACACTTGAACGTCATTGACGAATTTCCATAGGTGCACTCAAAGCATTTTGGCGCCTCCAAACCACTCTTTTCACAGTCAGCGAATCCAAATCGTTGGAGAGGAAGATGGGCTCTGTCAAAAAGGAAAACACTGGAGCCGTATGAGTTAAAGAATCCAGCCAAGCCTAATCTCCTCAATTCCATGAGGGATCATGCAAGATATCTTAGGGTTTCACACAAGACTGTCCTGAAAGCTATCAAAAAAGTGGATTGAAAGAACCTTGTGCGAGTGTAGAAGCCACTTTTGACAACAACAATAAAACAAACCCATCTCCTATTTTGCAAGACTCTTCTAAGTCCTTTTTAATTATTTTTTGACACTTTTGGCAAACTTACTGACCTGATGAGAACCTCCTCGACTACACCTTTTTTGTGCATGTCTAGGGGAAAGCCTGCAGTGTCTGTCATCTCCGAGTCCCTCAATGCCACTATCAGTCAGCACTGGAACTCCATGATAGATGAATACATCTGTAGCAGGTTACAGACCTTCCTCCGCCACCTTGAAGCCATCATTGCTGATAAGGGCAGATACATAAATAATTAAGAGAACTAAGACACTCATCTACTTATAGTATTAATTTTGTTGAAATTATATTGCTTATAAATAAAATAAATCTTATTAAGGCTTAAAATTCAAAGTGTCCAAATTTTTTATTCACTATGTTATGTTATATGTAAACTAATAATTTGTGTGGAAATATGTCAGGATTATATAATAATAATATAATATAATAATTGGTGTCACGAAATACGAGGAGTAACAATGGGGTTTACTCGGGAGATAAAAATATAAATCCTTGTAGGACTCGGAGTATAATTGAGGATTGAGAGTGATTCCGTCATAAATGTTCTTGCTACATAATTTGCGGGATTCATTTTTATTTCTTTTATCTCAAGACTGCTTTCAGCTGATATAGTACATCTTTATGAGAGCTAAACATTTTTCAAAATGTAAGCAGGACCGCTTTCATTTTCGGTTTCTTTTATTTCGACATACTAGTAAGATATTTAAGGGTTATTACACAATTTTATCTATTGTTAGAAAATCCATATGTATCTAAATAAAGAAGCTTTCTAAAATTATATAAGTCAAAAATTAAAATAATATATATATTGACAATAAGGCAAAGTATTTTAAATTTTACAATTTCTTCATTATTTGTGACCTCTCCCTGCTCTGGTAACTTCCTCTTTACGAAGAAATATACAACTAATAGTCTTCTTGATACTTCCGTCTAGAACAGTGTATCAAGGACGTGTAATGTCTTCTTTTGATACAATCTAAACTTTGGTAAGGAATATAATTGCACTCTCTCATTTCAACACTTCAACAGAAATAATCCCTGACGCTGTTATAAGGAGTCTGGGATTCTAAAACATAGAGTCGTTGTTTAAGGGAGATCTATGAGCATCTGCAACAGCTGAAAAGGTTGTAAGTTGTTTGTTGTTTTGATGACTAGCCTGAAGTGTTTGGCGTCAATTAAACAAAATGCTATCGATGGAGAATAATTTATTCCTCAATTGTAAAAAAGGCAGGGAATCCCTTTTGCAATCAGCATCGGACAAGACAATATTGACAGTGTGAACTTCTTAAATCTGGACATTTTCTTCGTCTGGAGAGTCAAGAAGGAACATACAGATTTTGCTGGTGATTATGACAATGTTCTATGCCACACTGCAAAGAAAATGCTTATCTGATTGTCAGAATGTTATGTTTGACTTTGTTAGAGGCTGTGTTTGGCCTCCAAGATCACCGGGTCTCAGCTCCATGGACTTATATGTGTTGAGTGCAGTCAGGCGACACACCAACAGATCCTCCTGCAACACAAAATCCGAACTAATGTCCAGGATCTTGCAGTAATTCCAGAATTTTCCAAAATAGACTGTCATCAAGACCTGCTCCGGTTTACCAGGTAAAGTTTAGACCGTTACTGACAACAAAGACTATTATTTCGAAGAAAATTGGTTCGTTTTTTTAGCATGTATTTGGCATTGATTTCTTATTCAAAGCAGATGTTTAGTTTAGGAGAAAATCTATTCTAAAAAATAGCATTTGCTGTTTCATAGAGACAAACTACAAAGCTTTTTAGGTAAATATCTTCATTCGCAGTCTTTCTGATTGTTTTTCTTCGATTCTTTAGCTAGGCACCACATTCCGATTGTTCGATACGACTATATTTTAATCTTCAAGCTGACACTGAAGACAACATTTCTCTTTCAAATTGCACTTACATTACAACTTGACGTAGAAGACAGCCCAAAAGTGATGAAAATTTAATTTACTACGATTCAGACAGTGACTATAATCTTGTCATTGTTCTGTATTGACAGTCTCGCGTAAAGAAGAACAGATACTCTTGTTCTTTTTAATTCATGCACTACTATGATTTACATTAAAGAATTATGTATAAATACGTGAGGTAATTACAAAAGCGACATTCAATTTTCCCCCAAAATTGAGATGATGTTAGTGTATATTCTTTGCATAATGCTCCACAATTTTTATTTTATAAATATTTTAATTAACCCTCTGTGGAGTGTGTAAATTAGGATTAATTATTGTCAAAATATCCCGGTAAAAAATCATTGTTAGAGCTGATTATGATGGGAGGTCATAAATTTATCATAAATACAAGAAATAAACTCAAATCTTGTTAAATAAGAGTTTAATTGAACTCTAAACAATTCCAAATTTCCCCAAAATTGATCAAACTATTCATATAATTTTGTGTCAAGTAATTTTGTTTTGAATTAGTAGAAAATGGCTGCTCAGAAAGTATCTGTTATCTTGTCCAAAAAAAAATGGCAAATGGTTCAGAGATATTTCATATAGCAAATGGCTTTTCTTTCTCCGTATTATTGTCTCTTTTTTTGACTAAAAATAAGCTATTAATAAGTCTGAGCCTCTTCTCTCCTAAGATTATGACAGATTATCTTTAATTTTAGAAACATTTCTTAGTATAATGGAATTTCATTAAGTATCAAAGGGATGAACCTTAACATTTGTAACTCCTCCTATTGAATTCAATATGTTTACTTTTTTTAAATTAGATCTATCCTTAATTATATTAGAAGTAAAATACAAACTTGACTCTCAGGTTTCTATTAATTGACTATATTAGTGTTATTTTTCATTGAATATTTAAACTTCGAATGTATGTTACAATTTATTTTTTATTTTCAAAAACCTGTTTTTTTCAGGTAAAATACCAAAATAATGTAACTAACTTCAATATCAAGGAAGCTATGACGAATGTATCTGGAAATATCCTGTTTTATCTCCTATTATTTTTTAAATAGCCTAGAGCAAAATTTATAATTAATTACTAAATCAAGTTCTTTTAGTGTTCATTAAGTTAAGATTTAGGATCACACTTTTTTCCTTCTCTTTCTCAGAGTTATCTGAATAAATAAAAGTTTAACCCATTTACTCCATTTTTTTTTTCAATTTTGATCTTAAATTCGAGTATATCTTGCTACCCACTTCAAACAACAAATGGTTGTTATTGAAAAAAGAAACAAAAAAGAGGTTAAAAATTAAGAAAGATTACTTTTATATTGCGCACTAATAAAGTTTGAAGGTGCCAATATCGGGTAAAAATTCATGTACTTCGCATCAACAACTTCATTAAAAACTTTACAAAATACTAGATAAATAAATGAACTAATGTCTATTGTACATTTAATTTTATCTATAATTCCTAATTTGTGGTTTTAAAGGCTATCTTTAAGCAACATATTTTATAGCATAATGGTGTCATTAAACGAAGTAACGAATTGATTTTTTTTAAGACTTTATGAAATTTTAAGAATTAATCTACGTCATAAGTTCTAATGTCAAATTGATTCCCCCATTTTACTATTGAAAATCCAGCATTTCTAGGGGGATCCCCCAGACACTTCTAGACTTCCGTGCACAAATAAATAAATGTTAATACAATCAAATCGCATGCTGAGCTTGATAATAGAAAAGAGATGAATTGCCAAAAAAATAAACAACATAATATTGTATAATACATTGTAATAAATTTGTCGATTATGTTGAAGGAGTGTTTTCACCCAAATAATTAGATGACCAAGATAATAATGATGAAGAATCTTTGTACAAAGTGACAGATCCAGGAGAAAAGGTTTACTTAAACAAAAAAATCGTTATGTTGAGGAAAAGGATTATTAATTAATTCTGTCTTGGATAATGTGAGGTTATTATAAATAAGAAGATTAATAGGAATCAAACCTCTATAAACATAATGTTATGATTTATCTTTGTATAAATATATTAGTATCATTAAAAACAATTTAGGTTGATAACCCAACAAATAAATTCGTTTCATTTTTTACAGGTTTAAAGCAAAAGTGGTTTCTTTTCATTACACGAAAGCAAAGGAACAACCATCTTTATAAGTTATTCTATTCTTTCCTCTGATAAGTTTTTTTCTTCAGAAATCAAGAGACGTATTCACAGGACAAAATTCCATATTTCAATAAGTTTATAAGAAGAGCTTGTCAGCTATCAGACTATTATTTTAGGTGTACAGCTCCAGGTGAAGTAAATTTCAGAAAATTTGTAACAAAAATATATTACATCAATGTAGCAATGGGGTCGAAAGATTCAAAATATCATAAAAAATAGGCATTTTAGTTTTAAAAAATTGATTTAAATGAAACTAAATATTCTAAGCAATACGGGGTTTTAGACAGTTCTTAGATCTTCTATCTAAAAGTTGTCAAATTTTGTGTTAGAAGAATAGTCTTTTCATTTCTTATCAAACAAAAATATCTAGAAATAGAAAAATCAATTTTCCTCTTATTATATAATTTTCTTTAATTTGATTTCTTGCAATAACCTTACATATATGAAAATTAGACAATTCCAGCTTTACGTGGATGTACAATTTGATCCGTTACGTCTTATAAAAGCAAACACAAAATTAATTCCATATTTTTGTGCTGTGTATTTAGCACTTTTTAGTTACAATAAACGAAACAAGCGCAAAAATAACAATGTTTACTCTCTAATTCATTTGCATATTTATTACAATTTGTATCCAAAGGAAGCAAGCATGAATAGGGACAGAAGTTTGAAATATGGGAGAGAATCAATATTTACTGATATCATGATACGTTAGAGTAAAGATTCAAAAAAAGCTAAGCCTTTTTCTTTTAGTAGAATACATGGACCTTGTGAACATTTCTTTGTAATTTTATTATAAGATACTAATAACCTTTTATTAGAAAAATAACTTTAAAAAGTCAATATTTATTTCATTGGCTCTTTGCTTAACGTAGGGAAGACCGGAGAGAGTTGGCAAACTTTTTTTTTGTTTTTTGACTCCATTACTTCGAGTTGGTTTACCTTAGGCTCGCCAAACTTTAACATATCACCCCCTTTAATAGTGTTATGTCTGCCTTTATTTATTCAGGCCATTCCAGTCTTAGAATGGGTACTATCAGTACTTGGGACCAGTTCTTAGCACTGTTTTTCCTAGGACTGTAAGTACTAAAATTGATTTAAAAAAGTAAAAATATAATTGTGACGTCATTAAGAACCGAATTTTTGTAAGTTTTTGTACTGATATACAGGATTGAATTCTATCGGACCCAGAGTGTTGAGACTGCACTCTTCAGTCCTAAATGAGTATTGATACAACACAACCACCAAGGGTTTGGTTTCAGTCCAATAATCTTAAACCAGCCTGTGACAGTTATTGTTTATAATGGAAAGTACTAATTCGGTACTTATGGACAGATCACAAAACAAATTCTGTCTTATTCGATCCTTAGAAAAAGTCAGTCGTAGAAAGAAATTGGTCGTTTAAAACACGGTTTTGATAGATTTTATGGATAAGTAGATGGTATCGTCATGTTTATTTCAAAATTGTAGACATCGCCAGGATATCCTCGTATAAAACCTAATGTATTGCATAAGTAATATTTGTAAAACTTATAAATCAAGAGTGGGAAGAAAGCCGGTCAATGGATTGAAACCGAAAATAACCTGTCTATATTTCGCAATAATTTATTATTACGGGTATAAAGTCGTAATTAAATTATACTGCTTTATTAGCCAGCCAAACAACAGCAAAATCAAAAAAAGAATTTTGTTTTAATCCAATTTCTCCAAAATAAATTTTTTGGAGTAATAAAAAAAAAGCAACGCTTTGCAGTTTCAGACCTCTTGGAAAAGACTGTCTTTCATACCTCTCATACAAATTCGAATTTGCTGCGTGCTACTGATTTATAAAAAAAAAATACATTTCTTACGATAATTCTAATTTATTGTCTTTTAAGATGGAATTTACGGAGGCATTTTCAAGAGTCGCTTTTAAATACAAAACTTTTGAATTTTGTAGAGGGAAATAGTTGAGGTGGGCAAATAATAATGATATGCAAAGTAAATATAAATGAATTGTCCATTAGTCAGTTCTAAAACTATAGAGTTCGTTACCTTTTTTATATTATTTAACCTTTCCCAGAAAAGAAAAAGAAAAAAGGGCCGAAATCAGTTGCTACTTAGATAATTCTTCCCAATTAAAAAACTATTGTTCAATGATTGCAATGAATTATTCACAGATTAAAAGGTGCTATTTCAAATTTAACTACTCAACGTTCAGAACACTGATATATGTAGAGGAAAGATGTACAAAAATGAACAGTTGAAAACAAAATAGACTGTATATATTAAGACTAAAGAAAAATTGTATTATAAAAATGAAATTGGAATAAAATATAACTACTATAATCGTTGTATCACCCTTCAAGATAACAAAATTAATTAAATGAATCGAGTTTTTTAAATAATAAACGTGATTTACTATGTTACGTACTAACTTTTCAGCCAAACTGATACTTGTGAGTTCATATAACCAAAATACTCTTCCAAAAATTAAATATAAAGAAAAAAATTGAAAATATTGATTGCTTTAAGTCTTATGTTTTAAATTTATAAAAAAACAACTACAGATGGATTTTTCCATCTTAATGCCCATCAACACAAAAGAAAGCAAGTGTTTTTTTTTTCTTAAAATGAGTATGGGCTCGAGATTAAATAGATTTATATATCCAGTTAAAATGAATGAGAATAACTATTGTCCCACCGTTATGTAAGCATTGTTTTGAGAGCCCAGAAGAAAACATTAATTGAAAAAATAAATTAAATATAAAATCCATTAAAAGAATTAGATTTTTTAAATACAACTATCTTAATAAACAAACCATTTGGTCATGCATAATAAAGAATAATTGATGCTAAAATTATTTCCGTTTTTCTCCAGCTTTGCCAGTTTCATATTGAGCCCAAGTCTCATCAGTCTTCTCCGCGCATTCGTGTTTCGCCTTTGTGTTCCTGGTCCTTCCTCAAACCTTCACAAATATCCTTATTTTGTAAACTCTCTAAAGCTATGTAATAGGGACAGAGGGCCCCTGTTTAATCACATCACATTTTGTTACAAGGAATGTCTTACTGCCTCTCAAACATAATATATAGTTTTTAATTTTTACTTCATCCCTGGACCCTAAACTGACCAACTGAGGTAATATTATATTCATTGAAGAACTCGTCCCTACAATTGATCCTGCATTAAAGTTGGTGGGAAGAAGAACTATATTCAATATGGAGTTCCAAGATGATCCCATTTCTTTCCAATAATATCCGGATTTTGTATTGTTTTTATAGTTCCAAGGGACCCATGGCAATCCGCTCAGAAAAAACAACGTCCCGTATCTTTCAAAAATCTGTTTTTAATGTTCATCGCTCCTTATCTGGCAACTCTGTGTATTGTAAATGAGAAATTTGCTCGTAGAATAGCCGATATTATATCTACGAATTTATCTGGAAATACATTTATGTCCAATTGTTGGATTATGTACTTATGAGATAAACTGTCAAAAGCTTTTTCAAAATCTATTAGGAGTGTTGGAAATTTTGTATTACCTGACAAACAGTTATCCATTGTATCTTGTATTCACCGCAGCATATCTAACAAATATCTGCCCGAAATGAAACCTTTCTCATCAAGAGAGAAATAGTTTTCTTAGAGTACGAGACGACGTAGAGTTGACTTCAGGAGAAAGGGACCCAAGAACTTACAGTAGGGAGCAGTGGATGGAGGAAGATAACTTTCCCTGTTCCTCACTGGATCTTTCAGTCGATTATTCTGTCGTTTTATAGAACTTCATAGTTCTTCTATGTAGAAGTATACGATGACCTCGTAAAATATCCAGCTGAATTTATGTATTCTTGAACATAGAGGCAAAGTCACTATCATAGACTTTGATGTGAAGCGCTTTTGCACAATATATTTGCTTCTTCCACTGAAGGAGGTGATATCCACAAGGGCTAAGAGGCGAAACCCCTTTAATATATATGAAGTTAAAGAGAGAATAGAAGACTTATTGGAAATCCAAATGGAAAGAAACATGAATTCCTTGGAACGGAAAGGATTGGGGGGGATGCAGATGGATATATCCGAATCTTTCTTACGAATGATACATCAAAGTCAATATGAATTAAATATATTGCCATGAAGTTCACAACTTTTTTATTCTCCTTTGGTTATTAGTATTTAATGAATACTTATCAGTAGTGTGTATCACTGAACTTGTCTCTTCTGTGACGACATCAAAAAACTTGTCAGCTAATGTCAACCAGGTTGCTTGCAAGTTTCTTATCGATTCACTTTAGTTATAGCCACCTTGATATAACTATGTCAAAAAATCAGTTTGAGATTTTTTATTATCCATTTTGGAGTTACGACATTTGATTTCCCCCCCACCCCACTTTTGAATAGGATTAGATTTCATGCTTGACTTTGAAAGGGAATATTTCATGAACTAAGTCATGTTGAAGTGTATACGTTAATATGCAGTAGGTTATGTATATAAAATAATATATGTAGGTCTTAATAAAGGTTAGACATCTAGAACACCGATAACGAGTTTGTTCACCTCTCTATTTTTAGTCGAGTAAATTGCTACTGCAAATTATAATTATACGTAATATCCATGTATGTTAGAGCTAATAATTGCAATAATCCACTTTTAAAATATATAATTTCATTTCTTTTTTCACACAATTTCAAAATGAATGCTTATTTAGACCTATATATGTATTAATAGGTATTTGATCCATGGGTATCAATTATCCTGTACATACCTTTAATTAACATTTTAATGGAGTTAAAGGGTCTTAAAGTCTCTGAAAATATGGCTATTAAGTTTTGCTTATAGCTGTACTTTTCCATTTTATAATCTTGTAAAAAAATATAATTGTGATTTCATAAAAATGTTTTGAAAATGTTTGTTCCGAATTGACCACAGTACTAAAATTGTAAACTCCCATTTGTCAATGTTATTTTCTCTTATATTAAGCCAATTTTTGCAAAAAACATAAAAATATTTTCGAAAGTTTTTACACTTACCTCAATTTCTTTTTTACAAATAACTTTTCTAATACCAATTTGAAAATAAGAATGATATAACTATAGAAATAGATCTATTACAGGTATAAAAAATCCCAGATAGGATTAATGCCCTGGTTTTGGACACCAACTCCAGAAATAGTGGAATTCATAAGGTATCCACTAAGATTATATATAATCAATTAGACATCAAGTTATTTAAGGTAAGAAAAGACAATGAACAATCACAAATGGCTGTTCCGTTTAGGACTAGGTTTGCATTGGTTTAACAGCACTAATCGACAAAAAAGTTTGTTTGTCTAGTATTTAAATTGAGATGGTATATCTGTGATAAATTTTATCTCGAAAAACAGGAAAATAACATTTTAATCCAAAATGTCTACTTTGTAGCTTTTTTATTTATGTGGAGTGTTTTTAGTCTTTTTTTCCTCCAATATAAACATAATTTAGTGTTGTTTTTTACCTTGAAATAACAATAAAAGACAAGACCCAACAATATAATTTTTAGGTACATGTTTTTCAACTAAAAAAATTAATTATTTATTTATCTTTTTTGAATAAGAGAGAATACTTTATTCGTACAAAAAGGACGCCGCATTTAGAAGTCTAATAAATGTATCATTTTTAATTCCATGAATAAAAATCATAGATGAATTTAAAGTAAATATATTCAACTTCATTTATAATAGAAACGCCCTCAAGACTAATATCAAAATGCATTGCCTATCCATTCCTTATATATACATAAATCACTGGGATGTTTGATTAATGCAAGTGCCCCAAATAAATATTACGCGTCACCACAAAATAAGATTTTATATTTATGTATTAGATTGGGCGTGCTTTGTTCAGACTAAACAACCAAGAAGTAAGAGAATAGGGACTTTAGAAAAAATTTATAGAAACATGACTTATTTTTGAAAAACAAAGTCATTTGTATGGAATCAAGAAAATACACACAAAAACGAGTTTATCACATATTTAAATACTATAGTGAACTATATACATAGTTAATGTCTTCATAAGCAATGACAGTTTCGACAAGCCGTGTTATTGGCGTACCATGATGTCATGTTAACAGCTCAAAGAGAATCATAAGTATGGAACATATTCTTCCCCAAGATACTCCAAACTTTGGGTTAAAGATTGACAGCGGGAGATGCTGCTTTAGAAAGAACGATATGCAAGTCATTTCAAAATTAGAAAATATGAAGAATTTTTACTCATCCCTCCAGCTGTTTTTCTTAATCAAAGTCAAAGTTTGGAGTACTATTAATACTCAAAAGGTGGAAAAATTGAATCAATTATTAATTCATAAAAATAAATTAGATGTGAGAGGATTTAA
The DNA here is from genome assembly GCF_016086655.4 of Lepeophtheirus salmonis. NCBI lineage: Eukaryota > Metazoa > Arthropoda > Copepoda > Siphonostomatoida > Caligidae > Lepeophtheirus > Lepeophtheirus salmonis. The sequence continues at coordinate 37,561,039 of NC_052131.2, forward strand.
ACAAGTTAATAGATTCTTTATTTTGAAAATAATTGATTAATTGATAATTATAGACTGATAATCGATTTAATTCCCCTTCCCGGAAGATTATTGTAGTCTATATTCACGCAACCTAACCGGCATATTATATTTAATTATCGCAATAAATATTAAATACTAAATTGAACAAAAATCAATCAAAATCGACCTTTTTTTTAAATTGAAAAGATAAGATATGTTCTAAAAATTCAGGTAGAATATAAAGCATTTGAAGAAAAAAAAAAGAAGAAGATATTTGCTTTTATGTAAAGTCCTTTATTTATTTCAATTTTGAAGTGGTTATTTCCATTTTTTATGAATTTTAATTTCTATAAGGTAATAAATAATTCATATTTGTATCAATTTGTTATTTACTTTGATTTCATCTATGTAGCTCTTTCATGCCGAAATATGAATCAGAATCGTAGTCATACCCTAAAAACTTGATTTAAAAAAAATGATTAATTGCCAAATCTGTTAAGGTTGAAAGTTTTAATCGTCATTTTTGTCTTCTACGGTTTAAATAACAATAATAAATATGTATTTCAGCTTGTGGGACAAAATACTGTTGTATAGTGTAATGGTCGTAAGTTTGTAAGATTTACCTAAAGTTACTTCTTCTTTTCCCTTTTCTTCCTCGTTCTTTCTTCCTTCCTGAGTTTATAGCACTCTTATCTTCTCTCTTTGCCATTCATGACTTGCAATTTTGGTTCATACACTTTGTTATCTCTTCAGAGACTTCATGTTTATCTAAAGGTAGGAATCAGTTTGAAGAACAAACTCTACTTTCTTTGGAATCATTGAGTGATCGCCTCTCATTTTCCCGGTTCTCATCAGCTGTTAAATCCTGGAGAATACATCAAGTGGCTATTGGTTGTGTGGAGACTTTCATGAGCTGAAAAAGAAGACTGAAATATGTTTGTGCAAAAAAATGATCCAAATCAGAAGGGGTATATAAGGGCCACCATGCGTTTATATATTTTATTAAGTCATTTAATACATAATAAATCTTAATTTTATTGTTTTTTTTTACTCAAAAACAAAGCCATGACTGCTTTTAAATTAAAACTATTGAACTAACTAATCAAATAAACTTTAGTAAAATGGAACAATTAAAATCAATACTATGTTCAAAAAGTCATAATTGCATACATGATAAATCTTTTTTACATAGTTTTGTACATATAATTTTTTTTTCTATAATTTTTTACTACTTCCAAGACATTTTGATAATGTTTTGCTATTCTAGAAGCTGATACAAAATCTGATACAGTCTTCACTGCCTGCTCAGCGTGGTCATTGAAATGGCAAGTTTTAATCGAGTAAATAATTTTTGACATTTTAGGGCTAGTTTCCATTCTTCCGTCATGGCCCTCTGTGTCATCTTCTCTGTATTCTTTCTCTCAAAGTTTCAAGATGAACGTGGAGATCTACTAGGAGATCCTCATGGAGGTCATAAATGCCTGGATGAACGAGGTGGCTAGGGGTAGGCCATATGTCTTCGTAAGACCAAAATAACCCAGGCATGGCTGCTTGAAAATGTCCATTTAATCTGTTCACTTGACTTATGGCCCTCACCTCCTGGAATTAGTCCCCTTGACTATTTCCATAGTGGGTTGCAAAAAAACACAATTTTTGTCAAATCTCTGAAGACTGGGTTGAAATTTGATTCTTCCCCTTCTACAAATGCATTTAAGTGGAGGGAGACCCATTTTAAACCTCAAATTATATTTGAAAGCATATACTTTTGCAATAATATAGTTTATTCACGTAAAATGCATATTGTATTAAAACATTAATAAATTCTTAACAAATTAACGTAGGGCAATGAAAATATAAATTGTTTATAAGAAGAGTCTTGAGACCTTCTCTTTCACTGTATAAAGTATTTTGCAAACAAAGTCAGTATTGAAACGTCGTAAACGAAACGAATAATATTTGATTGGCTCTTGACCGTAGTTCCAGTTTGTGAGGTGTTCAAGATTATGAAAGTGAACAGGTTCGCCGTTTTGAGGATCAGGAAGGCCTGTGAGGCTGATATCAGCTATGGACGTCCCCACTGTCAATGCCATGAAATATCCTACCCCTATCATGATGTCAAGAGAATGTCACTGTTCTTCTTTGAAAAGGCCCTCAAGATTGATACCAAAGTGTAATTGGAGGTAATGAAGAAAACCAAAAAGACCTGAATTAAGGCCAACTATTCCGAGGAGAATTATTTGTGACAGCATGACTTTGTCCCAGTCAACCAGTCAAAGAAAACCCGAGCATGGGACATGGAGAATTTAAAGAATTTATGGGCCTAGACATTGTCGCCTCCTTCTTTACCAAAATCTAACCCTACTCGAATATGGGATTTGGCGCTCCATTCAGGTCAAGTCCTGTAATGTCCACCACAGAAAAATACTGTTCAGCTGAAAGCCTTCATAGAACTGGAGTGGATGACATACTCTGATGAGAATGTCATCAGGGTATACAAGGACACCCAACCACGTGCAGAGGTTGCAAATAAGGCTTATGGGGGATATTTTGAGTATTAAGGAACAATTATGTGTTATTTTGCTAGTTAATTCATTTTAAGAGCTAACCTTTATCACATTTGATCTCCTAAAGGTTTTGATTAATTTTGTCCACTATGAAGTATTTTGGCTAACACATACTGTATATGTATATGAATGAAAAAAGTTCTGAAGACAAAATTAGCCAGGGCAAAAATTCCTTGGCAAAACACCCTAGAGCCATTTTTATTAAAAAATATTATCATGCAAGAAGTTGTACTATTCTCTGTTGATATATCTACCAACTCATTTTAGTAAACAACACGCATTCCTAATAGCCATTTTTGTTTCCAGATTGTTTTTGTGTTAACTAACCATATACTCTCTTCACCAATGGTAAAAGTTTATAAATCTTTCAACTCTACAAAGTATATTATAAAAACACCAGGTAACATTATGTACCGATAAGTAATTGTTACTTTTTCTAGCCTCAAAGGCAGCTTAAATATTTATATTTCTTTGAAGAAAATGTTCAAAGTCAATGCTTAATAATATAAAGTATAATTTTTATAGTATAACTTTTCAAATTCCCAGGCATATTCTAGAAAGAACTTATTTAGAAAGTAAAAAAAAACAAAACGTGCATGTTCATAAATACGTCAAAATGGAGTCATAATATTAACTACAAGAACATTATGAAGAATAACAACAATTCATCTACGCAACAAAATAAAATACATATAGTAATAAAATATGCGTCATGTCTTTTAACATGAAATAATTTTATACCATTTACTGACATTATTACATAACTTTTATATATTAGCACACAACCGATACTAATTTTTGGGACAGATAATGGGTTTTATGGGGAAAACTTAAGTACTTAGAAAGTTAACTAAAGGAAATATCCAAAAGTCTGAAGAAAAAAAGTTTTATCAAAATATGGATTTCAAAAAAAAATCAAAGAAAGACTGAAAAACGATATTTTTTATGTTTTTAAGGCAAACATGGAGTTATTTTAACTTTTGTTCTAGAGCCCTTTTTGGATAAAATAATCGGCGTATCCAAGAAACTATTTTTCCATAGTTTAGTATGTAAAATTTATATAAATCAAACATAGTTCTTTTATTCAAATTTTTAACTGCTTCATCTAACAGGGGAACCGTTGGAAAAATCAAATGTTGGGTAATTTTAGATGAAGTTATTGCTTATTTATATTCAAAGCCTCTTTTTTAATTAGCCTTGCTCTGAGTTTTCAAGAAGCTTTCTAATCATACTTAAGTACTAAAAAGTTAATTGTCTGTTACAACGAATGCCCCATAGGTCTTTGAACAACAATTTTAATGTAATATTTCTACTTGACAGATGTATATTTTTTAATTACATTTCTTGCACATGATTCATGCAACCTACATATTTGTTTGTTGTTAAACCAACTTTTTTCTACAATGTGTTCTTCAGCCTTACGACGACATCATGAACTGGATGTGCACCATCATTTTGCTTCATTTCGAATGGAAGAGCTGTACAGCCCTGAAAGTCCAAGTCATTGGTCCGCTGCACGATCAAGTGGTAAAAGAAGACCAGGTGTGTCGAAGACAGGCCCAGGAGTGTTGCTGGTAGGACACCCAGGTTGATCGAAGCAACAAGGTCAAATATCAACTGCAAAAAGAAGTGGTCCATGAGAAAAATAGGTCGTGTGGATGGTGTTTCACAAGAAACCATGTGCAGGGTGGAGAGGTGTGTGAAAATGAATCCGTATCGTCTAGAAAAGTGGTAGCTTCTCAGTGAGGCTAAAATGGCTTAAAGACTGACCCAGTTGAAGATGCTTTTGAAATATCTTAATTCTTGTACGGATGTTTCAATGACTTTGACTAACGATAAAATCTTCACCGTGATGCTAGGTCGGACCATCTAAGACGTTCCCCTGAAAGAGCGCTGCGTGTCCAAGATACAAATGCCCAAATGAGTCCAAGTTATTCTTCAAATTGTTAGGGTTAGCATTTAGATTTTCAGTTTCCTTATTTTAACATCCCAAATTGATCGGAAAATAAGTAAAATATTTAAAAAAAAAAACCATATACAAAATTATTACAGTTCTAAGATATTAAGGAAGTCCACAAAAAACAATCAGATAAACTTTGCTTTAATAATATATAAATGTATTTCATGATTTAAAAATCAAATACAGAAACTTTAAATAAAGTTGTTTTAAATTTTAGATGAAAGCAATGCATTGATATAATATTTTCTCTCGCATCGATAAAATGCAAGCTCATTTAAGTAAAATAATAATATTTCTCTTGTTATTGAACAATCTTATATTGAATAAAAAGATTGCAAAGAATCATTTCCACAGTTTTTTTATTTTATATTTAGTAGAAATTGATTATTTACTCTTCCAACATTCAATTAACTTGACTTTCTACAAGTAGTGATCAACGTTATTTGTACAATGTACCTATAATTACAAAGGAAAAAGAACAGTTACTCTCTATTTTACGTACGTAAACCTACAATTATTATTAAATCAATATAAAATATCATATATTTTAAATGACTGTTATTGAAAAGGATTTAATTTTGTTTGATGTTATTGAAATTACGACGAAAATAATATATTGAAAAATGAAATTATTTTTGACTTTCTCTTTTAAAAACCAGAACATAACTCGTGAACGTAATAGACGAATTTCCATTATCGCACTCTAAGCAGTCAAGTGTCTCCAGGACCACTGGTCATATTTTGTTGGACCACTCTCTACCGTGTTGTGAAAGTTTTTAAAGACAAGAAATGTACATTTAGGACTTAATACTGCCTTTCCTTAGTGTTATTCTTGGTATTTCATGAACGCAAGGACTTTTAATTACCATGTAGTACTGATATATTATCTTTTCAAGACTTCAATACTAAATAACAACAATGAACAACACTTTTCAGCTTATTAACTAGAAAAAAATTATTGCACGTGTTTAAGTTATATTTTAAACAACTACTCTAATATACACAATTAAATTATAGCAAAATAAGGTCAAAACTTGTCTAAAAGTAACCTGATCTAGAAGTATTACCGTACTAATTGTTTATATAAGGTCATGCAGGTATTTTAAAACTCAAAAAATAGTTTCGTTGCAATCCCTGGCCAATGGTTAAACAAAAAATAACCAAGCTTCTACAAAAGCTAACAAATGAACCTGCGGTTAACAATCACTTTTTTAAAACTTAAAAAGTAAAACAAAGCAAGAATGACCGTCTATAGACTTTTAGACCCTCCCTTGACTGGTTCATAAATACAATATACTCGTAAATGATTACACATATTTCACCCCTAAATAAAGTGTGACATTTTGTTTTCCATTTATATGAACCTTGAAGATTCAAAACATATTCTTGCATCCATCTACTTCTAAAATTTAATAATATGGAGTTTCATTTTTTCCAATAATACATCAGCGTTAAACCAGCACTAATCAATCCTTCAGGCAAATTCAAAACGTTAATTCCTCTAAGGAGCATTGAGGGTGTAAAAACTATGTCTTTCACGTTCTATGATAATGGCATGAGAGGTCTATGATTTATCAATGCCTCAACCCCAATCAATCAGTTACTCATTGTTCTGCTATTCGATTTTATTCATTCAAAATATTCTATGTTATATTGATACAGCTCTCCCAAGGACCTCCTTGATAAGGTGCTATAGTTGATATGAGCTTCCAAGTAATCCCAAATGTAGATGTTACATTTGTTATTTCGTCCACGCTTAATCTAATAATTTTCTCGATAACCCTTTTTACCTTGGTCACTCCACATGTCTTCTGGTATGCCTCAACGTTACCTCAATCTTCTGAGAGCTATAAGAAACTCGTACAGAGAGAGTGAGTGAACTACTTCTAGTAGAATAGCTCTTGTAGCTATGTTTGCAAACATGTATATACATAGACTTTCTTTGGAATTTCTGTGCGTTTATTTGGATAGACTAATAAGAGTCCAGCATAATCCACTAAAGTTTAGGAAAAAAAGGTCTAGATAATATCAATCTAGCTTCAAGTAGGTCTCTCATGATTTGAAATTGAGGGCTCGGAACCGATTTTAAACATATCACATATCGTCTACAAGTTGAAAATTAACAAATATACGTTTAAATAAAATAAACAGAAAATTATCATAGTTATCCTGACAATTTGAAGAATGATTGAAAGAGAGCATCTCAGGTGTCATAACGTTTAATTAGATTATCTGCAATCAAATCCACTTTGTATATAGGCAGGACATATTGGTGGGAATTACTATGGTGTCCATCCTCAATTCTACCCCGAGTACAACGAAGACTCCTAATTATAACTTTCCATTTTCATGAACACATGCTCTAGTTATTATTTTATACTTAAATTTACTGTCTTCAAGAATGAAGTAATAATGATAACTGCTATGGAAAATAAAAAATCATGTTCATACCATCATCATCAATAAGGCACTTCACCTATCCAGGACATTTTTTATGCATCTGTAACAATATTAATTACTACCCATACTTTTATTTGTAGTCTTTTATTCACTATTTTCAAAATCTGAATTGATCCAATACCCCAAAATTTGTTTAAGAGGTTATTAGCACTAAGCTAACACTCTTTTGATTTCATTTGTATTACTGCTTAATATAGGTTTGACTATATATGCACTAAGTGGTCCATTAAAGTATAAACACAATGAATTTTAAACTTCAATAACATATAATAATTTATTAATTAACAAATTATAAATTTCAACAAAATTAATAGATTTGTCTCTGAGCTCTCTTAATCATTAATGTAGCTGACTTTAGCAGCAATGATGACTGCCATGCGGTGGCAGAAGGCCTAGCACCCGCTGCTGAAATACTTCTCTATCATGGCGTCACAGTGCTGAGTGACAGTACCTTTAAGAGACTTGGTATTTGGATAAAAGACACTCCAGGCCTTTCCCTCGGTATGTATCCTAAAAGTTGTAGTTGTAGGAATGTAGGGGGCTTAAAAGTGTTCCAAAGAGTTTTGAAACGGAGGAGACGGGTTCATGTTGTCAAAAGTAGTCTCTCCACCCTCACAAGGCTATTCTCCCAAATTTTTATACCTCTCTAGACAGTCTGGTGTGAAACCACTAGATCTCTTGCATGTACCCTCGTGGACTTAAGGCGATTGATCTTGTTTTCTTTAAGTTTTCCTGATCCAGTTTGGTCTTTTTGACAGAGTCCATTTTCCTGTCTAACGTTTCAGAGTTGCTGACGGCATGCAGAGTGGTCCTGGAGATGTCCAACTGCTTGGAGTTCGCAAATGCAGATTTGTCCATCACGTTCAAGAGTCATTTTCTCCACTTGTACGTAAGCTAGAGAGCTCAAGTTTATTTTGTTTCGTAACTAATTTCTTATGACTTAATGTATCGAAATATGAAATAATTTTAATTACTCAAGCTTAATTAATTATAGAAGTAGTAAGTATTCGGATCTCAATGGTCCACCTGGTACAGTGATGCTAATTGGGGCCATTTTGGGTATGTTAAATAAAAGAAAATGATAATCAACATGAAAACCTTAACAATTTGAAGAATTTTTTGACGGAAAATAGCTTAGCTACCATAACGTTTCATTAGATTAGCTATAAACAGCTGTTATGAGGAAGGAAGGGAGAATGAAATAAGCAAGGAAATACAAAAGAATTATGCAGATGTCAACCCAAATCCTCAGGATTACTCTCCGTCTTTTATGTTTTAATACGAATTTTCCATCTGTTTTTGTATACATCAATTATAGCTTGTATACTGTAAAAATTGAATTTTACTCCTTAGGCATAAAAAAATATTGACAACAGCATACTAAAACAAAATTTACTCTTCAGTTTGCCAACTAAAAAAAACAGAGGAGCTAAAACGTAGACCCAATCTTAATCACTAAATATATAAAATATACAATATTGATAAAGGTAAATGGGTCTTTTAACAAAGTAAAGAAGTTTTTTTTTTTTTCATAACAGCAATTTATAAATATTTATGCTTGAGCATAGATAACTCAACAATTTCGTTTTTTGTTCTTTATATGATATATAAATAATGTTTGAACAATAAATCTGCACACATTAATTTATGATAAATAACGTTGTTGGGAAAATAAATGATATGCAGTTATGTTTCTAGGTATTAAATCAAATTAAATAAATAAACTATGACTACACTTGATACTTAGGACGAATAACGGTGGAGTTAATGAGTTTTTGATTACCACAATGAACTTCAAATGTCTCTTCTAAGCCCAAGTCTTTTTTTGAGAATCGCCCAACTCTTCAGATCCCGCCATCCTCGTCATATACTGTAGCCAACCAAATTGATATTTTATCTGATTGATTGCGAAGACTAACAACATCACCACTAATCAACTCACCAGACCCTTCCAAAGCTTCACCTATTAAAGGCATCATCACTTCCAGCCAATTCACATCTAGTCCTCTGTCAAAGAATTTTCTTCTATTGACAGGAGTACTATAACCCCCTCGTTCTCCATAACAGTTAGAAGTGTCTTCCCACATTGATTTTACTCCCTTTTTAGAGAGACAATAGTCACATTTATCACTTATCTCAGAGGCTAACTCGATATAATTATATATGGCCCAAAAATCTCCACAGGTTTGAATGAATCATCCCATACATTTTGTGGATCATGATTATAACACCAAAGAGTCCATTCATGTTCTAACGGATGCTTGATTTCAAAGTCGGTAGGACTATCAACGGGAGATACAGAGGCACTAGAATAAGGTGAGGTGCTTTCAGCCATATCTTTCCGACTACGAGTTTCGTATTGCTTTCGACTTGTTTTCATCTTTTTCTACAGATAAACTTTGATCCATATTCACCTTTGCTTTAGATCATACCCTCCTTATTCTCCCTCAATCTCTGTAAAGAAGTTATCTGTTAATACATACAAAGATTAAGTATATCAATCTATGTTGACACAAAAATGGATATTACTTTATACATTAAAACAATAATTAACTTAATATGTTTTTATAGCAGTAAAGCATATTCATATTATGGTTAGATACACATTTATATATTTGAAGTCCTTGACGAAGAGAAACTTAGTTACTTTTTCATAATAATAGTAAATACAACAAAGTCTAATATTATAAAAACTTCTGAAAGTTCATTAGAGAAATTATTCCCAACCCATAAGTTGTACTCTTCAAACAAACTTACAAAAAAACTATAAACATGTAACATGGTGATAACTAAGGATACATATTTATGCATGTATAAACTTTAGAATTACAACACACATATCCCTCAGAATAACAGAGATCTCAAACTCAATTCTTTTTACCTAAAAATTAATATTTATTTGAGTAATGTATCTAAATTTGCTCCAAAATTAAACTCAATTTTACGTTTTTAACATTTTTTGTGGCCTTCACATTCTAATTTGATCTCTCCTACTTTTAACGTTTAAAACCTTCTTAAAAGGTTTTACTAAATTGATTCGTAACCTTTTTCAGAATAACGTTTTATAAAGAAAAAAAAAAATAATAATTAGTGCGACCTCTCAAAATTAAAGCTCTTTCTAATTTTAACAAAAATAATTTTCCTACTAGGTTTTACCAAAATTTATTTCTGCCTCTTTCTCTAATCCTGCTTAAAAACCGACAAACAAACTGAAACGCAAACATAACATTGTAGACTTAGGTAATAATAATCATAAAATATCTAAACTTTTATTGAAAAGCGTTTTTCAAAATGAAAAAAGCCAAATATTTATTTTAAAATATCTCATATGACATCCAATTAGCATAGTGATGTCTTCTGGAATGTTTAAATTGTATTTTTTATGATGAAACTAACCGCACTTTAACATCGGACGTCTTAATATAAAACTCCATCATTACCTCATAGCTTTAATGTCTTTATGTCATGAATAACTATGTATAATATGTGCTAATTGTATCATGACAAAAACAATAACTAATATATAACTTTTTTTAAAGAAAAATGAACAACAGCTTCCAAAAAGAAAAAAAAATATATATATATAAAATTGCGCGTTATACGCGGTACACTAATATTTAATTACTTTTTTTTTAATATGAAATATTCATTTTAAAAGAAAATTGTATAAAAGTTTTGAAAAGTTGTTTACTCATGTAAAAAAGTCATTACCTCTAGCAATAAAGTTTAATTATGTTTAAGTTATGGTTTCTCTTCAGTTTTTTTGTTCGTTATCAAGAGTATAAAAACTGTAAGGAATATAATTTAATGAGCCTTCGTAGGAAGATAATCTATGTTAACAATAAAATGTCTTTACATTTTGAGAGGTCAAGGTCCCATTAAAATTGATGTAGCTCAATAGACAACGCGCTTGGGAGTAATTTATCTCTTCCACTCATTGTGCATAGGTTTGCACGTCAAAGACAGAAATATAGACAAATAACTTTACAGTTTACGTACATGAATTTTACATAATATTCCTAGGTCAGATAGAGTAAATGTAATACTATAATAATTGCAAATATTTAAACATACATTTTGAACAAATGTAGACACAAGGCTCAAATTAGTGTTATTTTTTAAGTAGGATAAATACACTAAATATCTATTTTAATAAAAATCAAGGTGAAGGATCATAGTCACTCAAAAGGTCAAAAAATGTTAAAGATAACAAACAGAAGTGAATTTTTTTGGAAATGATTTTAGGCAGAGGTTTGCACTTTACTCTGTGCCCATTTTATTTGAAAATAAATTTCTCTATTTGTCTTAAATTGAGTATTCTTTTATAAAAATCCCCATATTGTCTAAAAATTATTACATATAGAAACTTCAAAGGCTCTTTACAAATTCTTGGGCTGATCAATCTGACACAAACTAAATATTTATTCATAGATTACATAGATACACTTTTGTAGGCTATAACTCTACCATTTTGAAAAAAAAAAAAAAAAACATTTTAAGTGCCTTCTAACATTATAATAGATCAAAATGTTTGGTATGTGTATGAGTGGGTAAAAATACAATTTTCTGATTACTATCAGAAACATGTTGACAACAGCTATTAGGAATAGCAACAACCTTCAGTAATCATGCTTTATTGCCTTTGTTCTTGAAACTTGCATGGTTATGAAATGACGTCATAAATCATTATCAATGCAGAAACTATTTATATGATGTGGATCTAAATAACTAAAGAAAATGTTTGCTTTGCGTCATTGAAGGTGACGCCTTATTTGGGGTTCATATTTAATATTCTTACAAAAACGAAATGAACAAATTTTCAATATATCTTGATAAAGCTTCAACAAAAGACTTCTGACCTGTAGTAAGTAATACTTAATCCCAATAATAGAAGGTGATATTTGGATTAAATCAAAGTAATATAAACTGAAATCTTTATAATATGGTAAATATACATAATTTTATTTGATTGATTAGGAAGGAAAAAAGTAGGATCATTAAAAGAAAAATCAGATTCTTTACAATGTAATTATTAATTTGTATCTACAACTCGGAAATACGTTGATATAACAATCTAATAACATTTTTAAATACATATTTGTATCTGAGATATATAAAAAAAACTAAGCATTAAAGATTTAAATTTTTGATAGACAGTAAGGTTTAAGTTCTTTTATTTGTTGAGGTCATTTTAACAACTAATAGTTGACTATTTTTCTTAATATTAATGAAAAAAAGGTTGCAAAATGATTTTTTAAGCAATCCAGAAAAGAAAAAAAAAGAGTCCGGCCAAACCAAAAGTGGTTTTGATCATTTGAATATCCGAAGTATTTCGTTGGCTACAATTTGATTTCTTCAAATAAAAAATAAGGACTATATTCTTATGTATCCCTTGAGAGAATGAACTTTAATTAAACTTTTGAAATTCATCAACATAACATAAAAATTCAAACTTATGAAATTGAGCAACATAACTTTAAAATTAAAACTTCTGAATCCCTTTACAAATAGAGAATTGTATTAAAAAAAAGTCATTTCGCATAGCTCTTTGAAGATTAAAAACATTACAAACATAATTTGTTTCATTAAAATACAACAGAAAGTTTAATTAACAGGTCACCCTAAAACTTAATATGACATGGCTTTGACAACGTAAACGTCCCCGACTCTTACTAATCAAATTGCACAGAGCTATTATTAATCCATAATCTATGGGTAAAAAGTGTAAAAGCGCCCAATTGTTCTCTTCAGAATGAGGATTTCATTGGAGCCAGTTGTCCTTGCTTAAAAAGTGTTCTCCAACTCCGAAATTGGATCCTTTTAAGGAATATTCAAAGCAGCAGAAAATCAAAAGGGACATTTGTGGATTTTCAATACTTTTAAGTATTTTTTGTTAACGTTTGCAAAAAAAAATGGATCCTATTTAGAAAATTTACTTGAACTATGGAAGTGGGAGCCAAATTTTATAGAAGCAAGAAAGGAGAATTCCTTTTATGCGGAACATTAGAAACCACAGACTTTTTTTTCCGAGAATGTTTGACTTTAAATGACGTATATATGAGAGTTAAAATTTTGCTGGAGAATACCTTCGAATGTAAACTCGATAAATATAATTTTTTAATCTTTTTTAATGGGACAGCCCATGGGAAGATCAATGCTATTTTAGCAAAAATCAGGTATGTGTTTGATATTATGAGAATGCAAGGAAAAATAGACAATCATGGAGTAGTATCTATTGCAAAAAATTATATTTGTGTGTTATTTAGTATTTAGAGATGTTTTCTTTGAGATTATTTTATTGTATATTTATATACCAAACTGTCATGCCTTAACTTTGAAAGGTTTTGTTTTGTTTTTTAAAATGACTGTCTATTGATGTCATTTTTAATATAATTGTATTTCAATGTATTTTTAAATTAAATAAATGCCAGGAATAAAGGCCGAGAGAAAAATAAATAAAGTTAAACAATATTATGCCCTGTTTCCAAAAGAACATGACTACAATTTCTGGTGATCCCTTCTCGCTTATATAATATATACATTGGCCATTTTATTATTTCTATAAAGTAATTTGGCTATTGCAAACAAATATAAATGTATAACTATAGTTTTAATAAGATATTACTAAGTAATTTTATAATACAGTATTGAATAAAATACTTTTTAGAATTTTCATATTATAAAATATATACTATATATATATATATATAAATATGTAATTCATTTTAAAAAGTGTGGATAAATAACACCTTTACCATGTTTGTATTCTTTGTTACTTCAATTATGTAAATAAATAAATATAATTCAACAAAAACCATTAGAAACATAAATATCACATCAATATGCAACACACATCAACTCTCAAACTCTCTTTCAGAAAGAAAACATTTTCAATATAATTATTTATAACTAATTCAAATACAAATAGTGGGAAATAAAGAGCTGACATAAAAAATATTGCAGGACATGTTATGACCCTTTAACGCCCACTAGTTCAATGCATAGACATAATTATCTAATTTTTAGTTATTACAATTTTTATTCATTTCTTAAAACATACAAGTTATTTTTTTCTTTCTAAAATTGGTAAGAATCAAAGTTTTGTATAAAAAAATATATATATTGAAAAGTAAGATTTTTAATCTTTAAAAAAAATGTTATTTTAGCACAATCCATTAATTTAATAGTTCCATTGATTATATTAGGTGTCGTAAAAATAAATCCCTTATTTTTAATGTATTTTTATTTCTTTCCATTAATGTTTAAATCCATGGCAATCAAAACAGTGCTTACATGGATCTAAGACTCCATGATTACCATTATTTAATCCATATTTCGATAATTGGCCTTCCATAGCCTTGTGCATCTTTTTTCTCAAAATTAGCAAAACGGAATCGATGAAACCAAAATTGTGCGTGAATGACTGTTACAATATCCGAAAAATAAACGCCATTTACTGTCTGACTTACTTTTTCCTCCCAATATATGACTTTATTAATGTGTATCTAGCGCTGTATAAGTGCAATCCATTAACGCTAAATGGTGTAAGAAAAATACATATATAGGGAAAAATAATGTATTTGTTTTTACTATACTTATGTTATATGTAATTCTTTCCATGATGTTTTTTCTTTTTTTTTTTTGAAAATGTTATATATTACGAATGTGGATATAAGATTTACGGTAACATTATGGTGATAAATTGAGATTTAAAAGTTTATTTATGACGTGTTAATTATATAAATACCGCATTTAAAGGTTTTTTTATCCCATTAAATAAGTACAAGGTCTTTGATAGTTTGTATTTATGTATTTAACAACGGATTTAAATTAAAAAAGTCTTACTTAACGATATTTTTTTTTGAAAAACAAACAAACTTATTTAACTATTAATTTATTCCAATTCTGTTCCACAGTTCTAAATTGACAGATTATCAAATAAAGTAATTTAGTAGTGATAATTATATCTCTACGAAAAAGAGAGATGAGTCTTCCAAAACCTTAGCTTACATTAACTCACTCGTGTGCAAAAAATATGTATATTTTTTTTCAGTGTGAGTTGACTTTATATTTCAATACATAAATAAGTATTATAAACTATAATATAAATGCCTCAGTCCATAGACGATTGAATAGTGTTAATAAATACGGCAAAAGTTTTAAGAGTATTATGGAGTTGTAACTACACGATTAAGACACAAGGCATATAATTTAATAATTATCCTTTAAATATTTTTAATTTGATCAAATGACCAGATAACGTCCGATTGTTCCAAGGATTTTTGCTCCATGAAACATCAGTGAAAATCATGAAAAAGGGACCGGGAATGAATTGATTGAATGGACATTAGTGTGCATCCCCTAGCTCTATAGTTTTGCAATGAAATAAATCATGGCTATCTACAATATCTCCATTACCATTTGTACATTTTTCCAATCTCAAAAGCTCCTTTAAAAAAAGTTTTAGATTAGATGTGTTGTTTTTCATTCACGATAAGGGTTCCATTCACATCAAACCTTTCCAGTACTTCGTGGGACCTTAAGAGGAGTCAGTTCAGACCAATATGTAGGTATGCAAGAGTTTTTTCTTCTTACTGCGTAATAATAAGTTGATATATATAATGTTGTACGGTACAAAAAGCCCTCCAACGGCCAATTGGGACAATAAAACACCCTTTTTCCAAATTGAAATGGCCTAAGAAGCATTAAGCTTTGACCAAATAGTCCTTACATAAGAGGTAAAAATATTAACCTGAAAATAGGACAGTCTAATTTTACAGTGCATTATAGAAAGTTAGCGAAGGCTTTTTTTTCCTTATTTTCTTTTTGGAAAACTCGTTTCTACCTGTTCATTTCCCCTTCATTAGATAAACGAAATAGCCTTTCTTTTCCATTACCTGTCGTCAGCCCGTAGTTCCAAAGTAATTTTCTTTACCTACAGTAGAATGAAGTAGAATATTAAAAGTATATTCTTCTTTAGCTTTTGTGTGGTGTACAATAATCTAATCAATATCAGTCCTATAAAACAATTTGCTTTCAGTACACATATAAGTGTAATCCTTGATTTGTGATCCATTTAAAGAAGAATGAAGTGTCCTTCTTACAGATGACGACCGTTTTTAGAGGAAGCTTTGTTTCTTCATCCAATTGGACGTAAATAGATTGATTGCAATCAGGGAGAGGGATAATTAAATTTCTCAAAGTTGTTTTTTTTTATCTAAGAGGATTTTCTAAGGAATTTACTTTGAATGTTAAGAGTAAGTTTTTATCATTTTTTTAAATATTGAATTATATTATATAAAAAATAAGTTATTGTATCACTCTGAATTAAATTTTCATTTGATTGTTATTATTATCCATGTTTACAATATCAGCCGTTTTGAAAGGTTATTTTGTTTTTGACGGATACAAATGTTTAAAATCATCTGGTCTGCCTCTCAATTTTCTACTATACAATTATTTTATTTTCAAAAAAAGGAATTGAGGAAAATACTCTTAAGCAACTTTAAAAAAGTTGTTTATCCCGGGAAAATATGAATATTTTACAAAAATGCTACATTTTGACAAATAAATAATCTTTCAAAAAATTTAAAATCAATTTATCTCTCAATTGAATTTTTATTTGGAAAGTAAATAATTCTATAGTAGTTTGTTTTTAGGGTAGACATTTTTTTAAAATAGAAATTCGTGGAGCACTCTATATGACGTATAATCTTTTTATTTGTCAAAAATAAATGAATCGTAATAACACTGCAAAATGCCTGATACTGTAAACATTAGTGGCAAAATTGTGTACCAGCATAAAAAATAATTAAATAGAGAATTGAATTAGCTATGAGATAATGAGGAGTTTCTTTTTAATCATACCTTTTTTCTACTAGATTTTCTGTTACCAAATTTAAATAAAAATATTTTTCTTTATAATACATTTTGATATCACATTTTGCAAAATATCTACAAAGGGAATTAAAAAAATTGCGACATGGAAAGTTTTTCCATTACATACTCACAACATAAATCATAAAGTAACCTGATAGTGAATTTATTTAAATTCAATTGTGTGTTTGTGTAGGTACATTTTATTGTGGGTAATGTCGACTGCAGAGGAGACCGCAAAAACCTAACAATATTTTATCTTGGTTCGACTCCTTTTTATAGAAAAAAAAAAAAAAACCTGCAATAAATTAAAGAAAAAAT
Source organism: Lepeophtheirus salmonis (assembly GCF_016086655.4). Lineage (NCBI taxonomy): Eukaryota > Metazoa > Arthropoda > Copepoda > Siphonostomatoida > Caligidae > Lepeophtheirus > Lepeophtheirus salmonis. Next base: position 37,578,220 of record NC_052131.2, read on the forward strand.
ATGAAGTCAAAAAAATAAATATGATTTTTAGATTCCTTATCAAGTTCTAATAGTCTTACTTAAAAAATCACTACTAACAATTATAGTGATGATTTTTTCTAGTGATAGTTTTGATTTTGGATATAAATAATAAATATTTGTTAGCAATTATAGACTTTTTAAAGGCTGGAGACAGCTATTGAATTTGAAAAAAAAAAATCAAGTATAATTCTTAAACAATATTTGTTCAACCAAAAAAGCCATTTTTGTTCCTAAATATGGATTCATATTATACGTACATTTATCCAGTTTATAGAAAATCAAATGTAAATGTACAAAATTATTTTAAAGGTTTTTGTAGAGGAACTTGAATAACGTTTTGGATAATCTTATGGATACAAAATAAACCCCCAAAAAAAATTTAAAGATTTGTGATCAACATTTGCTTCAAATTATTATGACTAAAATCAGATATGAAATCTAAAACATTAGCAAAAAGTTAAATTTTTGTTGCTTTGAGTAATAATTTTAAAATAAATTATATATAAAATACTTAATAATTGTATTTTTACTAAATTTATAAATCTTTTATTGCTCTGCATGGATCAACTATTTTTATTGATTTAATAAGATACATTTTAAAGAATTTTGCATATTATAATCTTCAAATATTAATAACTCATATTAATAATTAAATTATGTCCTATTTTCAAAAGGGAAAATATTTTTGATAAATTAAATTATGAAAGAATAAAATTACATTTTTCGCAGTTTTTTTTACAAACAAAAAATCTATTCTTCAGAGTCTTTTCAAGCGGACTCGGAGCATCAAAGTATGCCTAGTACTTAAGAAGAACTCCGTCAGGCTAAATGCATTTTCAAGCTACTTTCAGTGTCTTCAGGTTAGATTCCGAAAATGTAAGTTACTGAGTAGGTCGAGTTCCGGAATAAAACAAAATATTTAAGGAGTAATCTGTGACTTTTATGGGAAATTATTAATTGTTTTATATTCTGTGGCAATTTCTATTTGAATAGATAATTAATAAGGAATTGCTCAAGACGTGAAAGGAACCCAATCAGTGCAACCTATCAACCAAAATAAGATTAAAAAGCTCTTTATTGTAGCTATGTTTTGGCTGGCATTGCAAAAAAACACATACTATACAAATTTTGTCTTACTAAATTCCTGCATTGGAACTGTTTTTGACCGCTTGGCGATGGAAAGTATTAAATAAGAAGACCGTTGAAATCGGTTGGATTTTATCTAATAAATTAGTAACTTTAATAGATTTGAACTAGCTACCGATTAAAATAATGAAATTATAAATTAATAGGATTTATTAATTGCAATTTGTACAACCTACTTATAAAGTTAAAAAGTTACAAATTGTACAAAATCCCAACTTTTTTTTATAACATTTTACTTTAAAAGTTGGAAGTATTTAATAATAATTATATGACCTTTAGGGCATCAATGATCTCAAAGGTTAAAAAAGTTTTTGTCATTTTGTATTTTTGTAATTGCTATAAATAGAATATTCACTTATAATATATAGTATATTTGAGTAATTTTGCCTTTAGTCAAGGATTACAATGTAGAATAAAGGAAAGGGGCTTAATTTAGTACACGTTTTAGTTTTTCTAGTCTAGTTCTTAGAAGGCAGTGTTAGGGTCAAATATAAAACATTAAATAAAAACACTGTTAACCAACACATTTTTTCCTTTAAATTGAGGGTTCCTCATTGATTCTATCTCTATAATTATAATAATAACCTTAATTTTTATAAAAAAACTTACAATTTTGGCCTACAGAAACAACATTTTAAAATACTAGAAATTTTTTTAAATAACTGAACCAATTTTTGTCAAAGAAACAAAACATAAATACAGTCAAAACTGAATTAGTGGTCAGGCAAGAGAGCTTGAAGGGCCTGGTGTTCAGTGTAGGTAGCTTCTTAAATGACAGTTGGGAAACTAAAGTCCACGTATATTTTCTGTTCTGCCCACAAAATACTTTAGCAAATAATGTTAAAAATTATTATAAGTGAATAAAATCCCACTATTATTGATTGTAATTTGTAGGGATCAAGAAAATCTTTGTTTTTCGATCTACTAATCTAGCTTAAAAACGTACATTTGAGGCTCACCTGATGAAATGTACAACTCAGCACAATCTTAATTCTTAAATATGAGAAATTGTCCAATAATTGTGACGTACAAATCTCATTAGTACTCCTTCTTCTGATATAAGTGAGTTACTTATATCTTTTCGAAAAAATATTTGAAATACATTTTTTTGCAAATATTATTTTATGTAAGATATAACAATAGTGCGGTCATCAGAAATAATCTACTTCTAAATTAGGTCCTTGACCTAAAAAGTTTTCCCATCCCTGTCTTTTACCATAATTCCTATTTTGTAACCATTCTAACTCTATAAATACTCGTAGCTGCTTTGTATATATAAAACTCTGAAAAAATAGCCTTTCTATCAGATTTGACTACAACTTAAAAATAATATATATATATTTTTTATTATGAAATTTTGTGTCTTTGTAGCTTTGCTCATTTGAAAGGAAGCTCTACTGTGATAAGCAATGATATCATATTTTGGCCCAGGAAGCAAGGTGTTTTTCTCTCCAAATTTGATTCCAAGGGATTACTTTCTGAATAGATATCTTTAGGGGAGGTACTGCGTGATCTATTGAGATCTGAACACTTAACTATTCAATAATGTTGAATGATTGAAATTGATTCATATTAGAAATGGCAATTAGTTACAAAATATAACAAATCTCAGCTCTCAAGCTTATGAACACGTTGAGAAAGTGACATTTGAACGGGTTGGACAAATTTCCATTTGCAAACACCAAGCAGTGGGGCGTCTTCAGGACTACCGTCTACGCCGTCAGCAAGTCCATAACGTTGGAAAGGAGGCTGGGCTCCGTCAAAAAGGCCCAACTGGACCTGGAGGAGTTTAATAAAACAGCCTAGACCAATCCCCTCAAGTCCATGAAGGTCCCTACAAGATATTTCGAGTTTCAAACCAGACTGCCCTAAGAGCTTTAAGAAAAAGTGGGTGAAGATGCTATTTGTTACCCCAACAATGAAAGAAACCCATCTCTACCGTCCAATGCTTCTTTTGAATGAGTCTTTTAAGTTATTTGAACCCTTTTTTGGCAGTTTTGGTCCCCCCTGTGATAATAAGGCCTATGTTATCAGCAAATCAAATTGTAAGCAATGGGCATGGCTCAGGCCCAATTCAATGCTGCATTGTACAATTCAACACGAATAACGAAAAAATCCCTCCTTGAGGACAATCGTGGGTGGGAGTGAAATAGATCTTTATTCGCCGTTGTGTACAAACTATTTTCCTGCTTTTATAAAAAATGTTAATAGCTTTGAATTGTGGAAAAGTGAATAACATTTTGGTTCAGATATTTTTCAATTATGTCGTATGGGAGGTTGTCAAATGCTCCTTCAATGCCAAAGAAAACAACAATAGCATGTTTTTTGTTGAGGACAGCACTTTCTGTTCTATTTACTAATTTGGCAATAGCAAAAACAGTTGATTTCCCCTTTCAAACCCCATTTGTCATTGAAATCTTTAGTTGTAAGGATTCGATATAACAAGAAATGATTCTCTCCATTCCTTTGACAATTGTGTTAGCCAATGTTATGGGTCGAAATGCTTTGGGGTTTGAATAATTTGCTTTAAAAAAAAACCAACTTTTGCTTCAGTCCATATATTGCATGAGCATGAGAAAACTTCAAGGATAATTTTATAAAAACACTATTCTATTATTTTATTCGTCGGACAAATTTTTAAAAATTATTGGGGCAAGTTAATCAGGTCCTTGTCTTTTAAAATTCTTGAAAGATTTAAAAACTTCTTTCACGAGTGTTCCATCAATTTTCTTCATTCGATAATTTTCCTCTCTCTGACCCATGAAGGATGACGTTGTTGAAATAAGTCAAAATATTTTTTTCATGTTATTGTTGCCTGAAAAGTTTCCTTCGTTATTATTTAAATGACCTAATGTATAATTATGTCACCCTTTTTGACATTGAATCGCAGCTATTAAGGCTTGCTGAGAATCCAATTCAGTGCATCTCTTTCTCCAGTGATGACGTTTTTCTTCCAGTTACTCCACTCCATGGTCTTTTTTGGAAGCTAATATTTTTTTAACTTTTTTCAATTATATTAAAGAATTACTTTATCAAAAAATAATTTCAATTTTAAATGATTTTTGTTGTTTAACCTTTAATTTTCTTATATAATATTTAAACAATAAGCAATGTAAAGTTGTATGAAAGAGTTTTTTTCTTAAATATAATTAATTCGACTATTGACTAATTGTAAGAAGTATTAAATATTTTAAAGGAAAAATAATTTGAAAAAAAAAAAACAAAAAAAACTTATGTATTTAATATGATGTAAATAATCTGATCAACTTTTTAATATTTCATATATGACAGTTTCTTGATATTTAATCTTTCGAATGGTAAAATGTTTTTTATCAATTATTATTCCCTTTAACTTTTATCTATATAGTTATCTCATTTTAAAAAAATTATTCAAAAACAAACTTGAGCTATCTTGCTTACGCACAAGTCGAGAAAATGATACTTGAACGTGATAGACGAATTTACATCCACCCACTCCAAGCAGTTTGGCGTCTCCAGGACCATCGTCTACGCCGTCAGCAAGTCCAAAACGTTGGAGAGGAAGAATATAAATGTCAAAATGAGCAAACTTGATACTAAGAAATTAAATAAAACCTCCCAAGCCAATCCTTCTGGCCAATGAGAGACCATGCAAGAGTTATCGGGATTTCATACCAGACTGTCCAGAGATCTATCAAAAAAGTGAGGGGAAAGAGCCTTGTGAGGGTCAAGAGGCCGCTTTGGACACCAACATTGGAAAAAAAAGAAGTAAAAAACACAAATCCTCGTTGCAACATTTTATTTTTTATTAATAAATTATAACTTGCTGAATTTTAAAATTCAAAGTATTCAGATTTTAATGGACAACTTGGTAGATATTACAGCCTATATATGTAGATTGTACAAGTTTTTTTAATCGTAAGTCGACGTTATCAGATTCTTCTACTTTAGAAATTGTTTTCAAAAGAATATATCTTTCAATTAAACGGAACGACAGCCTTGTGTAGATACAAGTTCAAAACAGATAATTATTTTAGGGTTTTATTAGAAAACGTTTCCGTGTTTACGAAGAATAATTATTTTTGTTGGTCGTTACAACCCTATGAAGTATTAAATTTTTTTCTTTTTTCGTTTATGATTGATCATTGTATGAGATGGATAATGTGTCTTTTGGTACAATGTAATGATAACAATGAATAAATTTATAATTCTCATAAAAAAAAAATATATATTTACTAAAACATAAAAAAATGCACAAAATCAGGTTGGTCGTTTGCCAATTCTTCCCTACTACCAAACTAATATTCAATATCATGTTGGGAATTGTTCACAACCAACAAAGCTACCTCTAATTCAACCAATCAACGTACAAAACACTGATTAAAGGGTTTAAATTGCTGACAAATGATGAATAACTTTATTTCCTTCAAAAAGGAACAGAAAAAAGTCTCCAAATCAGATTACCAATTCTTCCCCACTAATTCTTATCATTGTGGGGAATTGTTGACAACTTAACTAAATCTTATTACAATTTAATCAATCAAAGTACAGAACACTGATAACAAGGGGAAAAAAGAGGAATATGCACACCAGACAACAAATGCAATGTAAATGTGTAGGCTAGTAAGATTACGCAGTGTTCTACATAAGTACATAAGCTTTACATTTCAATACATGCTACTAAAATATTTACTTATCTGCACAAAAGTATACATATATATACTTACCTTGTAGCATTTCAAACAAAAAATAAATATTCAAAGCATAATACAAGCCTTTTAAAATAAATTGAAACGAACTTCAAACGTTTGCATCTAATTTATTCTCACTCATAAACGAATAGAATACAATATAAACATTTTTATGTTAGTATATAATATTTATAAAAGAGTATTTGTCTGTAACATCTTGCATTGACAATGGAAATGATTAAATCCATGTACATCTAAATGAAGGCAATTTTGATTCTCACAATAATACTATACTTTTTATATAAAAACACAAGGATATATTTTAGTTGTACACAAATCATTTTTTCGTCATTGATAATTACTGTAAAGCTTACAGTTACTTACATTTAAGTAAACGAGAAGCAAAGATTGAGTAAAAATCTTGGTATAGTTCAATATGATTATCGCTAATAAAAATTAATAATATCCTATAATCAGGGATGACTCGTATTTCCTCTTTTCTAATAACATGCGTTCTACACCATAACTTCTCATCAGCTGAGAACAAGGATACCTCAAAATCAGATTATCGTATTTATTTATCCTGTCCATGATATTTAACACAACTATTTTAGCATATCATAAATTCAATCATTGTATCCCTCAGATGCTGCATAATAAAATTTTCGTTTATTACTTTTTCATCGTTTTTCAATGCACCTCTTGGCTGACGAGTTCATCGTGATACCATCAGGAGAGAAATTCATGATTACTTCAGCCTTAATAGCTTTGTCAGGGCTCCAAGACATCTACTCACTCGTAGGATGAAGACCTATAGACTTGGATATGCAAAAAAGTGGGTTCAGTGGTAGAATGCTCGCCTGCCACGCGGGCGGCCCTGATTCGATTCCCAGACGATGCAATGTTCTTTTTGTCATTTAAAAAAACAAGAACAATTACTAAGAACAGTCGTCCGTCCAATGTGAAGATCTTCTCAGACAAGAATATCTTTAACGTTAAACACGTTTCTAACCGCAGAAAGGACAGATTTAAAACAGTATCACCTGAGAAACTCCGGCCCAAGCAATGTCTTTAGGAATCTTGGCCTCTGATACGAAGAAAATTAATTTATTTTTCTTTAAGTCCAATGACAAAACAACTTTCAAAGTCAATAAATAAAATATAAAGAATTAGGCCCTTTTGTAATATTGGCAATATAATTTTTATGGCAAGCTTTTATTGTACATTATATTTTTCCTTTATTGTCAAATAACTTCAAAATGAAAGCTTAAAATGTAATTTTATTAGTCTACAAATTGATTTTTTAGTACATACGAAAGATTCAATCAAATTTGACGAACTTAAGAAAAGCACTATATAAAAAACCTGTTATAACCGTGAAACTGAAAGATATTTTGTGTCTTGTTCTGAACTTGAGAAAACTATTTATAATTTAATATACTTAATAGAGAAGAAGTTAATAAAGATAAAAGATTAAAGCTAATATAAGAATCTTTTATTCCTATAAATAAATTATTCGGGTTATTTCTTTGAAGTCGTCGCAAATTGCAATTTAATGTTTCTAGACATATATAATTAATCATAATAAAAAATATTTTATTAGAAAGGCCACGTAACAATATAGACTCTAGATTAATGGCTCTCAATTTGACGTCTATTTAACAAATTTCAGACAATTTTTTAATCTTTTTGCTTTTTTTATTAATCCTTTTGAATACTTCTCTGATAAAAAATAAACTGTCATTTAAAAAAAAAAAATCAGAATACAAATATTACTCAATCATATTTAATAATTATGTTGGCGAACATTACCACAACGTATTTGAACAATATAACTTATTTTGGATAATTAGTTTGCTTTTGACCAATAAAGAGGTTAGAATTCTTTTGGTGTGCTTCGGAATTATTTAATATTGTGAAACATTTAATGAACAAATCAATTTATAGAAAATTCTTAAACATTTTTGAAGGCTTGGTTATTCTTTTAAATTAGTTTTTTTTTTGTGAAAATGCTCAACATAGAAAAATAAACAATCTTTCAAATATTTTTAAAGAACTTGTCCTGGATTGATTTTTTTCCCCATTTTTTCAATAGTTGACAATTGCAAAGCACACCACAAGACATTTAATCTTTTTACTTGTTAGAAATAAACTAACAATTTAAAGGTTGTGGTACCTACGAATATGTACCAATATTGTAATAAAATAAATTCGATAAATATATGAATTATTTATGTATCTATATATTAATAAAACAAAGATTATCGCAATGTATATATGAATGTATCCAAAACAGGGTGCACTGTTTATTAGAATGGTCCACATTGCACTTTTTTTTGAATATGTTGAGACTTCATTGGCTTAAAATATGCATTTGGCTAAACATAAATGTATGATACATTTTGAACAATTTAAAAAAAGTTTTAGAGGTCGAAGAACAAACTTAAATTTTTGAAAATTGGCGGGGTTTTGAAAAAGGGTACCCTGATGTTTTAATAGTTTTAATAATGAAATATTGTGGGAGTTGTGGATGTAGCATTGTTTTTTTTATTATAATCCATAGACAATGACAATGAATTACCTCATGTATGTATCTTGTATGCAGCATACGGGTTTTCTTTGCTTTTTTTATTGAGCCCTCTAGAGACTCAAATACTCATCAGTCATCATACCATATTTATCTTTTTTTTTCAAACTCTTATTATTTCATTCTTGAGAGGTGAACACTTCATATAAACAAATATAAGAATTGAGTAGTTACGTAAGAGTGTGCTCGTGAAAAATTTAGAAGAAACAAATAGTCCTTTTCCTACTATAAATCTAAGTCGAGTCTCAAATTTTTGCTCCTAATTCCAGGTCCATGGGATTTATACATTTATGTTTTTGAGTTTATTATAAAATCGCTATCAAGTCCATGTCAAATCACTAGTCTTAGCTGTCGAATCCAAGTAATGTCTCGAGTATTTGTTCGATATCAAGTTTCGTATCATAAAATATATATTTAATCCCAATGCAATACTTAATCGAGAAAATAAACAAAAATAAGAAAAATAAAAACATTTATAAAGGCGTTTCCACTTCTTTGTTGGGAAGATCTTCTTCTTTGGAGCTTTTTATGTTAGGTATTACTAGCAAATTAATATGGGTGTGTCCATTAAAAAGCAATTTTTTACGTTAAAATAGTTAAAAGGTCAAACAATGTTGATTGTATCTAGTGGTAAATATTTTATTTTTTTCAATTTTGCAAGAGTAAAATTTAAACAAAATGTTTTGTGAGGACATTTATTTGACAAAATCATATGAAAATAGTGTTTGGCACAGCCTTTTTTCAGTATGTGAGCCCTCAGCTATAATAATAGTCTCAAAATGAGACTTAAATCCCGTGGAGACGTTGATTATGTACTCAGACGCGAGCCTTGTTCACTCCTTCTAGGTGGAGGCCTCTAGAGACTTACATTCATGTGAGGAGTAGCAAACACCCTCTCCTCCAGACGTACCTAGATAGGGTAACCCTAGGGATGCGTATCGGGAGAGAAGGGTGGCCATATGTTGAGGTCCCCAAGTACGGAAAGTTGTTTTGCAGGAAGGCCTGGGTCTTAGCGGTGCAATTACTCAAAGCTCCGTCTTGAGAAAAACGAAGGTGTCTCTGAACTGTTCAATGCACTAGTTAGTACTTTCTTATCCAGAAGGTCGATATAAGCATCTGCATCTAGCTGCTCCTTTCTTTAAATAAAAATGGGAGGGAGAAATGGCCTGAGCTGTCCACTGGATTTTTTGTTCAAAAACATGTCTCACTGAATTGTTTGTTTTGATTTAGTGGCTCTTCTGCTTATTCACAGATGTATCAACTGTGAAAATTTTGCAACACTTTGCACGAAATTTTCGTTGGCTTGAAAAAATATAAAATAATCTTTCTCTTTTTAACCGTCTCTCTTGCTCTGTTTAGAGATAAGATGCATAGTTGTCCTGATCTTTTATTTTTAAATGAAGGTTCCTTTTTTCTAACAATTCAAAATTTGAAAACTAATTAGCCCCGCATAGTGCGATGCCATGCTAAAGACAGGTGACTGTTAGACACAGGTATATGATATAGTGAGTTTGAAAGGACTTTGTAAACAATATATGAATATCCCTTCTCTAAACATGTATCATTCATTCAGTTAGAAATTACTGTTCTACAATATAACTAATATTTTTGTGCATCTCAATTATCAACCCTTCCCATAAATGTATTTTTATAGCCCCTAATTTCAATTTATGTGTATAAAATATATTGGGAAATATTTTGTTTCAATTTATATTGGAATTGTATTGACCTACAATATTTGAGCAAAATAAGTAATTGAAAAGTTGCGTGTTCATTTTTTCTTTCAAATTCTTCCGTTGGGATTTATTATTGAAATTATTTATTTTATTTCTTAACAAGAAAGATATATTATACATATTCATATATATTTATATAAAAGTACTGAAAATTACCATTTTAATTTATAATGGATGTATATTCAACATCATTATGTGGAATCATATGAATATTTCACACTAAATAAACAACAACTGATGCTTAAAATTTGAAGCATTATTCTTAATATTACTTAAGTATATTTACCAACAATAAATCATTGTTGGTAAATATCCATAGGCAGGTGCCTTGGTAAAAACCATATTTACCTATTAATACTTATGCACCCACATAAATATTTAAATAGCATTATTGTAAAAAAAAATATTATAGTTATTAAATATATTATTTTTTTTTATACATTTAAAAAAAATATCTAACAGGGATAAGTTTGAATTTTTCCTTCAATAATTGATGTTTGTACCACGACAATCTATTTATGAATTTAAAAAACACACACAAACAATACCTTTATAGTCTCTAAACTGTATTTTTTCTTTATAAAAATCCCATCTTAAAGCAAAGATTTTTCCTCTCCAAATGCCAAAGGATCTGAAATCTCAGTGTATATACATACATACAAATGTTATATTCATATCGTTTCTTCAAAATTATAAGTAAGATACTAACTTTGGCGCGAATCACTGAAGTTTTTCAAGACATATATAACTTTTCCCAGCCCAAAGTGCCATGGAATCAATTTGGGTTTTAAATTACGAGGTTTCATTACACTACCTTCCAATAACTAAACAAAAAAAAATTGTTTTTCCAAGCCAGTGTCAGTGCCGAGAAAGCTACAGAGACCGTTGGTATCTCTTTCTGGACTGCTTACCACCATCCAAACCTTCATTACAACCCTATACATCCAAGAAAATATGGTTGACTTCTGAACTGCCTCTCCATTTGGCTCTCCTCAACTCCTGATCTCAGTCTCCTGTAGTTTGCAGCGACTCAGAGAAGAATGTTTTCACACCTTTAATCCAAATTTAGATTATCTCCACGCTGTATCATGACAGCCTGGTTCGTAATGTACACTACTTTCATTTGAAGAGCTGTTCATTTGTTCACCGACGTGTCGAGACTTATTATTACCTGTTTGAATAGAAAATGTACCTATTAGTATTGAGTTTTCCTTTCTTGATGCTATTTGAATCCTGTTTTTCGTAAATAGGGCATTCTACTACAAGTTTTGGGTCTCCACTCGATAGAACGTTCATTATTAACTTATTGAGATACAGATACCCCATTTTCCAAGATAGAAATCTCAAAGGTCAGGTTTGAGTCTGAAGTTATGTGGCAAGGATGTAACATATATTATTCTTTCTATTTAGTAAGTTTGTGTTGATCCTTAATATTGGACTTGAAAATCGATTCTGTTCAACGTCCCTTCTCTGTTATAGGCTCTGATAAAGTCCCCAATATTAACGTTCCCTCTACACTGTCTTACTTTCACTAATATTATATTAAAGTAACACATTTTACTATTTAAATGGATTTAGTGAAACTTTGATTTTATTTAATGCATGAAAATAAATACCCATTACTTTTAATTTTGGCCAAATTAAAGTTTTAATTATTCTTATAAATATTGGATATGGGATGGTTGAAAGCTACTATGAAGATGTTGATGGTTGATTTCTTAAATTACGTCACTTTGGAAAGTACAATGGAATACTTTTGCGTCCAATTATGAATTAAGACTGGACCAATTTTGGAACTGATATATCCCTGCAGTTTAACTTTTTAAATACAGGGATTTGCAAAAAAATAAAAATTCTAGAAAAATTACAATACTTATAGTATAGTCATTTATAGATCAAATCTTTTTAAAATTTGTAAAGTTATTGCCTGTGATCTTGTTTGCTGATGTATTCGATGTGATCTCCCCCAGCTTCAATAAGCTATGTGATACTAGACATTAATCGTGTAGCAACCTTGCTTACATGATCATCTGGCATCATCCTGTAGTTCTTGGTGAAGATAGGTTTTAGAGAACTAACACTGCTTTAGAAGCGTTTTTTGACATGTTTTTGAAGGATGCCCCACAGATAGATATGTTGTCTAAAATGTAAGAATATGGATTATGGCAAGGCCAGATTTCAGTTTCTATGTAAGAGAGGGCCATCATAGGTAGGAATGACTGAGATACCTTGTAGGCATGGCATGGGCAGGTAAAAAATGTCATTTAAGAGCTTCAGGTGCTCTGTTGTATTAATATAAAGTCAACCCTAGATGAAATGTAATGGTTATGATGGAACCATCACTGGCCACAGCTTCATAAAACATTATTAGTCGGATCAAAGATTGGCATTTTGCCAATTAATTTCTGCGTCGTCCAACACAACCTTTTATCATTGACGTGCACAATTACTCTTAAAGCCCCTATTGTGATTCAAGTAGTTCAACAGGTTTGGACAACGATAACCTTTCATGGTCTTGATCTTCTTACTAAACAAAGTCACAAAGATAATTCTGCCAGTCACAGCAAAGCAACTTGTAGTGTGTCATTCAAAGTGGGAGCCAAGATATACAATTAAGAAAAATTCCTAATTTATTCGTAAAGCCCAGTATGTGTTACTTGTAGAAGAACATTCAATGAGACTTCATTGTTTTTCTTTTTTAAGCCACGCCACGACGTTACCTTGCTAACAGAAATATACCCAATTTATTTTGTTGTCAGCCGTCGATGCGTTCGTATCACTTGATACGTAATGGCTATTTATAATGTATTCTTTTTGATAAATAAACGCAATAATAAGTTATGCCATAATTATGCTCCATTCCCAAAAGAACAAGATTTATCCCTCGTTTCCAATGTATATATACAACTCATTCTAAAAATTGTAAAGCCATAATATGATAACTATAGTTTAGAAGTACTTAAGTGATAAATATTAGTTGGTATAATTGACTTATTTGGCTAAATACCATATGATTTTGGCCCTTCTCCCCGCTTATATTGTGAGGTAAGTTTGCGTAATACTATAAAGGTAAGGACGTGTCGAATATTTATAATTTCGCCATTGAATTTTACAATTCATTTTTTGGTATTTTTGTACAAATATCAAATTCGTTATAATTGACCTCACAGAGAGGGAATAAATATTACAAATATTGTCTAACATGAAAGATGACCTCTTTTTATGTGTCTTCATAAACGAATAATCAATAAACACACATAGTACATGTACTTAATGACACAACCATGATTCAAGTAAAGAAACAATTACAAAATCTAGGTCATGATTATATATACAACTTATATGTGTTTATGATAATGCAGCGAATTTGACTTGACTTGATTCAGCTTTACATAATATAAATAATTGACTTTTGCTTTGCAGTGATATTATTCTTCATGTGGGTTAAACATTTGTTATTGATGTAGATTTATTAATTTCTGAACTATCCGTTACTTTATTTTTATATACTTACACTAATATATTGCGGAGGCTTTAATCACACCCTCATCAAACTCATATTCTGCCAAGTGTTGTCACAAATCCTAAATGACTCTTGATATTCTACTTCTTTTTGACTAAAGTTATAAAACAAAATTTGTTGTTCACCTTCTAATACATGAAAGTAATAACTGACACGGATATATAGACATGAGCATTATTAATGATGAAAATTGTTCGAATTTTGGCCATATAAAAAAAGAAACAACCAAAATCCACATGGTAATTCTGCAATTTGAAAAACGTTTTAGTAAAGAGCTATCATGCCATTTCATAAGATCAGCTACAATCAGCTGTGGCGAGGGAGGAGAAAAAAATAAGCAAGAAAATTGGCAATTAAAAAAAGTGGTAGTACACATATAGGGTTGTAAATCCTGGGCATTTTTTTAAGGCGAGTCTTTTTGTTGTGAATTTTTATTTCTAAAATTATATTATATATATATATACATATATTGTGGAGAAAACATTTTAATATTAAGTAACAACGTGTGAGAATGATATATCAACCATATTTGAGTTGAGTTTAATCTTCCTACCTCTAAAATATTAAATGCTTACGGCTAAACTTAGGATTTCTGAGCCATCGTTCAATCCCTTCAAAAATTGCTCACTGACCTTTTTTGGGGGAAAACTTCTAATTTTGTCCTTTTTCTGAGAAAATTGCTCATTTTTCTAATCTAGTATGAAATAAATAAAGAAAATTTGTGTTCTAATAAGAATACAAAACATCTTTTGAGGATTCTTTAGTGATACTTTTCGAGGGGAACCCCACTGGCAAAAACACTCTTTTTTATGAAAATGTACATGATGCAATCAGGGTTATGATTGCATGATCAGATATGTGAATGAGCCAGATTCCTACAACAGCCAATTACAGAAAGATCAAATCTGCTGCTAAATTGACTGTCGTATAATTCTTCTAGAATCTTACAAAAAGCAAATATACTTTTTGCACCAAATTGCGAAATTCTGATTTCCATTCATGCTTATAGTTTGTCGTTTAATCCGTAGTGGTGATGATGAGATTCCTCTAGGTAACAAGACTCTTGAAGAGCACACCAACTTTAAATTTACTCCAACTTTGTATTATTGTGACGTAAGGCGGTCTTTTAGTATGTTGAAAACTACCAATACTGATCGAAAGCAAAAATTAACGAAATAAACTCTTTCTAAAATCTTGATTTGTCGATATAATATAGCAAAATTTATTAATGAATTAAAAAAACAAAAACTAATTACTTTAAATTGCCACTTATAAAACTGTTTTTTTCTTTGAAAACAAATTGCTCAATTATGACATTTTATATGCTCATTTTTTAAAATTTCAGCCCACTTTGCCAAAGAAATCGCTCTAAAATCCTAAATCTACTTATTGCAACTAGTAAAATCGTAATTATATTCTAAAAACGTGATTTTAAATATAAAAAAATTCAGTTCCAAACCTATTGCAATTGTAAATTTTAAAAATAATTTTGTGTTCTATGGCTTAATTAACAATAATTAACATAGGTTTTAGCGTTATATGACCTGGATTTTGTGTATTAAAAAAATTCAGTTTTATTCGGAAATTTTGTGATCATTACTTTAAACATAAATAAAAATAGCATGGAGGTATCTGTAAAAAAAATATTAATAATAGAAGTTGGTATCCATGTTATTATTCACATTTCTTTGTGTTTTACAAAATTCGCATACCTAGCTATTTTTGATCAATAGTGAAAAAAGTTTCTATAATTATTTTTTTTCATTAATATTTCTTTGGTTTTGTCGCGTCTTTCCGCAGAGCCTAAAAAGGGACGTTATGTTGTAATTGGCTACATACCAAATAATTATAGACCTCCATTATTATTATTACTTTTTTTTTTTGTAGAAAAGGCTAATAAATAAAATAAAAATTGGTATGTCGTACATTAAAATCTAAGGATCTCATTTTGAATATACTTTATTCAATGTTCCCTTATGAATTGAAATATAAATGTTTTTATATTACAAAATAAATGATATGATTTGATTAATCTAATGTAATATATTTTTATTAAAATCATTTCCAGATGCTTGGACTGGGGCGTTTACCACCCCCACATTCTCCATCCGCTTCCAATATCAACGACAATAATGCTTCCAACCTATCAGGACCTATTAGATCATTTGGAAGGAGCCAAGAATCCTTAATGTCTGACACAGAGGATATTCAAGTACTCCGACAAATCCGTTTTCAATTTGAGAGAAATCAAATTTCACGCTCTGATGTGGATAAATTACAAATTTTTGAGCTTTTAAACGATCATTTATCTCTGGGTGACTCGGATGTAAAGAACTATTCCCTCTCACTGATTCGAGACATCCTCCCACATCTCTCAGAAGATACGGACGAATGCATGAACTCTGTCATCATTAATGTGATCCCTTGTTTGAAATCCAAAAAGTCGGGTATCCGTCGACTTGCCGTTGATATCCTTGTCACATATTCTAAGCTAACGATGGATGTTCAAGGATTTATCCGTTCTATTTTGCAGAATGGACTAGAATCCATGGATCACCGAATTTCCAAGGAAACTCTTGCACTTATCCCTTATCTTTTTACTCCAGAAAGTCTTTCCACTTTTCGAGAAAAGAATATTTATTTATTAGTTGCTGGATTGGGACGTAAATTGAAGTATGATAATATGCGTAGAGACGCCTGGAATGTACTAAGGACAATTGGTGAGACAGTTGGGCCCCAAAGAGTAAGTATGTATATTTCCAAATTGGGTCATGAACCAAGACAGATTTATGAAAATCTATCCATGGAAAACGAGAGTCAAAATAATGACACCGCTGGTGGCGTTGTAGGGCACAAGTTAGCGAGTAAGGGTTGGTTTGAATATGGAGCTATAGATACAGGGATACTTTCGAAACTAAAAGACGACGAAAATATTCGAATACGATTGCAAGGCGCAGATGAATTAAATAAAGCCATAAAGGCCATGAAGGATCTTAATGCACTACTCCCACAAATGAGAGCCTTCCTTCATTTCCTTGACTCAACACTCGAAGAGGAACAAAATTTTAAAATGAATTTAATCATTCTGGAGATCTATGGCGTTATCATCGATAAACTCAAGAGCTACAAAATAAAGCCTCATCTACGAACCATTTGCTCATCCCTCATCAAAC
This sequence comes from Lepeophtheirus salmonis, assembly GCF_016086655.4. Lineage (NCBI taxonomy): Eukaryota > Metazoa > Arthropoda > Copepoda > Siphonostomatoida > Caligidae > Lepeophtheirus > Lepeophtheirus salmonis. The sequence continues at coordinate 37,595,076 of NC_052131.2, forward strand.
ACACTTCAAATCCGAATATTGTTGTTAGAATGGAAAACTACAGAGTCCTTAAGAAACTAATGATTACATCTAAACCCACGCATGTCATAAGTCAAGTCTTTGACCATCTCGGAGACAAACGGTCTGCTGTTCGAGAAGACATTATCAATATAATAACTTTTGCACTTCTTACGTTTCCTTCCTATGAATTCGATTTAAAGACAATTGCTGCAACCGTTGTTCCAACTCTGGTCGACCCTAAGAGACGCGTTCGACAGGCGGCTTTGGAGTGTGTAGCTGTATTAGCAGCATTTATGGGGCCATCAAAGGCTGCACCACTCATTCGTTCCATAGAACTTTTAGAATCACATTTTGAAAAAGGAACAGGGGTTTTGCATGCTGTACAGGCGCGGCTCTCTCGAAGACAGCTTCCGCGAATCACTTCAGATGGTCTCATCGAGTACTCTGTTCATATTCCATATCCTGCCGGGAGATTTTCAGTAAACCATCAAAATAGTAAAAGCTATGGATCAGATGTGGATTGGATACTGGCTGGTAAGTTTAAGTATTTTATGCATACATATGTGTATATGAGTATAACACTAATATTTTCTTTAAAAAGTTTCTTAAAGGTAGATTAGCAAATACCATGATACTCTTATTTTTAAAAATTGTGTAATCTTTCGAAAATAATTGGAGCATTGAGAAGGTTTTTTGCTTCTTATGTCATGCACAATAACTATGATTCTCATAAATAGTTGAAAATAATAATTCCTATATTGTTGTAGTTCCTAGAAATATATTAATCTATTCATGCCAAAGCTTTCATATTTGTGTTCCAAAATAATTTTTGTTTCATGGATATATAAACTTATTTCCACATCAATGAGTGACCACTTTGAGATTAAACTATTCCTATATAGTAAATAAATGTTTAAAGTATGATTATTTTACTCCTTGAAATATTTAAGAATCTAGAATAGAGTTGAGTTTTGTCAATATTTGTTCATTAATCGCTGGGACACACTCATTCAAACCTAATGCATTATTTATATTATTGAAGTGCTTAAATGCATTTTTTTCTGTTTTATATATCATAAACGAATATGTTAACCCTCTAAGAAAGTTCATACAGTTATTACTACGATTTTTTTTTACTTTTGACAGCTGGAGACTACTTAAACATATTGCTAACACAATTTATTTTTTTCACTTTTGTCAATCACAAAGGAAATCTTATTCTCATTGGTTATGAAAAAGAATGATGCTATACAATCAAAATATCCTGCTGATAATTTCTGTAGGGACTGCTTGGTATATCTTACAAAATCTGATAGACCAGCATCTGAGAAACAAAAAGATATGTTCCAAAATCCAGAATTCAATTTTTTTAAGATCATTTGTTACTAACCTACCGACTGGTATTTGTTCCAGATTAGTACTAAAATTTGCACTCACATAAAAAAAGCATGGTTTTCTAGTCTACGCTTGATCAATAAAACATAAAAAAACTTGTTGATTATATTTGGTCGTGGTCACCTATAATCTTATCGTACAGAGACTGTCATTGTGAATCTGGTTGGATTGCAGGAATAAAAGAGTACTCCGTCTTAAACTACAGAGAGTTTATTTTAAGTGGAATAAAATCAAAAGGTAGGCTATCTACCAAAGCAGAATGCCTGACTTTTTTTTTGTACAAAGTTTTGCCAAGTGCCAATTATTAAATAGATACAGGAGTCTTGTATACCTCGTCAAAAAGTAATATATTAAAAGATGTCTGTTGTCCTTAAACTTCTATAATAAAAAACAAATAATTATCTAGCTCTCTAACCAACCAAATGTTTAATTAACCCGTGGATACTTGCGTCACATTTGACACTAAAGGATTCACTTGATCCGGTTATCATAATCAATTAAAAGATACAAGCTAAAAAATACACTAAAATGGCAAAATTAGGTATACAATTAGTAAAGACTCTACTCAATATGATCAACCTACTTGTCACAAATTTTTCCTGAAAATACACTTTTGGGCACCAGAACGTGGACCATTAATTTTTGTTTATTTGGTCATTAATACAAGAAGGTTGAGGGGTTATTTTTTGACAGTCTCCTTCAGCCATCCTTTGTGTATAAACAAACTAGTGGGTGAGAAAGATGCTGAAGTTGATGTGGCGAGGATTATGAAGATTGTGAAGTGCTCCGGGAAGGGAAGTGCTGGCTTTTTAGGTGGACAAGATAAAAAATGATGGAGAAGACATTTATAGGACAGTAGGAAAATCACAATTTATAAAGGGATGTGGAAGCTCATGTACAACTTAGAGACAAAGATCAAAGAGTAACCCAACAAATCAATGAACCGCCTCACCAACTACTTCTCCCAGGCAGCTAAACCAATCACATTTTATACATACACAAGGACATCACACCACCTTTTGACAAAAGGCATGAATGCCAGGAGTCTTGAGAGTCCACGCATTGCTGACCAACCCTGGAGTAGCAAAGTAATACATCCTACTCTACTTTCTAAAATGTATTTATTACATATTGAAAAAGAGAATGAGGGTGATCCACAAAAAGTGTGGTTTATTCTTTACCTATATACATTATGTTTGAAGAAAGGATTACTTGCATGAGAAAATATCATTAATTCCAATGGTCCCCCTTCCCCAAATAATGTACCATTTATAATACAATTTATTACGTGGCGAATATAATAAAAAATATAATTTGGTCCAAACCATGATCACATTTATGCCCGAAATTTTCTTAAAAAAAGTACCTCAACAATAAAAATTTATAGGCACTTATCAATATCCTCTACCTTAATGGGAATATTTATGCAGATACTCACATGCCATAATTAAATATCACTTTAAAATGTATTATGATATTTTTAAAGGCACATAGGGAATATTTAATTACTTTGCACATTATTTATTAACGAATAACTTGATGATTTTTCATTTTGAAAAACCTATTATTTTTACATTTTATGAAAGAGAGAGTGATTTCATAAGTTGACTTTAAACGATAGATATGGTTCCCTTGCGTGTAAATATGCACATAAGTTTGAATGAATGAAAGTAATAGTCCTTTTCCAGCTTGGGAATCAGGGCTTGGGATGGAGGAGTTGTTGCCTTTTCTACAAAAAAAAAAGGAATTTTGGTGTTTTACTAGAATTTTTTTTTCGTTATTCAATAAAATAAGACAACCAAAACATTTAATTTAAATTTTTTAAACTAATTTTTTTTTTGTGAATAGCTATGGATTTTTGAAATTTTGTTCTCAAAAAATTAACTTTTTTAATAGCTATGGAATTTTGAATATTTTTGAAAAAAACAAGCCCTCAAAAAAGTAAAATAAAGAAGATATCTTTATGACTAAACGTGACGTCCCTGACAATAGAATCCTTTAAGTATTTATTCAAAGAATACTCCAGATTTAATCTTACTGTTGCTATAACATCAGGTTTGCTAAAAGAAGCATATGCGTCACCAATCAACCTTGTATGAGTGGCTGCCAATGTCTGCTCCTAGTCATAAAACCCCCTATAAACGAGGAGTTGTTATGAATAAAAGTTTTATTAATCATTTTAAAGACAAGGTCTTGCAAAATCCATTTAGTAAATTATAAAAAAATCAATCTTAGTTTAAGCACCTTCAAAGCGGATTCCTCACTCAAGTTCAGATATTGCATACCGACTGTCAAAAGAGTTTTCTAATCGTAAGGGTTGAATACGAATCAATTGCTAGACATGATTGGGAGTATAATGATGCAAAACTCAGAGAAAAATCCGTCATCAGACGAGATATTTAAAAAAGTTCATTCTTCAAATTCAGAAGAATTTCTCAACGATGTTTGAATAAGATTTCCGCTTGTTAATTCATCAAAATATTATTTAATGCCATGCCCCTGGCACAGTAAGATGCTCCCCCTAAACTTTGATTCAGCTGTGAATAACAGCCTGTCCAACAGACTCATTACCTATCAGCTGCGATTGTACAATTGCAATACCTATACTATTTTTTTAAAAGGTTGATTTGCCAGGCATAATTGGGAGTATTATGGTGCGGAGCTCAGAGATCTGAGAAAGCTCATTCTTATTGGGTTATTCCTAAGCTCTTAGTCCCTGCCATAATTGACTACACGATTGCGACCCTTAACATAAAGTTTCATACTGATAAAACATCAATAGAAAATGCAGGATTGAAAAGGCAGCTCAACTTTTTGCATGAAGTATATTAGAGTATATAAGGAGACAGGGGAAAAAAAAAAGGTAAGAGATTAGAAAATAAATCTAAATTCAGTTGAATATAATTTATTTATTGATTTGTTAAGTATATGTATACATAGCTGGCCATGACTTTTATTTTATTACTCAATAATGATTTCCCCCCACAATTTAAATAAAATAACTTATATATATTTTTTAATATTAAAATTGTACATTGTTCAATGCTGCAATATAATATTGCTTAGCAATATTTATTACGATGGTAGTTATGTACTTTAATTTCTATATGATAGCCAAACTGTCTTCATAGAATTAATAAGTTGGCCAATATCCCACGTCGTTACCTTTATTGTATCATACAGCCTTAATTCGAAAATAGAAAGAAAACAAGGCACACACTCATCGGATTGTTAGGCAAATTAGTAAATCATACAAACTGCTATATATCTTTTCAGTCCTAACAGAGTATGATTGTTATATTATTTAGCCAGAATTTTTAAAATGAATAACATATACATAGGATTTTCATAATAAGAAAATCCTAAATTGTATTTTATTCGAAAATGAATTTTATCACATATCTACCCAGTCTACTATATATAATAGTTTTTAACGTTGTGAACAAATATTTACGCAAAATATCCTCCTTTTCTTTTGTCTACAGAAACATATCAACACTGTATTAACCAAATTGGACTAAAAAAATTGCTGCTATGTGTTAATCATATCATCATTTTACATTCTTTTGTCGTGTTGGGAATTTTCGTAATTACCTTTAAGAAAAAGTAAGCTTAAATAACAGGATTTTTAATATTTTTGAAATTTTTAACTTTAAATCACGTTCATTTGATCAAATTTAGTTATCCTAAAAAAAATAATCATTATTTGAAACATTATTCTGAATGTTATAGCTAAATTATTTTTAAATACTAAATATATGTAATATGTTGTGTAGAAGAAGAGTGCATACCTTTTAGGGAGATTTTTTTTTCTTTCCCACAATTCTGTCTAAATTAGATACCTTATTTAAAAAATATAAGATAGTCATAAATTGAGTAAACGAATACATACATATTTTATATATACTGAAGGCATTAAGAAAATGAATTTTTTCTTGGTTGACAGTTACAATTCAGCGGATGAAGATAGTGGGGACAAAATTTAAAATTAAACACTGAACATCTTGAAACCAAAATATCAGAATTAAGTCCTTATGAAAAATTCAACTTTTCGATGGCTAACACTATTATTAAAACAATAGTCTCAAAATCTCTGAGATTGACAAATCATATATAGGATGGACCAAAGTAGCAATAATTATAGAATTGTCATCGAAAAAAAGAAAACATTTCCCAACTAGAGTTTAGAAGGAGTATTTACATAACATTAATCCCATTGCTCGAAGTAAACTAAAGTCTACCAATATCAAAATAGAATTTGATAATATAGGACATTTTTTTGAGACACTTGGGAAATAAGGTTTGAAATATGAACGACAAGACTACAAATCAAGGCCTTCACAAGACTATTGCAAATGCAATGCCCCATTATATATAGTTTAAATACTATATTTAGCCATTTTTTTTATTCCTCTTTCGAAGAAAAAAAATAGCTTGACGTGCGAGCAAACAGATTTGGAGTATTTGACGATGAAGATCGTGTCTATGGCGTACCATGCTGTCCCGTTGCCATCTCGGACAGAATCCTAATTTTGATAAAAGGTGCGGTAAGAATAGATACTCCAAACTACAAAAGAGGTCAGGGATATAGAGGGCCCCATTGTGGGACGACAGAAGTTCTGCCATATTTTTGCTCGGTTTTGTTTCTACTTCGCTGTTTGGGTTTGAATGGACTGCTTGATGTTGTGGATAGTCTTCTCAGTACTAAAAACGGCCTGAAGGCGAAAGCTTTTTTTGATTCTACTCCAATATGTTTACACCTAGAGACATGGGTTGCAAACAAAACTTGTTTATGTTTGGTTTGGTTGCGTTAAATGTGACCATGTAATTAAAAAGGACGATGATAAAATTGCATTTAAATGCTACTGCTAGTTGTCAGACCCCAGTGTATATAATTGAAGTCAATTATCTGATGACAATATTGCGGAGAATAACCAGAGATTAATTATGGAGAATAATATAAATCCATGTTTGTACAATGTTCCCTCCAAACTAAGGATTAGCTTATATAACACCTCTTCAAATAACTACATACTACTACAACCCTTTGAGTAGATGTTTACTTTGTGAACACAAATGTCCCACATATTATATATATAAAAAAAATAATTATTATTGATATTTGTGAAAAGAAAAATAAGGGGGAATGGAAGAAAAAAACAAAATTGGTTTCATATGTTTTTTGTAGGTAAACAAACCAACCACTTTTTCCTCCTTGAACAAACCTCCTTCTACCCCTATTAATTGAGTAAACAAAATGGACGATGTTTTCCATAATTGAGAATGTTCATGTCTCTCATCCATAATGACCCATACGTCTCGTGTTCTTAATCACTCAATACGTAGTATGCTATACATACATGAAACTCATACATAAGAAGAATAAAATTCTCGCTAGATGGAGTAAATTATTCAAATGATTCCTCAAATTTGAAAAATAAATGGTTCATCACGATGAATTGAAATGATGTACTAGGTGTGTAATTGAAAAATTAACATTTTTCAGCAGGAATTTTAATAATTTTAATTTCGAAAACAAGAGAAAGTAGATTTACTATACATTGAAATCTGAACACTTACTAATTCAATAATTAATGAAGGTTGAGAGACTGAAATTATTTCATATTTCGATCTATTAAAGTATGAACAATTAGTTACAAAACAAAACAGACCAAAGCTCTGTAACGTACGTACAAGTCGAGAATGTGACATTTGAACGTGATCGATGAATTTCCATTTCTGAATTTTCCACTTCTTGACGCTGGGCGTCTCCATTACCACCGTCTACCCCATCAGCAAGTCTGAAACATTTGAGAGGAAGAAGGGCTCCGTAAAAAAGGCGAAACAGGAACCGGAGGAATGAAGAAAATAGCCTAGGCTAGTCCCTTCAAGTCCATAAGGGCCCAGACTAGAGATCCCGGGGTTTCACACCAGACTGACCAGAGAACTAGTAAAAAAATTAGGTGAAAAGAGCCTAATTTTAATGGACCACTTGATTAATCTAAATGTGTAAAAACCAAATGATGTATTTTTTATGTACCTACTTTTTTAGATAGAATATTGATCATATTAATAAAATATCATAAAACACTATCAATTACTGTTATTGACTAAGCCTTTCGGGAAAAGATAAAAACCTTTATCTAAGTGGATTCTTATTTTCCTTCTATTTTTGCAAAAATACCTCTTACTAATATTACTTAAATGTTATATCTTCGATAAAAAGAGACTTTTTATATGCTTGAAAAGAGAAGAACATTCTCAAATAAGTAGGTAGTTACTTTCATACCTTTTAAAATCATCTATTATTCATTTTGAAGTCCTTGACTAAGAATCAATAAAAAACTCTCGGTCATTAAGTAAATTACAAATTTCAGCCTTTATAAAAAAGATATTGTTATATATAAAAAAGGATTTAAGTTCTAATTTTTTTTTAGTAAAGATAAATAATCCATGGTAAATGATTTGTCTGTTTCTAAATCCTATTGCTAAAAAAGATATATGTTTTTCATTGGCTACATGTAAGAAACGGTTAAGATAATAACAGAATCTGGAAAAGTAAGTATTATATTGACAAAGAATTAGAGGGTCGTCCACTATCAATATTAAATGAATATTGATCTAATTCAGAACCTGAACATATATATTATGACGAACTTCTTGGTTTTATTTAATATTAATAGCATATTAATTTTCAATTGGACCTCATGGACCAAAATCACTTCCTCAATTCTCCCATGGATTAACCCTTTTCTTTGATAAACAAAAATATTTATCTTATATAAACGGTCCCAAAGATGTTAATATTTATGATACAGTCAAATTAGGATTTAGTGTATGTATATCTTTAAAACATACACAATTTTGAACAACGATAAATCTGGGCTAGCTTTCTATTTTTTTTTGTGTTGAACTGTCTCGAGGAAGAAACGTTTTATCAAAGCATTTCAGAATTTCAAAGATATATTAGATTGTGCGGTACCATTTCAAGCCGTTAGTATTTATGACATTTATCGTATTTCAGCTCTTACATGTCAATATTTGCATTTATATGAATTTAGGAAGTAAAAACGATGAAAACCACTTGACTTCATAAAAAAAAAAATTAATTTCCCATAAACACTCACAGAGATCATTACAGTGACCTAATCCGAACCAACCACAACAATTTGAGATTTTTGAATTAAAATAAATCCGATGGTTATCCAGTTATAGTACTCTAACATAATTAAAATGTGAGTTTTATTGCGGTCAAGTAATTTTGAAAATATCTAAGGAAAAAAATACGACTTGATGAGTGATTCTCTATCTCGACAGCTGACGAAACATGAAAACTTACAAATATTTCATTAATTAGTAACCTCATCTTTTGTATGGAAAGGAAAAATCTCGGACGTTAAGTAAAATACATGGGATCTCTCAGGTCAAAGTTTATTCCAACTATAGTGCACGACCCAGTACATTATTTATGTTTTCGGTCCTTTTGAGCCGTACTATAAATATTCAGTCAAAACAGCAAAAAAAAAAAAAAATGAAAAAATCTGTCTCCTCCATACATGAAACAACAAAATATCTTCATCTAAAATTTTTTCATCGTCAAAACTTTACTACAGTTTATTCAACAATATAACTTTTATACTTTAGTTTTCTTTTTATGACAAAAGTATTAAAATAAAGTGGCAGAGAAAAATGAATATGAATTCTTCATCAATACACATTTTGATGTCTGGGATTGATAGGTAGTCAAACAATCAAACCAATACTTTTTAGACAAAAAATGAAAATATTTATACAAGTTATGTAAGAACTTTTACTAAATATGATTTAGAACGACCTAGATGGGGTTAAAAAATAATTTTTTATAATGTGAAAGCTACATTTCACGACATTTAATCATTCATATTAAAACCCGTCTTTCTTTATAACCTAAGCCACACGGCACCAGAAGCTTTGGTAGGCCCAGACGACCTCGTGCCAATCCAGCTTTGCCATCGTGTGGGTAATGGACTTCTTCAAGGCCTCTACAAAAATATGATACATGGCAAAATCCTCATGTTCAACCCCTCTGTCAGAGATAGAAATCGTATGGGTTTAGTTACAGCCTGTTTGCAGGCCAAAAATCCAGGCACTAAAAGGTGGCCAATTTGTGGCCATATCAACTTTTCTCCCATTTGTCATTTAGAGATATTTTGTAGCTATTTTTTTTAGAATATTATATCCTTAAGCAATCAATCTCCTTTTGAACGAAACAAACCAATTGCGACAAAACAAAACACGAATACAGGTACAATAGGTCATATTTAGAGTCCTATCCAATCAAGTCCTAACTATCAGTCTTAAAAACACTTTTATATATTATTTTTTCATCATTTCTAGTAATGTGACTCCTAAGTACCATCGGTCTTAAAGAACGGTCCCAAGGAGGGATAGGATCAGTTCTCATACTAGACTGGACCGATGTTAAAAAGACTGACACAACACTAGGTACATCTAATCATTTGTAAAATAACATCCCATGTCTAGTCGAAAGAAAAACTATTTATATTAATTTGGCATCGTAACGAAGGGTTAAAAGATGTGTCAAATTATAAATTACACCTGAATATGTATTATATATAAATAACTTAGACAATAACTACAAACCAGGTCATTGAGTAAAATTTTTAGTTATTCATACAAGTAAATATCCTCCTATATGAATGGAAAGTTAATTAGTTTTGTGTTTTGTTTTAGTTTAGATACAATTTTAATTTCCGTTTTTATTTAGAGCGAAATGTATTTTATATATTATTATAAGCCAATCAGCATAAGCTCACTTGTTTAATTCTGTGTCTTATAATAAGTAACATTCAAAATTTGTTCAAAAATAGTTTATTATTTATTCAACAGAGATTTCATTTGGGATTTGCTTGAGTATAAATAGGCATACAGGGAGCAGACATGGAAAAGTTACATTTTAAATTAGTCATTGTTAAAATACAAAGGCTGAATGTTTGGTCTTGATAAGAGTCCTTATTTTACAGCTGGCACTACCACAATATTTTGCTTGTTGGGCAACTAGCAGGTCGTAAAAATATATAAATACTCTCTCCATGCTGCGAAATATTGCGTCCATAAAAAGCTGGAACGTTTGTGAAGCGTTTTTGAGACAAAACGGCTTCTGTACATATTCCAAAAGGAGGATGGGTATGATGATGGCCGTTTTTGGGATGTCTTCGCCCTCGACTGGAATCTGATGATTAACCTTGTAAATGTCCATCTTTGAAAATACCATGGAGCCCCAGAAAAGTCTCTCATATTCGGAAGTGGGTACCGATCGAACTCTAACATACTGTTGAGTTGTCAAAAATCCCCACACAATAAAAATCCTCTGTTTGACTTCTCTACTATGTGCACTGCCGAAGAAGAGTGAGGCCGTTGTACTCCAGTTTCATGTAAGGGTTGGACTTTCTACTTGAGTAAGCCTAGCTTTGGCCCACTGAGCCTCCGAGCCATGGAAAAACATGAAGCACCAGATTTGACGATGGAGTGTCTACTTGATGGAACACAAAAGTCAATCTTTGAGAAGAAGAGAGGAAAGGCACATGCATAATCACCTTGCTCAACATGTGATGAGGTTGTGTGACTCAAATTACAATTCATTTGAAAAGTGATTTATTTATCAGATCTACACAAAAAATTTTTTTTTTTTAAGAAATCCATACCAAGAATTGGGATGGTGTTATCAAAAGCATTAAAAATCTCCAAGAATATTGTATGCCGTTCAAAACAAAATCCTCTGACGGAGTACCTATTGGGATGACTCACTGCCCTCCAAAAGCAATAACAGAGGGATGATTGGATTATTTTATAATTTATTTGTCGTTGGTAAGATGGAGACTTGAGCTCCTGAGTAAACAAGGAATTATAAAATCCTGATACTGTTTGTCACAAAAATTAAATCAACATCAGTGTTGGTTACTAATAAGATTTTTGACAGGAGTCCATTGAACGGGCATTTGGAGCCCGAATAGGCACTTGCCGACTTACAGTACGTCAAATGTTGCCTGCAAATACCTTGAGCCTAGTTATGATGATGTCGAAGTTTTTTCTTTCGTAAAAACCGTGTGGGCTCAGCGAGGTCTTGGAAGGAGAACGACTAAGCGTGAATGAGCGATCTGCCATGGCTCTGAATGAACTTGGGACACATCTGATTATTACCTCTTTAGCTAGAATGTCTTTGAAGTCTGCTACAAACTCAAGGTCGGAGAGACGATACACTGCATGCAGAATTTCGTGAGCCGATAATGATTCGCGCTTCAAAAGATCAAGGGCCCTTTTCATACATTCTTGAGGGACATACCATAGAGATCCAAAACTTTTTTTTTCGGGTCTCCAAAAGAACCTGGTAGCTCCTCCTTTGGAACATTTACCATGATGTCATGACGTAGAGTTTGTCACATTCATTTGTGATGCCTTGTCATTTGAACATGAAATCGATTTTAAAAAAAACATATCTTCTTTGTCAAACTTTGAAAGGAGAAATTCTAAACACCCAGTCTGGTTTTGGGACGCGCTGCACCTTGCTCAATTTACTCCAGAGGAGGTATTTGACTGCTGGAGTACGGTCGTCTGAAGGATTTTGGGGATCCTTTAAACGGGGGGGTAGGGGGCATTATATATATTGTAGGGATCACCAATAAAGGAACTACACAATATGATTTCTAACTAAAGACTGGATATGTTTGCTATATGATGGTAAAAAATAAAATCCAACTTGTTCATTAGCATAAAATCGCTTGAAGATACAAATTGTTACATGTTTTATTATGAAATATAATCACATTTGGTCTTAATAACGGCCTCAACTTGATTTTCGAAACCGGAGCAGGTGTGGATGGCAGTTTCTTTTGACAAATTACGGAATTTTACCCGGATCTTGGACATTAGGTCATATTTTGTGTTGCAGAAGTATTTGTTGTTGTGCCACTCAACTGTCTCCCATACACAGTAGTCCTTGGGGTGGAGATGCGGTGAGTCTCGAGGCCAAACACTGGGTTCGCAGTCTGGGATAAGGCAGAGCCATTATCAATTCTAAGCTCATCCAACTCTTTCCTGACTCTTTGAGTTCCTTCTTCACTCTTCCAGTTCCTTGGTGACTCTCGAGATAAAGGACTTGTCCATGTTCACCATTGTCTCGTCCGGCTCAGATCCCAACAAAGACACTCTCCTTTTTCCACGATCCTGGAATAAATACTGTATCGATCAATGCTATTTATTTTAACTGATACTAACCATTTCTGGCTAGCTGATAAAACAACAAACAAATTCCTACCTGCACCTGCGCAGCTCTCACACACGCTCAAAGTTCGTCGTTAAACAAAGACTGCCCGCTGCATACATATTTTTTACCACTTTTTCGATATGATGTATATTTTTTTAAATTCTTATAATTATGAAAATAATAATTTATGATGATTCATGGTTTTTTAAGTTAATATCTTAGAAAATGAATCTCATATCGTTAATAATAACATAATTTTAATTGCGTGCTGTCATTGTTGACATCTGGGTAAACAAAGCTATTATTATAAAAATACTAGTTAAATGGTTAAAATAGAAAGCACTTTCAATTAATATATTTGATATTATTTATTAATTCTAAGTGAATTGTATGTTTAGTTTTTCTTCATCTAATAATAACGCATCATTGCGTATTTTAAATGTATGTTTATTCTTCGTAAGCTCATACATATTATTAAGTGAAACTATTATTTTCTCTGGAGAGCTTTGTTCCTTAAATTATTCATATGTCGAAGGGGGCTTTCTCTCTTTTACTTTTGTGTTCGAGAGGACAAGAGTACTAGAAAATAAAAACAACCATGATTCATAAATTATATACTTTAGTTACTCTGAACTTCGACCTAAAAAACCAAAAACAAATCCATTTTCCGAAAAAGGATGATTACATTACAAATTTATGGCTTTTTACAGATTACATGTGTAATATGGTGTCAATATAAAAACAATATTGAGCAAAAAACAAGTTAATTAGAAAGTAATATAATGTTTTTTTTTTCCTTTCCAATATTCGATATACATATATTGACTAAATTATAAGTTTTGTATTCATATTTATGGGTGAATTAGGATACCCAAATATTTTAGCTACATTTTTAAGCCCTTTTTTATATAATATTCTTATATTGGCTCTGATATGACCTTTCATATAACTTCCATCAATTTTGAGAAAAATCACTCTTGCTTGTTTTTCTGTTAACGGGCTACATATGAATGACCAGAACCGTAGAATATTCATGGTTCTTTTATAAAGGAAAGGAGATAAAAAGTTTTCTACCTTCTAGTGATGTATAATAACTATAAATTCCGTTTCTGACAATTATCTCCATTTTAGCGTTTCTGATTCGGTTTCAACCCGGTTTCAAAATTTCATTGGAAATTAGGTGCTTTCTATCCTCATTTTCTAAAAAAATATAGGAGGATGTAGAAGCCGGCTGTTATTATAGGTTCATTATCTCCTCAAAGGAGAGAAAAACATCTTTGTCAATTAAGTAATTTGATTTTGTACACATTCATGGTTCAAGAACTAACTACTTTTTGTATTTTGAAAACGGCTTGCGGGTAATCAAGATATCTTAGTTTAGTGGTTCGTGAATCTGTTACATTACAAGTATATACAAGAAGATGCCAATTATTTTAATAGCTTCGGTAGGAATTTCCTCAATTAATTTGTTATTTAAATTTAAAAGCTGTTATGTTTAGAATACAGATGTTATTTCAACCCAGTCACAATGTTTCTAAAGAAAACTAAAACTAAAAAACTTTAGGACCATTGATATACCTTCAAATGTTCATACAAATTATTTAAACTATGTCAATTTTTATCTAAAATATGAATTTAAAACTTTCATTAAATTACTTATTTTTACAAAAAAATATTGTAATGTTTATTCATACATTTAATCTTATGGTAATTCCGTTCTTAGAAGTATGTAATTAAGTTACAAGTCATGCTAATGAGAATGTATGTTTCAAGGATAATTAATTAAATAAAATGTACTTTTTTAATAATGGGTAATTATATTATTGCGCAATGATTTTATAGGTTCTAGGGAATCTTGCATTGAGCCTAATTTGTCAAAAGTATTTCAATGTATACCCACTCATTTTTACCTTCTCTCAATCCTTCAACTGATATTTGCTACATTATTGATTAAGAAAGCTCAAAAACACATTTATTTGTGGTATTAAATTTGTTGAAGTTTAAAATTCAAAGTGTTTAAGTTTTAATGGGCTACTTTTTAAATATATTCCTAGGTTATTTATTTATATTATTTCAATATTAGATGATTTTTATCCATGGAATTTGCCATTTTTGTACGAAAATAGGAGTTTAGCTCTAAAGTACTTTGGAGATAAATAGACCTACAACAGTAATTATATAGATACTGATCTCTACTCCTCAAAATTATGAGGCTTAATCCCCATTTTTATAATAAATGCCCCATTTTCTATTATTTGACTTATTTAATATTGAAATTATTTAGACAAGGGGCCATTGAATTTATACGTTCCAGGCGAAAATGGTTCTGATGGAAAATAAAAGAAGATAATTTATACGGTACAAGCTATATAGCTAAGTTCAAATATTTAAAAAACCTTATGGAAGTACAAAATATTTGCGTTGTCTTATTGAATGAGAGCATCCCTTCTTTTTGACATTTTCCATTCAAAGTAACTCCTTCCCTTTTTAAAAATAATTTGGCAAATATTACACTGAAAATATGATATAATGTTTTTTTAGTATTGTTTACAGCTTCCTCTTGCCAAAGTCAAACAAAAAAACAACCTTTGGGAATATTTGGATCCTGTTATAAAATAGAAAAAAGTCTTAAACATAATTATTTTATATATATTTTAAGAAGAAATAATAAAAAAATCATATAATTTTCTTCAGTTATGTCCTTATTAATAGATGTGATCAGCATTGATTTTTTGAAGTGAAAGGTTACCACTTTTTTGAATTCCGTATCCCAATCGAACTTGCAGTGATAAACCAGCTAATGTTTGTTATAAAAAGGTGTTGTAAAATATCTATAAAAAAAAAGAAACTTGACCTACGGTCTAAAAGTCAACTCCGGTATATTGTATAAATTTTACTGATTGTCAACCTTTATGTATCTATATAGAAATTGGAGACCGCTTAGTGAACAGTTGAATTTCAACTATTGCAATCTTTAATCACTAAGAAAATAACTTTCCAAGGGGAAGTGAAGCAACGCAACAAGAATAATATCGTATTAGATTAGGAGCAGTGAAAAATTTTTCATCAGAAAAGGCCAAAACTTTGCCCAAATTTTTGTTGGTCTTGAGAAAATTTAGAATCTTCTTTGCTCTTTCCAACCGTCAAAGCTTGCTCTGTTCAGAAAAGTTTTCCTTTTTGCACGGCACACTGCTTTAAGCCCCTTAATGTTCTTGTGCATAGTCTTAAAAAAGATCATGCCATTCAGCAAAAACTGAAAATTTTGTTAATAGATTTTGGAGAAATATATTTTGGAAAGAAATTGTTGTCAAATCCCATAGGCTGAATTTATTCAATATGGGCTCCATTACAGGTAATGATAATCTCAATACAGTGACTACAGTTTGTTAAGTCTTTGTCAATTTTGTCGTGTGGGTTGCATTTGTGATGCCCTTAATGGATGTATGGTATTACTTACTTCTTCAACAAAAATGCTATATCTCAACTTTTCTTTCTAAAAAAGAGAAAAAAAAAGTTATTCAAACTTAATACTGACTATTAATTATTTATTTATTTGGACGTTTATTACTTAGAGAGATCTCAATTGTATTCAGATAACCAGCAAAATATATTTAACTTCTTTAAACAGGAAGAATATTATGCCGACAAAAAGAAAAAAAAACATACCTCCATTACGAAAAAGAAATAATTATTTTTGAATTACAAATTAAATTATTTATCATTCGACAATAGCAGCCATTTTTCTGTATTTTGGTTTGCTTTCCAATTTGAAAAAAAAAACATAAATAAAAAAAAATACATCAATATAGTAAAAAATAATTTACAAACAAAATAGGTATTTTTAAATTGAAATATTTTAGTTTGTATGTAATTTTCCCCATAATGGATTTCTTTTTCCATTTTTTTCTTCCATAGTAAAAAATTGTCGAGTATACTAAAAGAAATTTATCCTATTTATCTGTCAAAAACAAATATACAATATATATGTTATGTACATGTGTATCGACATGATCTATATTAATAAGAAAAATATCTGCTTGTCTATATGAATGTATGGAAAACAGTTACAAAGTGTACTTATATACGAGAATGGTCTGAAAAGTTTTCGATCTACACGTGAAAATGGGAGCACTCATAAAGAAAAACTATTCACATCTATTTATCATTTCTTGAAAGTCACTCACCAAAGTTTCAAGCATTTTGGACGTGTAGTTATTATGTAAAAGTCGTTTGAGTGAGCTGATGTGTGTGGTCCTTTAAAAATGTAAAACAACAGTTTTTTAGTCTGAGAACAATTAAGGCGACAGTTTTTTGGGATAGTTATGGAGTTATTTTAATTTTGTATCTTCTAAAATAAAAAAAACAAAAAAAAACAACATGACAGACGTACCTCATGGTGCCTCTTGATGTATAACGTAAATATATTATGATCGAGATATGACAATGCATTCATAATAATGAAATATTGCAGGAGTTGTTTATAAATTATCAAATCGGTGTACAGGGTGCACTGTACAAGGTGTGTTTAAAAATAGTCTACTTTTCTATTTTTGTGGCCAACGAACATTTGTATTTAGCATACAAGGAACACTGTTTTGTTTGGTTATGTAAGTGAGCGCTCGATAGACTAAAGTACTCATCAGTCAACCAATCAAATTAAACCTTTTCTTTCCAACACTTGTTAATATTATTTCATTGATGCAGAAAGAACACGTCATATGAAATAATATAAATATTGAGGAGCTACGTATGAGTGTGCTTGTGAAACATTGAGATGAATACTGAAAATCTCTTATTATTTAAGTAAAATTTGTCTTTTTGCCAATGCACAATTACTTTAAAAATGCAGTGTACTTCCCTTAGTAAATAAATAAGTTTTATGGTTTTTTTTTTAAATCAGACTTTGTACATAGTCTACATATATTTGGCTTTAATCTCGTTCTGTCTTAGATTGGTTCCTGCCATCCATTGGACTGTCAATACTAGGACTGATTAATAATAAGATAAATAAAGTTGAATCACTTCATCCAGGAGTGAACTATATAAGTTTTATGACTGATATGTAGTACTGAACTAGACCTGATGAAGACTGAACTGGACAAGACTACTCGTACATACATAATAAGTATTTAAGATTATGAACCGTTTTTAAGTCAATTTTCTAATCACACTTTTCCGATGATATTATTCATACATATCAATTAGCATAATGGGTTCAAAGTGAATGCTTCATACTTTAATGATAGTTTCATCAACACAACAAATGAGTTTCCAATAAGAGGGACTACTTGGTGAAAACTACAAAGAAAAACACTCAGATAAAGTAGACATTACAATTAGCTCCAAAAATAACACGCCATAGTGTCATTTATTTGAGGTATATAGGTTTACGATAACTCATGAAAGTGAAAGCTTGTATCCACTTTTTACATGAATATGTAAATATTTGGTGCGTCAAAATAAAAACAATCATTTAGTAAAAATCAAGAAAAGGAGGAAATCTGAAAATGCTATTACTTCTATGTCAATATTTTATAGTCATATTGGAATTAATTATAAGTTTGTTATTCCAATTTGTGGGATGAATTGAGATACCCAAGAATTTTATAACCTTTTTTGAATTGCCCCGATATGGTCTTTCATAATTTTTTTTTCAACTTTTCCTTTTTTTTTATTCTTACGACAATTTTTGACATTGCTTCATAGGATCAACAAAAATAATTTTTTGTCATAAATTGACAATAATTTTTCCAAGAGTACAAATATAATCCTAATTCAATTATGATAAAAATTATTCTAGTTTGTTTTGTCACATAAATATGCAAAAAAAAATTACTTCATCAATATATATATCAAAGGCAATGAAGTTGACTTAACGGCTATAAATGGAAGGTTAAGAGTCATAGCAACAATTTTGCCACAAAATTTTAACAAAACCATGGAAGTGACGGAAAAAGTAGGCTGAAATAGCTCGAACAGAACATGGGGCCAGAGTTATCTCCTTTCCTCCAAATACCTCAGAACGACTGTCTACGACCTTCTAAAGCCCCTAAACGAGTCTGCTGACGTCACCTTGAGGCTCTAAAAGCTTTAAGTTACAAGAAGAGAATGTGACCCGAATATTTCATTTGAAGGGAATCCAAATAAACTTAGATTGAAGTTGGTCAATTACTGAACTTCGATCAGGATAACAGTTTATATAGCAGTCAATTTGGGACTCGCCTTCTATGTCCGAGTCCAGGCTCTCTTCCTCTCAGTTGTTGTCAACCCCGATCGTGTTCAGTGCTGCGCTAAGATCTTAAGGCAGTTGAATCTTGGTAAAATTCTTCCTCTGAGATTTTTCTCAAAAGGAAGCGTAATCGGCGTCGTCTTCAAAGCGTCTTTTTTCTTTCAGCAAAATCAAAGGCTCGCCAAGGAGGACTATTACCAGACCTGATGAAAAAGTTTGCCTAACTTAAAAGTTTTTTGTAGCTCTAGGGTTTACCTCTAGTGACATTCAAGACACTGTCGAACTTCTTAAAATAAAAAAATATTATGTAGTAACTTTTGAAGAATAAACCCCATTAAGGGACACTTTTTATAATTGGATCAAATCTGGACTTTATACATTAGGGGAAAAAGACAATTTGATCCACGGGCGACTTTCTAATTTTGTCCACTGATGATGAAAAGAACAGTCTATAATTTTAAGACCAAACAAAATAAAAAAATTTGGAAGAAGAAAAAGGGTTAGTATATTTCCAAGAACACCATTATCACTATCAAGTATAGGAGTAGAAAAAATATGTTTTTCTGGTGTTTCCCTCCTAAACGGACGCTTTATCTTATTAAAGGGAGGATGGCCGGGCCTATGTATCCCACGATGTATAACGACAATGGCACAAAGCATATGGGCAAAGGAACAAAGCAGTGGCTCAAGAACAAAGTCATTGAGTTGCTAAACCAATCTCCGGACCTCAATTCCATATAAAATCGGCAAAATATCCAATTTTTATATCCCCTACTGTAATGTGAATGCTTTCTATTTTTAAAAAAATGTGGTTTTGCATGTAATATGCCTCTTTTTTTGATTAACAAAAAGGCTTGTGTGTCTGTGTACTAAAACAAATATGCCTAGAGAAAAAGAGGAGAGGAGAGAAAGACTTAAGTAAATAATGCCTGCGTAGACAAATGCATTTATGAATTATAAAAAACTTAAAGAAGTGACCTACATATATCTGATATTTTGTGTTTCGATTTTTTCTCTTTAATTGAAATAAATATTATAATATTTTACTATGCTATTAATAAGAGGTTTTGAATGACAATATAACTAAACAAATGCTTCCAAAACATGCATAAACATTTAACTCATTTTTTTAATTAAGAACCATATATTGGACAGGGATAAGTGTATGTAAAAAAATAATAACTATTATTTATTATTATTAAAATTCGTGAAGAAATTGTTGTATACTGTTTATAACTTTGTTAATAAATTATTAGGATTGTATTTGTTCTTAATATGATAATTAAATCCGTTCCATTCCCAGGTTTCGTTTTGTTTAATCAAAGAAGCGTTTGATTAGGGAAGGGCTGTAAGGTTTGTAGTGCCCCCGCCCCCCTTCAGAAAAAAAAAAAATAATTATAAAGGCTTTTTGCATTTTACTAGAAAATTTAATATTTAAATTCTTCTTTTAGAAATTTAATTTAATTGTGTAAATTTTCTTTCCAAAAATTTTGATTTTCATTGAATAGCTGTGAATAACTAATAATTGGAGAAATTTTTCTATGAAAAATTCAATATGTAAAATGACAGTTTTGAATGTAGATTTTTGATTTTTTGTTACAAATTTGTATTTTTTTGTTAATAACTGTATTTTTCATTTTTTTTTGTCCAAATAATATAATATTAGAAATTTGTTTCCCAAAATGTAAATTTTTCATTTTTTTTCTCCAAAAAAATTCCAATAACGAATCTATTTCCCCAAAAAATATAATCCTGCAGACGCCTCTGAGTTCCCACTCGACTGTGTTTTAAAGGTTCTTAAAAAAATGTCACAAATTTATAAGCACCCTTTTCAAGGTATCATTTTAACAATATAATATTGACGTAGTATCTCAGTTTGCCATAATTATTAATTTGGGCTCTATTAGAATATAAATTCAATTTATTAAAGATTGATTTATGATGGCGTCAATAAAATATATACATGACATAATTTATCGAAATTGTGCTCTGGGAGCTCAGATGGGGAGTTCTTATGCATCCATTCTACATACTGGGCATACCACAAAGTGACTAACACCTGTTCCTGTCTTTGGTCAAAACGCCTAGGCGTACAAATTTGTCCTAAATATAGGAATGTAAAAATTGGTTGTCTGAGTGTTTTGCCATAGAGACAAAGACTTTTACGAAAAGGACCTGATGAAGTTGGATTCTCGTTGGCACTACGTTATCAAACAGAATGGGGCATACTTGTCTTAAATAGGATGATTGTAACCTTTGGTATAAATCAAGCCATATTTAATTACTTTGTATGTTTGGCGATTTTTTTTTCTATTGAAAAATATGGATCAAAAAATTTACCATGAAATTTTGTGTAAATTAAATGAAGTGCTCTTTAAACACTATAAATGTTTACCGGGGCATACAGTGAAACATTTCTATGTAAAAAAATATGAATAAGCGGCCAAATTCTTCCGAGATGGCAGAGAAGTAGTGAAGGAAATTGTTTTGAAAACAATCGAACGAAATCAGAAAAGTTCCAGATGATATTGACAAACATTCTGTCAAAAAAGCACCGGGAATTGTTAATTTAAATTTCCCGCGCTGAAAGGATAAAAATACCTTTTTTTCTAGGTTGGCAGCCCTGTTTTTCATTTTGACGCCAAGTTTGGGTGCAATTTGTATATCAGTTTGCTCACAACAGCTGCATAAGTCATTCTACCTCACTAGTACTCCACAATTTTTACAATGAACGAAATTATGGAAAAAAAAGAGTTTGCCTTAAATTTTGTGTTGCGAACGAAATTTCATGTGTTGACGATTTGAAAATGTAAAAAAAAGCTTTTGGTGAATCAGATTTATCAAAAATCCGTTCATATGAGTGGTGCAAAGCGTTAAATGAGGGCTGTGAGATTGTCGAATACATGCCGCGTTCTGGGGCACCTGTGTCCTCGACCACCGAACTGAACATCGACGCAGTGAAGGAAATTGTGTTTAAAAATCATCATACTAGGTTAAAGGACTGATCAAATTGCCTTAAGATCTCTCACAAGTCAGTTTGTACCATTAAGACTGAAAATTTGGGCATGAGAGACGTCATTGCACGGCTTGTTTCAAAAGAACTAAATTTCCTTAAAAAAAAAGTACCGTGAGGAAGTCTCTTTGGACATGCTTGATCCTCCGAATTTCGGCCCAACATTCATGAAACGCATCATAACTGGTGATGTGACGTGGGTCTACGAGTATGAAATCCAAACAATCCCCCACAACTCTGAAAATGGAGGGAGAAAACGTGCCAAAACTGAAACAAACACACCAAAGTGGCTACAACTCAGTGTCATTGTTTTCTTTGAACTATGCTGTGACAGAGTACTATTTGGGCGTACTAAGGCGTTTGCGTGAGAAAATCCGTCAAAAAGGGCTATAAGTATTGAAGAACAACTTGTGGATTTTACACAACGATAACCTGGAAGCGTACATAGCCACGATTGTAAGTAAATTCAAAGATCAACCACCATATTCACCTGATTTAGCTCAGTGTGTTTTTTTTTGTGCTACAAATTTAAATTGCAACTCCGTTTTGAGTCTATTGAATCCATAAAAAATCGTGAAAGGAGCTAAAGGCACTGCCAGAAAGTGCCTCAAAAAATTATATTTCGGGACTCAAAAATGTTGGCATATGTGTACTGCATCCAATTGAGATTACATTGAAGGAAATCAAATGAATTTTAATGATTAAATGTGAAATTTGTGTCTTATTTAGTAATTCCTGATACATTTCTGGCAGAATATATAATTGGCTCTTGCTATGATATTTTTTCAAATGTTGAAAAGTGTGTCAGATAATTTTGTTCCAAAACTCCTTAATTTTAACAAAAAGAATAGTTGCATGAAGATCGTTGATGAGCTATTGACAGACGTCAATTATGATCATTATTTGCTCAAAAGAGTCATCACTGGTGAAAAATCAAAAGTATGTGTTAAGTATATCGAAACCAAGGCCCAATCATGCAAATGGAAGACCTCTGGAACTATGGCAAAAAATCGTCCAACAAGCAAAATACTTTTGACCATTATGCCTCCCAAAAATAAACTGAACAAATTAGCTTTAAACAATAAAAAAATGTTATTTTTCGATTGTACTATCATAAAAAAATAAAAAGTCTAGCATATCAACTGTACGTTTCCCCCAAAATTTGAAAAGTATCCTTAATATAATTTTAATAGCAATATTCACTCACAATAACATCCCCGGTGGTCTTTACAGCCAAACACCTTTTCCTTACACTATGAAACGGAATATCAATTTCGACCTGTAATTGATTTACTGGATCTTTTTGAGCCTTGGAATGATACTCTTTGATGAAGTTGCCATCAGTTAAAGGGTTTCTTTATCTTTTCATCTTATACATTATTTTGTAACTTGTAAGAGTGAAAAAATTATTTTCAGCAAACTTTCTCATGAAGAAGTTTCCTTGAGTTTCTAAACCGCATTTAATGGACTCAAATTTCTCATAGCATAACTTTGCAAACAACTTTAAATATATTTATAGATATTTTGTTTCATAGTGACGGCGAAGATTTTACTCTTTCACATTTGCAAAACTTTCGCTGCATATTAAGCAACTAGCTTTCTGGTCTTTTATTTCCACAAAGAAATATTTTGCTCCCCACTCTTCATTGAAAACGTGACACTCGGCACCCACTTTTTTCTTCTTTTATAGGCCACAAAGAAGGGTGAAGAAAACAGGATCTGAAAGTGATGGGGAAAGATGGGTAATTGTGGAATAACCGACTAGAGAATGGAGGAAATGAATGTTGCTAATGCATGTGCTAAATATGAATTGAACATATATTTCTTAAAATGGTTATTTACAATATAATACATAATACATACGGTACAACATTAGTAAATTTAAGGCACATATCCTTCAGGATTGTCTAATATTCCAAAAATAATATTCAAGTTTAAATTTTATCACAAAATTTCGTGTTTTATATGTTTTATTAATCAAATTTAAATACAGCCGGCGGGCCGGGTGAACTGACGCAGTTTGGTGACCACTGCTATAGTTCAATCTCACAAGGCTTACAAAAACAAGAATCTACTCGCACTTTTTGCATACATATTTTAAGGTACATTTATCATAAATTGCCTGAGAGAATGGATTAAGAAAGGGAACATGATATTATTAATCAAAATCCCTCTTCTTAGGGGGGAGCAAGGGATATGCATTAATTTTTGTAAAAAGTCAAATTAGGACTATTAATATTTCATTTGTTAAAGTTTATTTTTTATTTTTTGACATGAAGTTATTTCCTGCATGTACATATTTACAAATACCTATGAATAATTAAGGTAAAGTTTGGGTAAGTAGGTATATAGCTGCTTTAATCGACCAACCGAGGGGTGTTGTTCGTTATACCCGTACTAAAGTGATATTAGAACCGGTACTTATTGTGCCTTTAAGTCATGTGCCGTTGACCATAAGAACAGTTTGTGGGAGGGCAGGGAAGTAGTTAATTCAATCCTACAGTTTTCATTCCCATTTTGAATAATGATACTTTCTGACGTCATACGCTTCATGTTATTACACTTACAAATTATATATTATATATAATCATAAATTGAACAAAAAAACTTGAGTTATAAACTTAAAATAACATATTACATATATACATCAAACCTTTTCTAGATGAGAATTCCATCTTTTATTTTTATCAAAAATTGCAAAGAAATTGTTTGCACTAATTTTGCAAAATAAAAATAGGAAATATAATTTATTTACATTGTAAAGAGAAACACAAGATTACAAGAAATAATTTGTACATGCAAAAAAAACAAAAAAAACCTCGATAACTGGTTCATTTTTGCATATATTGCAAAAATTATTTAACAAAATGTTCTCAATATTAAAAGTACTATATTGTAGTATCATAGTCTAAATTTTATGTAAAAAATACATTGTTTTGTGGCATTAATTCTGAAGAAATTGAAAATTGACGTTTAATGAAAAAATGAAGAAAACTCATTCATAAAATAACAGATATTTTTATGTGTCAAATTTATATGCAAACAATTTCCAGACAAATTTTTGCAAACTTCATGTGTTCTAAAAATTTCAATATTCAATTGAAAATCTTTTTTTGTACTTGAAGAAAAAAAAAATGAAAGTTACAATTTTACCCGATTTTTAATTTGCTTCAACTTTTTTGATTTCCAATAAATTTGAAAATGTTTTTATTCGTATAGTTGTTCTTGAGACGTCTGGCCCTTTTTGATTTTTAACTCAACCCCTTATTTAGTCTCTAAAAAATAGTTTAAGTGTTTCTGGGTATAGAATAGGCATCCCTCAAATGACCCCATTACACCCGTTATATCCTGACCAGGTTCAAAAGAGGCACAGATGAAACATTTCAGCCTCCTAGGGTTAACGGTGTGGGCCCCCATAAAGGCCACACTGACAAAAACTCTGGTATTTATATATACAAGAGGAATTTTCAATGAGCACAATCGCGTTTACACAGTGATGTGTGCGGAGAAGATCAACGATTTATTATGTTACGAAATTCCTGCGTGGGAACTAGATATAGATACTTACTGCCGTGACAAGCTTTAATCAGTTGATTGTTAGAACAAATTTGACTATGTGTATATCGTTTACTCCTAGAAAAAATATATACTTTGATCAACTGGCCTGATTTTTTAGTAAACTGCAATTTTTATTATCTAGAGGAATGGTTTTGTGGATCAATCAATTCCAGGCAACTCAAGAATTAATTCGTTATGTTTATTTTGTTTGTTATCTAAGTGTGGGGAAATATTTAAGACGGATATTTCATCTACAGTTGGCTGTAGAAGAAGAAAATAGTAAGTGTAAATGCAATTTACTGTTGTCCCCTCTTGTTCAGTCCTAAAAATTTCCAAATTCGGTGACGTCAATCAACTTTATTTCTCCTTCTTTTAATTAACTCTAGTACTGAAGTCCGATTCTCTTACCAACTTTAAAAAGAGTATTTATTGTCTAAGTCGAGCAATCTTTTATTTTGAAATGACCGTATTCTCATCACTTACGTATCAATGTTTAAACCAGCTAGCAAAATGAATAGGAAACATCCCTTTAAATGGAACCATCTATCTGGTTGCAAAGAAAAAAACTCATGCTTGCCGTTGATTAACTATTACGGGCAATGCTTGATGATCAATGTACTAATAAAGTTCTTATTTTCCTATATTATAACCGCATTTAGAAAAAGATTAAAGACCACTGATCTTGCAGGATAATACGACAATGTTTATCATACGAGAGGAAATTTGATCATGCTGCTCTAAACGAGTTTGTATGGACAAAGTTGTTGGTCGAGGGTAGAGAAAAAAATAAAATAAACAATTTTTACTTATCTGAACACTTATGGCAAGAGTTATACGATTATGCAATTATTATTTATGATGATTAGAATTACTGTACTGTCATTTTCTAATTTGTTTTTAGAAATGTTCGACCCTAATTGTAAATTATGATTAATTAAGCTTTATGTTGGGTTTATCTCGACTTTTTTTATTTTTCCTGGTTATATATCATTTAATATGTTAGATTTAATTATGTTGTATGAAAGAAAAATCTATATTTTTCAACAAATGTCTAATTGACTTGAAAATATTATTTTCAAATATTCGTCATGAGCTTGAAAGTTTATTCCGATCGAAAAAATATTAACAATTATATATTGTCTATATACTTTTGTTAAATTATGTCGAGACATTTTAAACTTGACATTGCAGTCCAAAAAAATTGTTCACGTATGGATTCGTAAATATTTAATCATTTTAATTTTTGTTTTCTTCGATGATATTGTCTACATACAGGGGCATCCGCAGGGGGTATATAAATTCATTTTCAGGTCAGTAAAAGGTCGGAAAAATGTCAAATTTATGCAAACTTAACATGATTTTTTTATTTCGAGTAATAAATTAACAATTGTAAATAATTAGGGACACATAAATGGATATCATTTCTTTTAAAGTGCATCGTTTTGACATAAAGCAAAAAAAAAGTTGCGGTAGTCTTTGCTCTTTTTGACAAAATAGCACAAAATGTTAGTGATCAAATTATGAAAATTTGCAATAGCAAATTTATTTAGCTAATTATTTTTTGTATTAAGAGCTTTCTTTCGACACGAATTCTGTAGATGATAATTAGGTCAATACATTATTTTAGGAAAAAAAATCGTTAAATCTCAAACTTTGGATTCGTTGAGTTACCTCTAAATAATTTTCCAAACCTTTCAAAATTTATATACATTATTTTTCGTCTAAAAAGAAAATTTGTGAACATCGCAACTCAATATTTTTCAAATTAAGAAAATAGTTTTTACCTTCACACGCAAGTAAGTGCAAGTTAATAGACGTTTCTGTTACACATGTTTCGTTAAAAAAATATTTAGTAGTGATACTAGTTTAGGGATCAAAACCGGTACAAAAATAGAGGTATCGTGACAACACTACTTATGACAAAGAAGAGGCCTTTAAGTTATGCTATAAATATATTAAAGTTAGTCAATACGAGTATGTGTAAGTTACCATTGTATGGGCGCTTCCAAAAAAAACAAAAAACATGTTAGTATGTCATGAAACGTAGAGAAAACTTTTTTATGATTATTGACTAAGCTGTAGTTTGTTTTTATTTACATGACTATTGTATTGTAGCAAATCAACAACTTTTTAGAACTGTGATTTTATTGCTTTGGAATAGTTTTCGAAAATAGGGGAGGAGATCTTAGGATAGAAAATATTTCCATATCGATATATTTGTTTGTATTTTTCTTAGTCACATGGCGTTATTTTGTTGAGAAACGAAATATGAACCTTGCCTCCCCTCTTCGAACAAATAGTGTCCTAAAACTTCATCTCTACCATTTGTTGTACCAAAATTCTCCAGCAATCCATATAAGATCCGTTCATATGTTACACTTAAAAACCTAAAGCTCCAGAAGAGATGTTCAGTAGCTTCTCTAATACTCTTTTACTCATTAAGTAGTTATGTCCCAAACTCCATCGTTCCAGAGAGTAAACGATATTTGAACCATATCTCAGAAAATGTCAAATATTTAGATTTTATTTTATTAATGCATGAAGAAATATGATACCTTGAAATGAGGTAACCCTGTTACAGGAATATGAATTTCAGATATCCCTGTTGTCACCTGAAGAGAAGAAGGAGAATGCGACGTATATTAAATTGAGATAAGGAGAGTCATCCATGATCAGAGATCAAAGTATATTGTATTATATCAATGTGGTTCTAATTAATTCTTAGTTTTAATTACACTTACGTTTAATTGTCTTAGCAATAATGATCTTGAAATATACGTATTCTAGAGGATTTTTATTCAATGTTCTTATATGGTCCTTATATAATTTATACATTAATTTATAATTGATATTTTGATGACCCGGTGGTCCATTAAAATCAAAACACTCGCTAATTAACTAATCAATTAAAGTTGAGTATGGTAATTAATTTAAACTGTGTAATATATTCAAGAATAAACAATTAGTTACAAAACAAAACAAACATCAGCTCTCCAGCTTCCATACAAGTTGAGAAAATGACACTTAAACATGATCGACGGACTACCGTCTACCCAAACAGAAGTCCGAAACGTTGGAGAGGAAAAAGTGATCTAACAAGAAAGCCAAATTTTGAGGAGTTAAAGAAAACAAGCCAGATAAATCCTCTTAAGTACATATTGACAAATGCAAATGATATCCAGATTTAACACCAGACTATCCAGAGAGCTATAAAATAAATGTTTGGAGAGAGTCTTGTGAGGGTGGAAAGACTACTTTTGACACCAACAATGAAAGAAACCCATTTCCTCCGTTGCAAGACTCTTTGGAACTCTTTTTGGACACTTTTGTTCCCTACATACCTGATGCCAATCCTTTCAACTACACTTTTTTGGGTGCATGTCGAAAAGAAAGCCTGGAGTGGCCGTTATTCAAACATCAAGGCCCTCAAAGCCACTGTCGGCCAGCACTGGTAAGCTATGACAGATGACTACATCTGCAGTGGGCGCCATGTCTTACGCCACCAACTTGACGCCATCATTGACGCTATGAGCGGCTACATTAATGATTAAGAGAGCTCAGACACACATTACATGTGTTAAGATTAGGGGATATTATGGGGGAGGGGGAAAGAAGAAGCATTATTATTTTCAAAAATTCTATGTTATTTGTTCAGTATGATTAAAAAATGAAAATTCTTATCATTTTTTAGCGAGTCAGTTTTGTTGCTGTCAGTAAATCATTTTATTAAAATTCACAAGACATTGTCTCATTATAAATACATTCAAAAACTATATAGTTTTTTATTGAACCTTTTTTGCATTTATAAATACAGGTATGCAAATATATTTACAATAATAACCTTCGTTACTTTTTCTATAATGACTTTAAATTTACATTGGTAGTCCCCACTTTTGCTAAAATCGCAGTTCTTTTAATGTTTTCAAATAGTATGTAGCCTATCAATAAATCACAGGGATAAGTGCTGGGTATGACGTTGAATTCTGAATCATGAACACTTTTAATTTTATGCAGAAATGTTTATTAATATTAAGAATAAATTTAACATGTAAAAAAAAATACTTTGAAATCCAGTTGTAATGCTTTATTCCCTCCTCTAATCTTGATCATAGCCCTTTTGCTTCCATATTGACCTCAAAACGTCTCTTTCCAGGCTTGGTATGCCCTTCTTGTAGATATTTTTCGGACATATCAACCCTGTGTTCGCTTACAGTGACCTTCATGGGTATGACGTTATCGTGCCAAAGGGTTCAGGTCCTAGACTCTATATGCAACCACAAGGCGTTGTTTAAAGTGTTGGTGCCGGGTAAAAAAGGCGGGCAATATGTATTTTGTCCAAATTTTCGGGTGGGTCTCCTATGGGATTAAAGTATTAGTTAACAAATTTTATACCTCAGATTAAACCAGAGTTTATTTATTTATTAATTTTACATCATTAAATATAAAAATAATCTCTTATATCCGAAATTTCCGTTTTTGTGGCTTACTGAGAAATTTTTGATACATATATTTAATTTTTGCTTAAAAATACCTAATCAAAGAACAAAAGATAATAATTTAATTTATTAATACAAGTTTCCAGAGTCGAAAAGTATTTTCATTATTTCCTTATTATTTTGGGATTAGGGAAAATGTCTTGTTAGTATAAAAAAATAACAAAAAATCGACCCTCTCTTTTTTGAAGTCTAATAAATAATTAGCTTTTATAAATATCTTACTTTCTAAAAAAGTCCTATTTTTTTGTAGAAAAAGATATTGAAGACGCTTTTTAAGTTTAAGTGAATCCCTTTTTAAAAAAATGTTACATTTTTTTAGCTGAAAAATAATCAATAAATACGGAAATTCCTTATTTGGTACCGGAATGTAAATATTGGTATCTTGACAACTAACCTATATAATTTATAAAATTGATATTTATTTCACAAGTCAATAAGAAAATTAACATTTTGTATGAATGTTCTTTTAGTATAAATGTTATATACTTAAAAAAGCTAAAATTTATCTAGAAAATTAATTTTTAATGTTGCTGATATAAGGCTTTTTTTTAACCTTTTCAACAGTGCGAGTAGTGAGAAATTCAATTATACCGAATCCCAATTATTTGTTTTATAAAATGATAATACAAGAAAAAAATGTCACAAAATGAAATAAATAATATTGGACATAATATTCTTAATTTTTTAGAATTCAAATTTCTTTTATATTATTTTAGTCTCTAATTTTTATATACACTCCAAAAAAGTTTAGAAATCCTTTTGTAGAACCAAAAAGCACCATAAATGGCTTATACTTTGCTTTTTGTGGGATTTTCTGACATAAAAGAAAACAAAGAAAAAAGGTAATGTAATCTCAACACAAAAGTAACGTTTTGTGATATCTAAGTGTAAATTGTACATCAATATAATTTTCAAATGGGTGTGTGAAGGATCTTACGTCAAGTTGACATTTTATCTATAGAGGATGGACCTTAAATATTGTAAAACAAAAAAATGTATTTTAATTGATAGTACCCGAAAATTTTACATAAATACTCATGAAGATCATTCTCAATGGATGACAAAAATTTAATTCAAAATGGTTGCCTTTTGCAGAAATTACAGGTTTGAGTCTATTAGGCAAGATATCACGATAGGAAAGTCCCACCTCATATGGAATACGGCCCCATTCCTTATTTAGAAGCTTCCAGTTCATGCAAATTTGGATGATGCTTCTTGAAGACAGTATTTTCTAAAATGAACCAGATTTCAAAACCAATTGGAAAAAAATTCGCACTCTCCAGAGAGTAAGTACCATCTTGTTGAAAGGTCTAAGTCTCTTATCTAAAGTGGGAATAGGCTCATGGCTCGATACTTTTCTTACAGATTGTGCCCGCATGTTCAATGCTCTTAGTTTTGACTCCCAAAAGTAATGAGTACCGTAGCCGACCAGTAGATGGTACACTATACTATCACTGAATCTGGTTAGTGCATCTTATAAATAGTTTTTTCATAACCAAAATACGATCATTTTGAGTCGTGGAATAGAGCCTTAACAAAAACAAAACAAAAAACAATGGTGACTTTTGGGAGGTGTGGCAAACTTTAACAAAATTATAAATTCCTTGCTTTTGTTAACTATTTGTTCGCTGGTAAATGAAGGTTAAGAAAAAAAAGTAGAGAAAAAAAAACTTTTTGCACAATTGATCAATAACTTATCGAAAAAAACTATGATAATGTTGTCTCTAAATGTATATATGTTATATGGGTTTATTTAAAAATTAATTTGTCTATATTATTTAGGTTCTATCCTGTTCATTTAAATAGATCAACTTTAATAATATCAAATAACTGTTCAGTTACTTATAATTTAAGTGTTTAAAATATCGATATTTCATAAGATAATATTATTTATGTCGATAGTTTAATATAATAGTTATTTAGCAACTATTTTAAAATTAGATTGAATGCTTTTAACGTGTCTTTTTCTGCAGGTATATACTTTGTACAAAAACTTTCTTTTCCTTATATAGATCGTATGTATTGTTTTATTCGTAAGTTGCAAACTTATAAGTAAGGCTATTTTTTACCAAAAGATCTCGAATTGTTACACCAGACTTTCTAGAGATCTATCAAAAAAGGTGGCGCAACGAACCTTGTCAGGATAGGGAGGCTATTTTTGATGCCAGCAGTTAAAGAACCCCATTTCCTCCGTTGCAAGACTCTGTTGAGCTCTTTTTTTACACGTTTTGGCCCCACTAAAGCCCTGATACTACCCCCCTCGACTACACCTCTTGGGTGAATGTCAAGGGCAAGGCCCACAGTATCTGTCATTCAAACACCGTGGGCGTCAAAGCCACTGTCAGTCACTAGTACGACACCGTGACAGATGACTACATCTGTAGTAAGTATAAGGCAATCCACCGCCTCCTGGAAAGCATCATTGTTTCTAGGGGCGGCTGAATTATTGATTAAGAGATTTCAGATACACATCTATTTAAAGTATTAATTTTGTTAAAATTCTATCGTTAATTAATAAATTATATATTGTTGAATTTTAAATTCAACATGTTCAGATTTTAATGGACCACTCAGTAAGTGTACATAATTGCTTTTAAATAATTATATGATTTTTTTTATGGATCAAAACAGCTACAAAAAACACAAATAATTATCTTTTTATCCTAGTTTGTTTTTATGTTAGCACGGCACATTTATAACTGTATAGTTCTATATACAACTAATTCTAATGTTTTTAATTGCATTAAGTAAACAAATAAAGATTAGAAAGAGTATTCGAATATGACCATTTCCCAACTATTACATACCATTATTTTAACGAAAAAGACACGATAAATGTATTTCATCATATATACAGTTTGCAAATAAGTCCAAGGCTTTGTTCTTTTTTCAAACAAACATTAAGAAGAAAAAAAAACTTCTCTCTGTTTCTTACCTTTAACCAACTTACCACAATACACACAACAGTAAATTTATTTAGACACTGTGTAAAGAAATTAAATAAATAAATTTGTATATAATACACTCAGAAGAAGGCGTTTCCTTTTCTGGTAATAATAACGAGAAAAGTAAACATTCTATGTACAAAAATACCTTTTTATACCATTTATATAGGCACTTATCCATGTTTCCATTTTCATCACAATTCACAAACACAAACAAATTAACTCAGATGGATCAAAATTTGAATAGACTTAACTGATAGATGATTGATAATAGGAGCAGGTTGCCATTCTAATTAATTGAGGGGAAATTTTAAAAGTGACGGAATTTTGTATCTTTCAACTAAGGACTCTTTCATCCAAAATATAAGCAATTTTATTTTTTTCGACATTGTGAAGAGTTAAATGATAAACTTTGTTTTGAATGAATCCTGCTTGAAATATGTCGTTATAAAGATCTGCAATCAAGAGGAGAAATAAATCGAGGATTTTTTGTCATCCTTTAAATAAAGAATTATTGATTTTCATGTTTTATACTTATTCATAAGCATTCATAACAGTATTTAAATCATATTTGACAAAAGTTTGTTATTTTGACGAACAAGATATAGAACTTTACAAATTCGATAAAATAAATTTAAAAATAAGTTTTGAAAGAATTATCTAAACTATTTAAAATAATATCTTTTTTAGCAATAATTAACCATTTAAAGGGCTAATAATTTAAAAAAGGAAAACATATTTTTTTTCAAAACAGTTAATAGATTATTTAAAGGTGGAAAAAAAGGATTGTGGAATTTTTTGTCTTCAAGGCATAAATATATTAAAAAGTCGAAAAATGATAGTTTTTTTGGCAAATATCCTCATTTTTTATAAAGTATGAATTGAATAAATTTTCAAGAGGATCAATGGTATAATTTATTGGTAATCTATTTATTTTTTAGTGTACTGTTATGTATGTACAAAGTAATCGAATATGCAACCTAAAAAAATCTAAGTAAAAGTCGCAACTTTCATTTGCTTATTGAGCACAAAACCTAGCAATGATTATTACATTTGACTTACAACACTCCAAGGTTAATGGAGATTTACTTAACCATGTCCCATTGATGTTTTATTAAGTCAAGAAGAAAACTTTTGTTGTGTAAATTATAATATGAAAAATATTAAGTATCCAATTTATCTAATTGAATTTAAATATTACGACACAAAATTAGTTCAAAGTAAATACCGATATTAAATTGTGTTTGTTGAATCAATATTAAATTATGTTTTATATCAATTATTGATAACAAGGATAAAACAAATGTAATCATTTTTAAATAACTAAAAAATAGTATTTTCTTCACATATTTTATCAGAACAAACAAAAAACCGCCAGACTAAACCCTTGTGATAAAAACTCCTCCGAGATAAAACATACTAGTAAAATTCTAATTTGTATGACATCATTATTTATACAAAAGTTTTTAATTTCTAATTCCATTTTCCAAAAATATTCTTGAAGTAGTATAGATTTATATAATTGTAAATCGTACGCATTTTTAGCGTGCTAGCTTTTGTTGTTGTTGGGAATCTGAACTGTGATTTTTATATTCTAAAAAAGTTATTAAAATATTTCAATTTTTGAGGAGATAACATTTTTATAACGATAAATAAATATATTTTTGCACATGAATGACGTAGGGTAACAAGGAGGATTTGTATAACTCGTTCCAGGTGGTCTATTGAAATCTGGGTTAAGTGATTGAAATTAACTCACATTTCTATATATATAAGCATAAATAACACTATCCAACAAAATCACACTTTTTTATACACAAGAACAGTATATGCTCAACTTAATACAATTTGATTCTTTCCTTCCAAATGTGGCCTTATTTTTTATCTCATAGCCTCGCGGTCTTCAGAAAAAGGCCATACATTAATTGTTATTTTTGGCTATTTTCAAGCTTCAAGGATTTTTTAAGCCCTTGGTGATGAATATAGGGATAAATTATATTAATATATTTTAAAGTCGAATGTTAAAAAATTATAAACCCATTTTTCATATTTCTGCATCATACTTGTAACTAAAGTCATCTTTGCTTAAAGTAGAATATGAGGGATTTTATTCAGAGGCTCATAGATTCAAAAATTTTAAATTTATTGCATTGGATAGCTAAAAGTATTAACTTTAATTTTTTTTTAAAGAGCTTCTTCAAAAATGCTATATATCGTTGTCAATTTGAGATAAGACCACGACAATATTTGAAGGAAAAAAACTTATTTTTGAATTTCCTAATAAAGTGCTTAAGTATTCGTATGCACCAGCTCAAAGAGATAGAAACAAAGACAGAGAAGAAGAAAGGAGATAGAAACAAAGAGAGAGAAAAAGAAGAAAGAGAAAAGTAAAATATATATATTATACAATTTGTTATAACATTAAGCCTCACGTCTCAAACTGTATAAATAAATTATTTCAAGCTTCATTAACACAAGATGACTCGTAGCATACCCGTAGTGGGTGAAGGATTCCAAAAAACGGACATTCAAGGGAATCCTCCGAGCAAATCCATTTTTTTCCCTCTCTCTTTGTTTCTATCTCTCTTCTTCTTCTCTCTTTTGTTGAGGGTCGAAAACGTAGTCATTTCTGTCTATGTTAATGCTTAATACAAAGAGGAAATTTCGTTTTTCTTTTTCGAACAGCTGCTTGTGTCTACTCTACTAAAAAAAACAACATTATAATAGCTAAGCTACTTTGCTCTCTTTCATTCTTCAAGTTGACTGAGTTACAATTTTATTTTTCGATTGATATATACATATATTTTGCATATAATTTATAGCTCTATATATATCCATACTTATATTTTGAAATTTACACCTAAAATTGGATGTATATTTCACCAATGGAAACTAATAACTGGATTATATAAAAGGACTTCAAGTAAAGGAAGACCTTAAATCATATGTGGAAGAAACGTTTATGCTGTAATATATGTATAAGGGCAAAACTGCACAAGGGGTAACTTCCAATCACGTCAGAATAGAATTGAGGATCAGCATCTGAGTAATTCTTGATATTGTCTTTTTTTATTTCCTTCTCCCCTCCTCCTTTGTTGCAGCTGATTGTAACTGATCTATTGAAATGTCATGACAGCTGCTCTCCTCTCAAATATTCTTCAAATTGTGAGGATGACAATGCAAATTTTTGATTTCTTTCTTTTAAACATGCCCAAAATCCACAAGATTTTCATCACTACATCTGTCCTTGAAGTCTTTTTAGGCATGCGTAGCTACTTGAATATTCCCCCCCCCCTATTCTAACATTAAATGGAATGATTAATATATATATCCGTAATTAAGATAGTAAATGTACTCGTTTCTATCTATAAATAAACTCCGATTTCGTATTTTTAAAAATAAACTAACAATGCATCTTGTTCCACCCATAAATTATAATCATGAATGAATTTGGCATCATGTAATGAATCATTATTAGAT
Source organism: Lepeophtheirus salmonis (assembly GCF_016086655.4). Taxonomy (NCBI): domain Eukaryota; kingdom Metazoa; phylum Arthropoda; class Copepoda; order Siphonostomatoida; family Caligidae; genus Lepeophtheirus; species Lepeophtheirus salmonis. Next base: position 37,631,455 of record NC_052131.2, read on the forward strand.
TCTTGTATTTTTTAAACTATTCGAGACATTTAAATACATATTTATAATGTCAAATCATTTCATATTTATGTAAATATCATTCATGCATTTGAATCCCAAATGCTGATCTCCACTCCACATGGTGATACATCTTAGGTTATAGAGTATTTAAATTGACTCGTAATGAATCATTTTCTTGTATTAAAAAAAAATTATGAAACTCTACATGTTGAAAATCAAAATATAATAATATTTTTAAAATGATATTAACTTGACCTAAAAACTTGGTTTGAAGTCTAAAAATGCAATCTTCACTGAATATCATAACCACATTTTTACGTAAGTCTGACTCTCTGTAAAAGTAAATCAAAAGTATGTTTATGGAGAAACCTTGCTTTGTCCCAATTTGGTGCTTCTCCTAGACCTGAACTACTCCAGAAAACACTCAGAAATTTTTCCTCCTCTACTTTTAAGAAACATGCAATATAACTCACATTTTTTTAAATTAAAAATATGGGGAAATTTTATAAATTTTCCTGCATATTTTAATAAAAAACAATCCTTCAAAGTTTGAGTTTCTTTAGTAGATTGAACAGGAAGCTTTATCATACTCCATAATATTTTCCTCTAATAATTAACGCCTACTAGTGCTCAAACGCCTAAAGACGTTAGTATTAGGATGGTGGACATGACAAATCTTCACGTCAATTATAGCCCAAAAATAGTGATCGAGGGGATAGAAATCTTAAAATAGTAAAACAAAATTAGACTACTCCCTGAGGTTTTTCCTCATGCGAAAATACCCTTATTAGGATCATTTTTTTTATCCAGTGCAGGAGAGGGGCTGTTTTCACCATTAGGGAGGGGTGTGGGAAATTAGTCTCAAAAATTATGAACAGCTGTATATAAATACGTTTTATTGTATATATATATACTAGGAGAGGGTGCCTGTTTTACAGGCTGAATAGAGGGACTAGAAACAAAGAATGGAGTTGGAAGAAAAGAGACAGAGATGAGAAAAAAAGAAGAGATAGAGAGAAGGTGAATTTTATTTTATTTCAGTAAAAACCCTCTCTTATGGAATTTGAGGGGGGAAAATATCATTGGGACATCTTTGATTATTTTATACGTTTACTTTCAAAACTTCAGAGGGATCTGTTCCACCTTTTTGGATTCCATTTGTGATAACTCCAGCGACAGACTAATAAAAAAATATGGGCAAGCGACGCGTATAAATCTTCTTGAAGAATTAATTTGTAGAAAGGGGAGTTCACGTTTGACACCATATACCGTTTTAATGTTTATCTCATCCAAATCCTTCTTTCCAAAAGATCCCGACTTTTCTATTGTATCCCATTTCCACTTTTTGAGTCGATTACCGATGTTTTGAGGCTCAGAACCATACCCAACTATTGCAAAATTAATATAAGGGTGTGGAGTGAATAAATGACAATTTGCCAATGGGGTTCTTTTTTTAACGCTTTTTAACATTTCATATTCCCAAAACATGTTCAGATTGTCTGCACACCAATTTCAGACAATAAAGGAAGTGTGAGCTGGAGCCCATCATGTTGGAAGACATATAGCAGGGCCTCCAGGTAGAAGTACTTGTTGATGTTTGGCCCCTTAATAAAGAAGTTCGGGTTCACTACATCACCCCCTCCAGGAAATAACGAGGAGGATATGGGCCAAGGCTGGAAACTTTCTCTTTTCTATGATTAGGATTACCTAAGGGCTGCGTGCTATTTACCTTTTAATCTTTCTGTTCATCTTGACATCCACACAGAATATCTTCTCGACAGAGAAGAACCGAATCCAGTAAACAGATTCATGATTAAGAGCTGCGAACTTTGCTCAACTCTTTTGACCTTCATTGCCTCCAACAATATCTGTCTGACTTTAAAGACGTAGCTTTAGCAACTCGGGTTACAATAGGCGCTGCTTCGGATTATATATTAGTCCTCTTTCATCCATGTTCCTCATGGAAATGCTAGGGGCGTCAGTGATCATATTTTGCAGACCCTTTAGGAAGTCTAGAGTGCGTTGTTTTTTGTTTTTTTACTCTCACAACAATCATGATCCTTATTTAAACGTGTTTCCGACCCATCAAACTCCTTCAAAGCCTTGCCAACACCATAAATAGTTGATTTTGGTAATTTTATAAACTCAATAGTCTCCTTGGGGTGCGCCTGGCATGGAGGCACACACTATTGGATGCACAGCAGGATATTTGGGGGACTTCTACAAAAAAAATCTAAACTCCTCTTGATTTAAAATCCCCACACTGTTTTATATATGGCTTCAAAATGTCAAAACCTTTAGTCCGTTTATTTAAATATTTACAAAGGTACTAACCATTTTGCAAAGAATCAAATAGAATAAATATTAAAAAAAAATACAAATTTGTCATATTTTGAATGTATAAATTTCATTATGAGTCCAAATAATCTCTATGCGACTATGAATATTATTAAATTTGATTGTAAGTAGTACATAGACCCACACTAATATAATCACATAAACAACATAACTGTAATTCATAACAGTATTTTTTAAATAGATTCGTTAATAGGACTATGTATAGATGTACGTATTAACATTATTTAAAATGTATAGAAGGATAATTACGAATAGCCCTCACTAACATGACGACAACAACGTTATAAATGGTATGTGAGCTCCCTGAATAACACAGGGGAATAATTAGTGGGGGGTGGGGGGAGGAATTTTGTGCAAATGAATTGAAGGTAATAATCGAATTTATTTAGTAGGACGCAGAATCCAAAACAGATTTTAGTTTTTCTCTCCATCATCTGAATTCGTAAATATATTTAGGATTACAGTAATTTGCGACTATTATCGCTCAGAACAGTTTTATACCCTTAAAAATTTACCAAATTAAAAGTAGGATAAATAAAACTTATGTAAAAGTTTTTTGTATGGTTATAAAGTGTTTTTTTTAATAATTCTGTATTTTTTTCTGAATTCGATATATTTCCATTTTTGTGCGGACAAATGATAAAAAACCATCACTCCAAAAATCATTGGAGATTCATATTTTTTAAATTATACATTGAATTCTTTTCTAAAAAAAACTATGATATTCTTCATCACTATAAAATAAGAATAAGTTATATGGTTCTAAAGAAGAGTGTCGTTTTTAATCATTTTTCAACCTCAAAATAGAAATATATCGAGTTCAGAACAAGATTCTGAAATCAATAAAAACACTTATACAGAAGTTTAATTAATCCAAGTTTTAATTTAAGGATTGTTTTAAGGGTAAAGAATAACTCTGAACTTTAATCACTCCACATATTTCATAATTCAGATAATTTAGAAAAAAACCGTGATCACTTTTAGACTCTGTGCTCAGAGATAAATTTGTTTTGATGGCTTGAATTCATTTGCACAATGTGAGTGGGCCCCTGTGTAATCAAAGAGAGGTCGAGTCCTGAGTTCGACTCAAAATATATCAGTTTCGCAATAGTTCTATGTCATACATGGTAAAAAGATAGGTAAAACATGGTCAATGTACGATACAAATGTGTTTTTTTTTCTTTTTTCGCTTTATATATTTGTGCACGTACGCTGTGGACACAGGTGTAGTAACTCCAAGGATATATATGAAATGGCAAACGAAAACAATAATATTAAAGACGTAAATAGACTCATAAGCAATCTATTAGGTGTTTATTTTTAATCAATAATAATTTTTATGTCTTAATGAAACCTTCTATGAACAGTGTTTAATTACACTTTTTCTTTTCGATGCCTCATCTTTATAATTATTATTGATATTACTAATTAACCTTATGTTATTTCCATTCAAATCCTATCGAGAGTACTTTTTTTGTGTGTTTCGCCACCCTATAATAATATATAGTAGCAATATATAGCTACTTTTTGAAATAGTGGTTGTAACACATGAAACTATTAGTATCAATGAAAAAATTGAAATACTTTTCAGCATTTTTTTTTTCATCTGAGCTCATAATATAAAATGTTATTTGGAGAAACGATTATTAAACTTTGTAAAATGTAGAGGATATATTATTTTCTAAATTGCTTTTTATTATACATAGGATTTTTGAGGAATATTTTGGCCAAAAAGTGTAAAAACAGAAAGGTAACAATTTGACAAATAAGCCACAAAAGTATCAAATATAAGCAGTTTATAAAAATAGGAAAGTTATGTTTAATTATATTCTTAATTGTGGTATATTATCTTTTGAGCAAATTTGCAAAGATAAATAAAAATTAGACTATACATATGAGTTATGTAAACGATGTTGTAGGGATACTTCTGAAAGGACTCTGATATAGGTCTTAATGGAAGAATCTCATCATCACCATCACTGATATTACGTACAACCTTTTGTATTTTTGTATTATTCAACAATCAATTTTGCCCTAATTTGGTCCTGAATTTCCCCTTCCTCTAAATCCTTGTTGTCAAAATCTGGCTCTATCACATATCTGATCATGTAAAAATAACCCCTGATTTCATGATATACATAATTTTTCTTCCAAAAAGAGAGCTTTATGAAAGAGCCTTTTTGTAGATGGATTTTCCCCCTTAAAATAGCATCAAACAATCATAAAAAGCTGTTGTTTAGTCTAACTAGAATCCAAAGTGTATCCATTTTTTTCATACCAGCTTAGAGAAATGAGCAATTTTTACATAGAGCAGGGCAAAATGAGAAATTTCTCCCGAAAAGGTCAAAGTGAACAATGTTTGTTACTACTTTACGATTACAGGGTCATTTTTGTAGAACCGGATCATTTTTAATAATATCCTAAAAAATAAGAAAAACATTTAGAGCATCAGTTTTTAGTTAGCTGTGTAACTTTAAAATTATAACAAGTAGTTACGATGCTAAAAACATGGAGGAGAACCATCATAGAATTAACTTTCGTGGGACACAATCTAGTGTACATCAAGAAGATGCTCAAGTATTCAAACGAGTACCGTCTACAAACGTCTTAGACAGTGGAGGGAGAATATAAGAGAAAATCCTACGACTCCGAGATCAATATAAAAAGCACTCCCAGATTCATCATAGACCTGAAACGGTCCGTGAATGCATCTCCTCAGACTCCGTTTAACGGTCTTGCCAAAAAGAGCCAAGTAAGCTGTGTAACAGTCTCCATGGCCGTAAATACTTACCTGAAGATGAGTCATAGAACTTCCACAAAAGCCTTAAAGAGAAAATGAAGGACTCCTGGGCTGCCCACAGACGAAAGTTGCTGAACGATTTCAAGTCTCCAGGTAACCGAATCATATTTTATTCGGTTAAGAAAAAATGGATTGTAGACAGATTCCCCAACATCTATAGGACTAAATGGTTGGCCACAGAGGTAGTTAATGTACCCTACGTCCTAAAAACCAAATTTCCGGGCAGCATCATGACCCATATGGTCATTAGTCACAATCCCCCCTCCCCGTCTTCTTTGAGACAAAAGATAGGGTGGGTGTCGACATGCCTCTGGAAGAAAGTTGAGGCGAATAATGTTGAGTTACTATATCAACCAGACTTTGTCTCTTTTTACTAGGCCCACAAGACCCAAAACTTCTTAAAATAAGATAAAATTCCATTATGGAGCTTCAACACCAGGCCTTCTAACTCCCCCGATATGAATCCATGCATTACTTCTATAGTCAGGATTTGTAGAGGAAGGTCTCTGCTAATTCACACAAAAGCATCGACTCCTTGTATTTCATTATCGGAGACTGGGACAAAGTCTCCCTCACGGACGTGGTCAAGGCCTACATCTCCTTTAGGCTCACATCGAGATGATGATTTGCGAAGATGCCGGACACAAACAATGATTTTTTTCTTTTGTATTGTTGTTATAGCTTGTAAATAAAACTTAAAACCCCTACTGCTTCTCTTATTGATCCGGATGCAGTTAAAGTTAGTCCAGATTTACCGGAACGATCCTGTATATTTCCTTCTCTAGGAACGGCTAAGATACAAACCTAAAAATATTGAGTTGAAGAGAATAATTGTCCATTGAGTTACGTCGTTCTTTTTTGGAAACAAACACTTGATAGATATTTTCCGTTGAACAGCTTCAATGCACTTTAAATGCCTGTGCACAAAATGTGTATAAGAGGCCTATATAAAATTGTGTATCTTTGTATATTGAAAAAAAAAATATATAATCATTTCAATATAAATAATTCAAGTCCCATAATCTTTTCGAGAGCTACTTACAATGTAGTAATCTATTACATTTGATACCTTTCAATGAATCTATTATTAATAAGGTATTTTCGAATAGGATAGAAATCTATATTAGTATACCTTTCCCTGTAGATAAAAGCAGTTTGAAAAGAAACCTTTTCATTAGTTTTCATTTGGATCTAAGTTATGACATCAACTAATACTTTTGAAAATAGTTACAAAAATGACTTTATTTTGCGGAGTAAGTTGGAGAGACTCCGAGATAAGTGTGTACGGATTGATGAAAAAACAATCATTGAATCACATCGGCAAATTTCTCCATCATTGGTTGAGTCGATCTACATAAAAGGTAGTTAATTCAATGTGTATATCTATATGTTTATATAAGTGGAGTGTGGTGCCATGTCAATATTATTTTGTACTGTTTCTGATATTGCTTTTTCCATACTAAAAGAAAAAGTTGTTCAGGGTAATTTACAACAGTGATTGGGTGACTCCAATGAGTTGAATGAAATAAACAACATCACATTACAGGGGAGTCCACGGAGGTTGGGCTATAGCCTCCCCCTAATAATTAAGGATTTTTTTTGCTTTTTAATATAGTTTTTTTTGGTCAGGATGAAGTAAAAAATAAGGCGAAATTTGGGGTAAAAATTAAACATTTTGGAATAGCTACGGATTTTGAAATGGTTTTTCAAAAAAATGAAATCATAATTTTGTTTTTGAATAAGATTTATTTCATAATTTTTTCCAAAAAAAATTAATTTTTATAATTTTTTTCACAAAAAATTAATTTTTATAATTTCTTACCAAAAAATTTACTTTTCTTTGACTGGCTATGGATTTTCGATTTTTTTAAATGTTTTGTGAACAGCTGTGGATTTTTTGATTTTTTTTTTGTGTGAATAGATATGGATATTTTTAATTTGTTAGAAAAATTTATTAAACCATGCCTCTCCCGCCTCCCCCCCATATAATGCTGCAGACAGCCCTACACAAGTTTGGTCTAAATTAATTTTAATAAAAGTTCATTTTGGAGTAACGCTATAAAAAGTTACTCGACTTCCAACTTATATTCATAATATAGCTCCAAAAATTGAATATCATATTTTTTATTTGAGAGTAGGCCGGGGTACAATTGCGATTGTAAATTTTGAACTATGTAGTTTCGACCTCAATATCTATATTTATGTTATTGAAAGTGTGCTTTTCAGATAAAGCAGACAAAACTCTATTAGAAAAAATACAAAATTCTTGAGATGTCTTCCGAATACGAACGCTGTGCAGCCATTATTGTGTGCCTCAGTGGAGTGCACATGCCCAAAAATGCAAATAACTCCACGGATAAAGATGTTAGTCAGCTTAAAATTAATGTTGAAGGATTGGTGTCATGTTAGAATTTTAAATTGGCGCAGTTTGTCAAATGGGGTAAAAATAAACGGATTTATTTATTCGGGAAAAAATTCAAAAAAAATGAAAGACCTTTATATTTTTGGAAGTTGAAATGTGCCCTCCAACCTACCTGGATCTGAAAGCCCCTTTGGTTGTTCTGTAGAGAGAGTCCAATAAACGTGCACATAAAACTATTGACTCCTTTTGGGATAGTATTCTCGAGAGACTGGCCAACATCGTCAAGGAGATCTATATCGAGGCCCTTGCCAGCTTCAGAGCCAGGTTGGAGGCTGTGGTTGAAGCTGGAAGTGGTGGGGTTGAGTGATTGATTTCATGATGGATTTTGTATGTAGGAGCAAAAGATTTGTGAATTGATGAATTAATTTTGGCAAATAAATTGTAAAAAACATTAACTTTAAATTTTCCGGTTATAAAATGCAGGGTGGATTTATCTAATAGTAATTTATTATAGTACCATTTTAAAAATATCAGTAGCTATTACCATAAAAGTACCAGCATACCAAACAACAAAAGATAATCTGACCGTGTATGGAATTATCATCATTCTCAAATTGTTCCCTTTTATTGAAATAAGTCCCGGCAAGACATTGTATTCCGTTGTTGATGCGATATTTAAAAGCACGATTGGAGCCATTCATAGTCCATTAGCATTTTGGTTCGGATCAAAGTATTAAATGCGACTTTTGTATTTGACTGATTCAAGCCAGTCTTGTATTGTATATTAATTTGGATTAATATTATTTGGTGTTTTATCAAAGGGAATCCGTAAACATTAATTATAATTTTACAAACTGTTGACTTAACCTATTTGGAAGTAAAGTGATTATATCTTTTTAAATGCATTGTAATTTGCGATGTACATTGTTAAATATCAAAGAGGCCTTTTTCTGCTATTTCTAGACATGAACATTTAAGAACTTTTTTTGTTGAAATGTACACATATTTGTTCCAAATGTCAAAGATTGTTTCCTTACTTGTATTCATTACTAATATCAATTTATTTCCTTTTTTCAGGATCCGGCTCGTTGAGTTCAATATCAGCCAAGTCAAACAATTCAAATCATCATTTTGATGATAGTCTATCTAGCAGCAATTCCTTTCCCAACTCTCCTTCCTATCGAGCCTCTCCAGTCTCTATATACGGTACAAGCATCATGCAAAATTACAACGATAATAATATTGCAGATAAAGATGCTCACCCGGAGAGACGCTCTTCCCGAAACCAAAATAATCGCTCAAACATTCGATCTAGATCTGAAGAGAACGAACGGCAGAATGAAGTCAAAAATTTCGACAGGTCAAGGACAGAGTTGGACTTGAAAGGGATCTTGAGTAGAGAACCAAGTGCCAAAGACACAAAGTATCGCCGTGATTTCGACACGGTATCCAACATTGAGGAAGAAGAAGATTCAAAAGAAGTGTCAAAAGAGGACTCTGAACTTCCTCGACTCATTGGAACCAAGTCGCAGGCCTCAACAGCATCCTCTTCAGCAACACGGGATTCTGGAATAAGTCTTAATGATTTAAAGTTATTAGAAGACCACACTCCACCGATTCATCAAAGGCGAACTCCAAAGAAATTGGAATTAATATCTGTCAACGACCTTCCTGTTAAAGGAACTGCTCTTCCCTTAACCAATCGAAGACACTCTATTTCGTCCAATAAGTCTGGAAAGTCGAATCGAGACTCGGACGATTCGTTCGGATTTGCTGAAAGTAGAAAAAACTCTGTGGTTGCAGCAACCAATGCTAATTCTACGAAAACATTGCCATCACCTCTGCTCCGTCCTCTTGAAAATAGTCCATTCCTGAGTAAAATATCACGCTTCAAGTCAGAGGAGTCTGTCTCCACGAATTCAACACCTTTTTCACGAACTTCAACCCAGAGTAATTCATACGATTATGATGATGACTTTACTTCAGACGAGTCCGAACTTTTTGGAAAGATTCGAAAGTGAGTAGTTTTATTTATTAATACTTCTAGTTTGTAATAAAAAAATATCCATCAAGCTCAACTTTCAACATATGATCTTAAAATCTTTGTTCATTGAGAAGAGTGTGACTTTAATCTAAAATGATTTAATATGTTAGATACAACAGGTACAAGTTTATTTTTTTATTTAATCCTTCGTTGGTGAAATGGGATTTTTATAATTGTATATACTGCTTTTCATTCCGTTTAAGCAACATTTTTTACCCAGGACTTTTTTATCAAGGTTTGCCAATTTAACTAATTGATTTACTTATTAGTCGTTGTTTTGTGATTATTTTATACATATTTAGTACACAAACTCATCGAAATTGGAAAGTAAATATTTGGCAAAGAAAAGTAATGAATATTTAATATAAATTTATCTATTCAACCAAATTCTAAAGTTTTAATTACATAGGTTCATCAAAAAATTTATATTATTGAGACACCTCTTTGTTGACTTCTCTCTGACTATACCATTCATTGTAAATCCAAGGAGAATTAGATCAGTTGAAGAGAGAGTCTAAAAGGGCTTAAAATTGTCTTTACACCCTTTTATACTTCATTTGCAGTTGAGGCTACGGCCACATTCTGCAATATTTCAGATTGGAGTAACAAAGTCTTTATACCGAATAAGTTTACGTTAGAGTTATTGCAACTCTATAGTTAGAATACCCAGTATCTAGATAACTGTAACAATGCCCTTTAAAGGCCAATTTACTTTAGTAATAATTGTAGATATTCTCATTTGGGTGTATACTTATATAAGCTTCATTACTTGCATAAAGGAATGTTATGATGGTTAACGCAATAAACAAAACAAAAATACTTTTAGTATATCGAGATATTTCAAAAATAAGCCATAATTTCTTTCAAAGTAAAATAAAAAAACTTTACCAAGAGTCATAACAACTTCTCTATAATAATCTTAAAAATGAATTGTTATGTATGTAATTTTATGTTTATGGAATCTCATAGGGGTAAGGCAGCAAAACGTGGACTCAAGAGACGGATTTATGAATGTATCAAAAATGTTATATTTCCACTGATAGGCAAAAAAATAATGTTAAACACCATGGAGACAAGGTTTTTAAAAAACTTTTTCGCTCAATACGGCCACTTTCATTATCAATCACAGCCTTTACTTGTCACCTGAAGGCCATGCAGGAGTTGATGACAAACTTGTCTGACAAGTTGTTCCATGCAGCTACTGTGGAGGACTTCAGCGATTCCATATTTGGGAGTTAGGTCCTGTTGGTTTTCCTCTCCAAAGAGTCAGACTGTGGGCTCAAATCTGGTGAGGAAGGGGACATATCTCTTTGGACCAGAATCGAGACATGTTCTCCGAACACAACTTTCGGCGCTTGGAGGACGTGTGAGAAGGGGCATCGTCCTGAGTCCACACGTAGTTACCACCTGGATAGTGGTCTTCAATTATTGCAAAATGGTGTACCTATGCAACTTATATTAGGCTTCCTGGTCAATTTACTGTCCAGTCTTGAAAATGAACAGACATATCTTCTTTCCACCAGAGGTTATAACCAGTGTTTGTACCAGATATATGGTGTGGTAAACCTCTTGGACCAATTCTTTTGTTTCCACAAGCCAGCAGTCGTTCCGGCGCATGTGAAATTGATTAACTGGTTAACTGATTAATTTTCTAATAAAAGAAAATATTCACTATTGATCTTTTTTTCTTTATCCACGTGAGGATTGTCTTGCACCTCTCCACCCACTTTGCTTTTATACCCTCTGTTAGAAGATGGTGTGGGGTCCTTGTAAAAAAAATTAATCCCAAGCTGTGTTTAATAGCCCTCGTGATGGTCCTAGAAGCCACAGGTAAGCCTTTGGCGAGGCGATACATCGACTTAGTTGGATCCTCCTAAATATTCTTCTCCACATTTAACAAGAACTTCATATCCCTCTTTAAATTATGTCTCCACTTCCAGACACCTGGAAAGGTCTTCCCCATTTTTTTTTTCATCTTGTCCAACTTCAGAACCAGGCTCCCAGAACACTTAACAATGTCAGTAATCTTGATCACATTAACTCATATATCAGGGAGATCTGAGATGGGCAACCTTTTTGCTTGTTGTTCACTCATGATGATGAAATAACTAAATGATTAGTTTACTTTGTTTTTGTAATAAGGACGGCGGAAACAGAATATCAAATAAATAATTAGTAAATCCTTACATTGTAATGAAAATATTAGCATTAATTAATAGTTCAGGTTTTGCTGCCCTACCTTGTACTTATAAAAAAAAATATCGTAAACAAGTGCCTTAATTTTTGTAGTTGCAATCTAAACAATCTTTTTTTTTTTGTAGTTCTTGAGGAGAGAATATTAAGTATAAAGCGTATACGCTTTTATAAGATGTTTAATAACCAAGTCGGGGATGTTATAATGTTATATGTCTTTGTCCTTGTTGGCCTTGGAAATCATTTGAGTTGATTTCAACTTGGCACTAATTATTTTCTATGTCTTTACTAGATACGAATAGGGATTTTGATAATTTTAAATTCAAGTCCAGCCCTTCCCATAGATGACTTCAGCTTATCCAATAAAGCATCATTTGTGGTTATTCTAATCGTAGCTATCAATATAGAAAAATTTAACTGATGTCACTGATTGTATAATAAACTCAAAGTTACGACATGTTGGAGAAATAGTTGTTTTACAAAGTCATTTAAAAATGACATATTTTAATCGTTTTGTTGCCGGGAATTCAATTTTTTATTTCATTGCTTAGAAATTGCTCGTGAAAGTAGGGAACAAATGAAATCTGATTTTAATACTCATTTTCGGATATACGGTAAGATTTAGGTCATTTTATTTTTTTCCAATCAACTATCATTTATTTAAGCACTTCAAAAATGACATAAAAATAAAACATTGTTATCTAATAATAACTTGATAAGTTCTAAAAAATGCATAATAACTAGCTACAACATGCAACCATAAGTAACAACAAGGACTATGCAAGAGGCTGAAAATTGAGTCGACCTGTAAACAAAACAATGCTTCACTCTTTCCCCAAACTTCCCCAAAATATGAAGTTCTTTTCTGATCAACTTATTTTGAAATGATTTGTTCCCCTTTGTTTAAGCATTTATAGGTATATATTAACATTACCAACAAATCAATATTGTAGATTGATGATTGAAATAAAGCCATTTAAGGGACTCACAATCATCCAGGGTGTGGTATTGAAATCTGAACACTTACAATGAATGAATGTTGAGTGCCTAAAATTAATTCATATTTCGATATATTAAGCCATAAGCAATTATATACAAAACGAAATATACCTAATCGATTTAAGGAACGTACAAGTTGAGAAAATGACACTTGAATGTGGTCCATGAATTTCCATTGGCACACCCCAAACAGTTGGGTGTCTCCAGGACCACAGTCTATACCGTCAGTAAGTGCAAAACGTTGGAGAAGAAGAAATGTTTTATCAAAGAGCCCAAACTTTACCCAAAGGAGCTAAAGAAAACAGCCCAGACTAATCCTTCAACTCTGTGAGGGCCCATGAAAGAAATCTCAAGATTTCACGAGAAACTGTCCGGAGAGCTATCAAAAAGTGGGAAGGAAGAACCTTTTGAGGATGGAGAGGCCACACCAGCATTGAAAAAAACCTATTTACTCCATTACAAGACTCTTTTGAATTAGTTTTAAATAAGTCTGTTCAACTATTTTTTGACAATTTTGGACCCCTAGAGCCCTGATTCCAACCCACTGACTACACCATTTAAAGTTAATGTCGTGGGGAAGGCCTGCTGCTTCCGTCCTTCAAACACCAAACCCCTCAAAGACATGACAGAGAACTACATCCGCAAAAGGGGACAAACCTTCCACTTCCACTTGGAGCCATAATTGTTGCTAACAGCAGCTACATTAATGATTAAAAAATCTCTGACACTCATTTATTCATAGTCTTAATTTTGTTGAAATTCTATTGATTAATATATTTTATCCGGTGAAAGTTTAAAGTTCATATGGTCATTGGTTAGGCCTAAAAAATGACCGACATAAACAATTTGGACTTCACATGATGCCCCTTTATTGTTTATGCCGTCTTTAAAATGGTCGAATGCATAATTATGACATCATGTGAAAATGATCTATATCAGAGTTAAAGATTTAGTTATGGTATCATGGTTTTCAGTATTGGAAGAGATATATGTTTGATTTTATGACTTTACTTAAACATATGACTGTGTTTTGCAAAAAAAAAAAAAAACGTAAATTGCAAATATTTGCATCTGTTTTTCATTCAAAGTGTGGGAAGCTGGCCTTGAACACAAATTTATAATAGTGATCAATGTAGAGCTGTACTATGAGAGAAATATTCCATCTACTTTTTGTCATAAGTTCTTGAACATTTTATTATGAAAAAACGTTTCATTTCTTAATATAAAATCAATACGGATTTCCATCATAAAAGTTATATTTTGGGAAAGGAACCTCGCATTGACAAACTTTTAATCAATATTTTGGATATTTTAAATTAGAATTAGGATCGGATTAACATATATATATATATATATGGGTATCAGTTATTTTACATTGTGTGAAAGATAAAGTTATTCAGTGTGCGTGTTACAACATTTTGGCTTAATTTGATCCTTTTTTATTCATAAATCTTTCTAATGTCCAAAATGATTTAATTTGACTTCAACCATTGACTCCTACCAGGTCTAAAACGAATCTCACAAATTCTTGATAAATGCTTTGGATGTGGCTGCCCACTGCTTCTCGACGGAAGCCTTGAGATTATTCATGGTCTGTTGAGGGGTAGCACAGTCTTTCTTATACACTACACCCGAAATGACATAGCCGGAGGGGCATCAGTCTGGGGAGGAGCGTGGGCGAGAAAAAGTTTAAAGTTTCCGATTTTTACGTTCGCATTACCAGCTTCTAAATGTATTTTCCAGCTGTCATCATGACAGCATGGTATTGCATTGGAAATATTCAAAAGCTCTCAATCTGTTCATCTGCGTCTGGAGGATGTAGTAAAAAAATGACATATTTAATTAAAAATAAAGCTAAATTTTTTTGTATTTAATGTATCACAAATTGGGATTGAGTTCTATTTTCTTCATTCCATAAAATACACAATATTTGTAATTAAGTCATGCTCCTTCAAGTTTTGGGCCACTACTCTGTAGACGTTGTGCAACCTTAAAATATTTATAATAATATTTCAAACTGTATCAAATATATGTTTTACAAACGCTTATAATCTTAAAGATCTTAATTTTTTTTACACAAAGTAAAATAACTCACACCCTAATATGTTTTATTTCATTCAGCGAATTGTAACTAATTTCTGAAAGTAAATTGTTAATTTGTTAAGCGACTTTTTATACCTAGAAATGTACTATGGATATTCTCTATAATAGTTTCACCTCAATTCTTTTTTTTAATTACATAATAATATAGATAAGTATATATGCACAATCTACCTACATAGACACATGACGTCAGATTTAGAATGAGAGATAGAGTAATAGAAAATAATGATATCTACTAATAAACTAGAAAAATCCTACTCAAATGATATGTGATAAGGTATGACATATATTATGAATATTTTACTCAAAAAAAAATAACTATTAGTAAAAGAACTTAACAAAACGTCCTACTACCAGCACAGACCGATTCCACACTTTCCCCTAAATATCAACAAACTCCGTTGTATTTTTATATTTTTGGATTAATATATTTGGGAATCTGAAAATCATTTTTTATTTTTCATACCTGTCATCAATAATTTGTATTCCTAACATGTGACTACATCCCCGACAGTGAGTTACACTGAGGATTTATTGGGAAGTTGTAAAAATATGATTACTATTTCTTTTTTAGGTACCGACTGTATTCAGAATAATTTACACCTTTATACATCCTCTTTTTTTGACAATGATTTGATCAAAAAAAATAATATTTGTAATGACGTTAGTATTCCTCAATTATTAAAACAAATAAGAGCTCGTTCCAGTGATTCAGACTTCCGTTGAACTTTAGTTTGATTTAGCTGCATCCTTGACTAATTAAAAAAAAAAAACAATCTTCGTTTTTCAACAAATCCGAGGCAAGCCATTAGGAGCGGCTCACACCAGAGTCAAAAGGTACATACGAAAATAGGTTGCTAAACCAACGATGTTGAACGTAACCTAACCTTGATATGTACTTTGCTACTGAATAGATCAATACACTAAATAATAATGTTGTATATGTCCTTAAAATGATACTAAAAATTGATCCTGCCCCACGTGCCGTCCTGTCCAATCCTGTTCTTCTCGTTGGTCAATGAATAATGTCCCAAATAATATTATTACTTCTTCAAGGCATCCCTCTTACTAATATAAAGGGTGTCTCTACAGATCGCGTACGAATTTTTCCAAGCTCAATGTTAGCAAGATACTCAAAAAATACAAAGTGAGGTCGATTTTTGAAGGATCAACGGTAGAACTATGTTTCATTGCTTTATGAAATCTTCCTTAAAATCCATATCGTTTTTTGTGGGTTCTTTGGAGTATGTGCCTCTTTGTCCGATACACCACCAAAAATTGGCCCAAAGACACAAATAAAAAGGATACAAGCAATAAAGAATGGTTCATAGGGCAATCAGGCAAATTTCTACTTGTCCATTTCTCCACCCAAAATCGATCTAATAAGACTTACACAATTTATAAATTTATATAAAGATTGAGTTTATAAGTGTCCACCCTTGGCGTCCACCAAGACCTCTATTCTAAACCTGAAGGCCATTCAAGTCTTCTTTACATAATTATCCGACATGTCAGCTAACTTCTTCTCCACAGTAGATCATACACATGTGAGGTGGCACATTTGTTTATTCCGATGGCATCCCATCCCATATAGTCAAGAGGTTTGTAGTTTTTTGAGGTCACATGCTCCATGGATCATGGCCACAAATTTGCAATTTTGAATTTACATTATTTTATTGTTTGTTTGCCCTTGTGACTGGGCGGCGTCATTCTAGAAAACAAAATTGCCTTTTTGGGTCGTTGGTCTTCAACTAGGTACACATAGTTGATCTTACCTATTGGTACACATTTTATATGGTTCTATAGTCAAATTTAAAGAAAAGGTTTTGTGAGGACATTAATTTTACAAAATCATCTGAAAATATGTGCACAACTTGTATATAAATTGTAAGCCCTCAACTTTAATAATTGCTTCAATACAAGGCCAGAATCACTTGCAGACCTTGACTATCTAGTCAGACTCATCAAAGTCGTGTCATCGTCTTTATTTTATTTTTACAGATAGAATTACTGTTTATAAGTGGATAATATGTCATTTTATGGTTAACAATCCAAAATATCATAAAGGTATAAGACATGAAAACTATGTAATGAGACAAAGACAAGTAAATTGTTCATTCCCTTAATAGTTATTAAAAGTACTCCTAATGACCTTTTCATTGTTGTTAATCTGGGCGTAGATAACGTAATTATTATGCATCAAAGAGCATTATTGTAATAGTCAAACGTGTTGGACATATCCACTAATTCCGTAGTGTCATTACATTGAGGAGTCCCATTTTTGGGGAGATTATTTTACCTCACATCATGGTCTACTCAATAGAGAAATAAATATATAGAGAGTACCAAGGAATTGGGATTGTCGGTTTGTCGGTTGTGTCATATTAAAATCTTCGGTCTTCATCAATAAGCATTAGCCACAGATACAGTAATACTTTAAGATAAGAGTACCATATCAAATGTTTCAATAGGATACGAACTGATTTATTTTTGTTGAAGTTTGTTAATAAATACCATAAATTAAATGAAATATACATATGTGTGAAGGTATAACAGAAAAATAATTTATCTCTGGCTGTATTATTATATCAACGTCAATTAAGGAAATTAAGTTGATTGCTTAACTGTTTATGACACCATCAAAGTTAATCAGAGCTGAATATCATTTCTTTAGTTGGAATTGTCGATAATTAATTGACAAAAAAAGTAAATAAAAGTGAAGTGATACTACAACTTTTTGTCAGTTGATACCCGATCTAACAAAGAAGGCACAACATTTTTGGGGAAAAATAGATTGATTTCCAACATAAGGAAAAAAAAATTAATTCACAAAACACTGCATTGAAACTTATTTACTACATTGTTTTAGCATGAATGTGTGGAAACGCAACTCTCATCATGCTCACAGCTTTCTCATATAAGATTTGTTAGATGATATACGATGTTCCATACTTTTTTAAATACATACAGTATTTGCAAGCTCATAACTTAAGTCAACGATCCACCAGTGTTACTTAGTGTGGTTTTTTCACAATTTTTTGAGTTGACAACTCATTTGGTTGACAACTACGATATTTGTCTTATGGCTCGTTTAAACTAATTTAGCAAAAAAATTACTTTTGTAAACGAAGGACCAGACTCATTAAAATTGAACGAGATTCTACTCGGCCTATTTTTTGGGATGATCCCTTTCAAACAAAGGCATAATTTGTATAATATAAACACGGTAAATGTTTTCCATTTTCACAACTTCACTGACAACGTTCACTATTGATGGATGCCAAATAAATAGTAAATAACATGGCGCCTTCAAACTTGAAACATATGTTTTATAGATTATATATTTTCTTATACATTGATTTCTTAAAACAACGACTGCCTTCTTTTGTTCACCTCGGATACTTTGGGAACCGTCACAACATCTATGCTCAAACATTTGACCTTCTTGTCCCCTTCTTTATCTATGGTATGTTCTATTAAATGGCATCGAGATTAGGCTATCTATAAATGTTTTGGTAAAAACTAACAATTTATATGCGCCATGTACTATTTGAATTCTAAAGATATAGTGATACTGTGATTTGATTGTTTTAATCTAGAAAAAAAAAATAACACCTTCATTTCAATGCCTTTTTTCTTTTGTACTATTTTGCCAGTTTGTCAATGTTTTATGAATTTAGTCATATTGGCATTGAAAAAGGAGGGATTTATCAAAATTGGAATATGTGAAACTTTCATATGATATTCTGATGATTGCTTTTGAAAAGATATTTTATTTTATTTTTGCATATATATATCAAAAGTCTTTGGAATGAAATGATCCCCTATAACATAAGTTTTCAAACAACGGTTCCCCTACCCCAGCTTGGGTTAGGGTGGGGATGACAGTTATTCAAGATAGTAGCCCGAAAAAAAAGAAAAGAAAAAATTAAGTTCTGTTAAGCAACTGAAGAAGAATAAAATTTTGAAATTGTCCCCAGAACCAAATCAATAGTTTGGAAAAAAAATTAATTAGAATGACCCTAAAATTCACTTAAACATAATCAGTATATTTGTTTTGATTGGTATTGTATTTCAAAGAGTGAGGTGGCAATTTCCTCCATACTTCTGGATATATCACAGGTGGAAGAAGCTATTTGTTTATTTTTGGGGGGGATTTGCTCACCCACACTTTGAAACTCCTAGTCTCAAAACAACGACCAAAAATAAGAAATAAGACTTGGATATAACGAGTGGTCGATTAAAATCAAGTCTTGAACGGAGGAGATAGGTTTCTTTCATTGGTAGTGTCGAAAATGCCCTTTTCCAACCTGACAAGGGTCTTTCCACCCCCTTTTTTATAGCTCTCTGGACAGTATGGTGTGAAACCCCGAGATCTTTTACATGAGCCCTCATGGACTTGAGGGGATTGGCCTTTGCTCTTTTTTTCAACTCCTCCGGATCCAGTGGCGTATTTGACATAGCCTTCTTCCTGTTTAATGTTTTGGACTTGTCGACGGCGTATACGGCTGTCCTGGAGACGCCCAACTGCTTGGAAAGCGCAATGAGAAAATTCTTCGATCACGTTCTAGAGTTATTGTTCGGACTTGTACAAAAGGTAGAGAGCTTTTTTTTTTTTGTAAAACTAGTTGTTAATGCTTTAATATTTCGAATTTGAGTTAATTTCAATCACTCAACCTTTGTATACTTGAGTTTCATAACACTTGGGACGTTAGAAGAAATTTTTGACAACATTTAGTGTACCTCAAATTATGATTTGGGATTGCCAATAACTTTCTCATTGGAGAAAAACCAGACAAGATCTTTCACAGAAAACTTCTGTTTTAGTTTGATGAAAGTATTGTATTGCGTGACATTTTTCTCCCTGTTAGACAGGGTTATAAGCTGCTCCTTTGCGATCAGCATATGAGTGATACCGTAGGTATGCATTAATGACACGGGGGTTAGTTGAACAAAACGCTACGTTGATGCTGTGAGCGATTGCATTCTTCGATTAGCCGGGATTTTCTCAATATTTTTTGATTATTTCCATCGAAAAAGCAGGAGTTTGGACAATTTTAGCCACTTTCAGGTCACAACGCTTCCAAAAAAACTATAGTTTGTGGGTCCTTACTATCCTGCTTCACAGATTTTCTGAATTTTTGGACAAATGAAAAAGTGTACCCGACCGCTTTAGTCAAAAACAACACGTTGTCTATTCAACTTTTTAAATTGCACAAAATACACAACAGTACACAACGATCTGGTTCATGATTAGAAGAAGATGGGGTGTGTTGTTGTTACTAGTAAGTTTGAAAAAATGACGTAGTAGTGTAACATTCGTAGCGGACTTAAGGGGGGGGGGATTAGGTCAGAGAAAATTGTGAACGTTTAAAAGAAGTACCCTCAATAAAATTAAATGAAGCTGGCATTATGAAATAATTACTTTAATGTAAGATTTGCCTTAAGTTTTAAACCGTGAAAAATTCCGGAAAAAGGGTATCTTGAGAGATAATTCCTTTTTTTATACATGAAATAAAGCTGAATCATCAAAAAAAAAAAAAAATGGAGAGGAATCTACTATGCTATGAAGTATTTTAACTATATATAAGAAACTGTTCAAAACTAACCAATCTAATCAAATTGAATCCCAACACTTTCTTATTTTTTTGCATAATGAAACGTCTAAGTTCCATATCATATCAATCAATCAATAATTTTTTGAGGATTCCCTTGGCAGGTGTACGTTTAAATATAAGTAAATGTGTTTTGAAAAAAGTTTTACAAAAAGTACAATTCTTACTTAAAAAATAACCAGTGAAACAAGATTATTTAATATATAAAAACTATTTCATACAAACCCTTTCTTTTGACTGTTTGTTAGAAAATGAATTAATAATTTTATTATTAAAATATGAAATTTACAGCTTCAAAAGGCTGTTTCCTACCTCTAAATATGGAATAAAAAGTCTTAAACATTTTTTGTTTTTTTATCATAAGTTTCAAAAAAAGAAAACTAATTTAGGTTGTAACAAATTGTCTGAAAAGTCCACGTTTCACACATAGATCGCACTATCTTTTTTTATTGGTCTCACTTTTAGTTAGTATCAACTTTAGAAGGAAAAGCTATTAAATTTTCATGAAAATTTTGTTCCTAAGTTTGTGAGTAATTTTGCTAAGTATGACGCTATTTTTGATATTTCCAAAACCATGGATCAGAAAACAAATTTTGTTTTAATTTTACATGGCTTTTTTTCACGGAGAATAATAGACTTTAAGCTAAAGAATGGCTTCAAAAGCGTTATGACCGCTTTTATCCATAAGGGAAATAAAAATAATTAATAGTAGTAATTTAAAAAGCCTATCTTGAATTTAAAAAACAAGATATTCTTTGTTAGGCCTGATACTTTTCAGGCCATGTGTCTTAATCCTTTTTTTAATTCAATTGATTTAATTGAAACAACTCCCAATTTGTTTACATTTCAAAAACCAAGAAAGTAATTATACGCACATTTTTTTCCATCCTTTATTTGTGTAGGCTGCAAGCCAGTGATGAACATCACGAAAATACCAATTACATTGTACAAAAGTATCAAGTCACATTACTATTTATAGAACAACTTTTGATAAATGAAAACGACCAAGTTACATGAATGATGATTAATTTTTTTAAACAAGAAGATTCTCTATTAGGGTGAGGATAGTGGAATAAAATTATCATGTTTTGACGGATAACACAAATTTTGTTCTTGTTCTGTGTATGGACCTTATATAGTCCATACGGCCCTATCTATTATTACTTTTTATACTGATATACAATTATTATTAAAGGTTTTATATCTTTTAATAGAAAAATTTACTAATTATAATCCAAAAATAAATTAAATTTTCATCTATGTATCTTCTCGATATATATTTAATGATATGTATTTTTTTACTTCATATATTATCTCACTAAAACAATTAGGAGAAACGTGATTTTGATGTAATCAATGAAAGACAACTCTAAACCAATTTGTGATTTGTTTAAATTCTCTACTTTGGTATAATTATTTTGTAATTCATATGTTCTCCTTCACATGCAATAACAGTCCCAACAACCCAAAGAAAATATTGTCAGCTTTTGTTACGAAGCCTGTGCCTATGATGACAGTTTGTAGCCGATCCAAATTTGGATGAGAAGTGCAACATAATTTTCCTCCAAGATGCCCTAACCGCAAAGTCCAGAGAGTTGAGGTCAGGGCTGGAAGAGGGTCACATGGAAGTAGTCCAGAAGTCAGTAATATTGTTGTTTATGGAAGGTTTGTTTATTCCAGGCTGTATGGGGCAGTAATGGGCTTTTTGATGTTTTAGGTAGTCCGTATAAAGATGCCCAATGGTGGTTGTAGTCTTCTAGGCACTGACACAGGGTCAGAGAAGATCGTCAATATCCTAATTTTTTTTTTTTTTGCTGTTGCCCTGACATTTTTACATTTAGGGATACAAAATGTCATACAACATGTGTTATGTTTGCTTCAGCTGCTTTTAGTTATATAAAAAAAAACCATGTAATTAAAAATAACATGGATTAAAACGCAGTTAACCTACTGAAAGATTTGGGTTCATCACTTTGTATAGTCTATTTTGTTGCCAGCAGTCGATGTGTTTCTTTCTTTACCCTTAATCAGTTTTTTTTAACCCTAGTTGTTTTATTAAAATAAGTGGTGAACAATTTCAAACAATTATTGAATAATAACTCTAATTTTGGTAAGAATTTGTTAAGTACTAACAGATTTTGGGCCATTTTTCGGAGGGTTTTTCCAGAGGAAAGATTGTGTTATACAATATAGGTAACGACGTAATGTTCACTATTTCAGGGTCGTTATTTAAATTGTTATATTAAATAAATAACATGGTTTTACCTCACTAACACAAAAATATATAGTAAACTTAGTTATCAGCTGTCATTTTTTATCTTTCTATTCTCCTTATCAGAGTTCTACACATTGATGTAATTAAAATTAGCTATTATTAAGCTGTTTACACGTATCAACAACGATTTGATTATAATTCCATAATCAAGTAAAAATTGGCAAATTCCAAAACTGAATTTCAGTCTTGCTGTGTGTTTATTTTCGGTGAAAAGGTTATCTGTTATGATAAAATTGATATAAATCGCAAACAAAGTCTAAACAAATCTAAAACAGTGATTTTATTAGTTTGTACTACTTTTTCCAAAAATTTCATGGTCTCTGTGTTGTAAGTAAATATACTTATTCGTATATATACCAGGTGGTCCACTGAAATCTGAAAACTTACTAATTCAATAATTCATGAAGGTTGAGTGATTCAAATAAATTCTTATTTCAATATACTAAAACATAAGCAATTAGTACAAAACAAACCAAACCTGAGCTCTCTAGCTTACGTACAATTAGAGAAAATGGAGAAACATGAAGGTGATCGACAAATTTCAATTTGCGCAATTCTCCAGGACCGCCGTCAAAACTGTCAGAAAGTTCAAAACGTTGGATAGGTAGAAGGGCTATGTCAAACAGGCTAAACTGTATTCAACAGCCTAGGCCAATTCCCGGAATTCCATGAGGGTCCATGTAAGAGATATTGGGGTTCACACCAGACTGTCCAGAGAGCTATCAATAAAGTGGGTTGGAGAGGTCACTAACTTTTGACACAAGCAATGAAATAAACCCATCTTCTCTGTTACAAGACTCTTTTGAGTACTTTTGAGCTCTGTTTTGACAGTTTTGTCCCCCTCCCCCTCTTTTCAACCCTGATGCTAACACCCTAGACTATATCTTTTGTGTAAACTTCTGCCGTCATAGCCATCATGACCGCTATGGGGGGAGGGGGCTATAATAATTATTAATAGAGAGCTCCGATACACTTCCATTTATAGAATTAACTTTTGTTGATATTCTATGGCTTAATTACTAAATAATATCATGTTGATATTTAAAATTCAAAGTGCTTAGAATTTAATGGACCACTCCGTATATATATAAATATTTCAATAAAGTGTCAACATTGTTTGAACGAAGCTGCCACATTAGACTCACCCTACTTATTATAATTAACAATGGAACAGCTCTTCCTAACATAATCATCTATATACCAATTAAAATTTCCATCAAATTATTAATAATCACATTAAGTGGGTGTCATGTTATTATATTATCATTTTGTATAACTGCTCAAATGTATGTCTAGATACGTTAAGTATATAAAAAAATATATGTACTCCTTAGAACGGACTATTACTCAACTTTGTTTCAAATTTTGATTTCATCCTACAAAGAAAAAAAAAAGAATATCGTAAATAATTTTGATGATCCGTCCAAAGGCTTATCTTTTATTTTGTCATTTTTGAAAAGAAAGATCAAATTATACCAAACTTTGATTAAGTTGTGCGGACTAAAGGTGATAAAGTAGAAAAAACTATTTTTCCACTATTTTTTTTTTCTTACAACATCACAACTTTTTCAACTATGGCCTAATACACAAGGCAACATATTTAAAACGATGTTGTATTTTCTTTGATTGTATCTAAAAAGGTTTTAATCCATGCTGGTTAAGTATGTAGATGTCTCTAATAGAAATCTGATTAATTGTTGTAAGAGAAAGGGTGAGAGAAATATAAAAGATCTCCCCATAGCCCAGGAATCGGGTCTGATTAATATCATAATTTTGGACAACTTTTATCAAATGTATAAGGTCTGTATCTGTGTTGGGCAAAATTGAAATTGAAAACATTACATGTGAAGAAATTGATTTATCTTATTTTACGAGTAAACGGCGTTTTTATATTCTTCCACTCTAGAAACCGTTTTCAAAAAATATCATTTCAAAGGGAAACCAACGCCGACTTCTAATGAATGCAATCCCAAAGTGGATAAATAGTTTGTGTTCTTCCTCAAAAAGCGTTCCCTGTAGACAGTCCTCAATTGCAATATAAATACAAGAGAAAGAAAAAAAAAGTACCCTTACTACTCATATATATAATTGTTAGCGAACCATTAAATTAATTAGTTGATTGTTGTGTTCATTCAACACTCTCTGACATAGAAAAATGATACTATTATCTTGAGTTATGTGCTTATATGTTTTCCTTTTAGTTTTGGCATGAATTAAGACTTTGGACCCTAGATTTGTCGGTTTTTACACCTGTGGGAAATTCCCCTGGGGAATAAAATTAAAGAAAATATTTGACATACATTTTCACAGTATAATAGTATTTTATGTGTAGAGACGACTGTTGGAATTCCAATGGAAGCTTATTTGTCATTCATCTGTAAAAACACTTCAATAATTAAATACATATAATAATGAATGCTTTTACTAAGAATAAGCCACTTTTTTGAAAATTACAACATATCAGTAAGCAAGGATCACTATTATTCATAGTAAACACTCTTCTCTTAGTAAATATTTTGTCTCACATGGGTGATTTTACGCTCACGCCAATTAAGATAATATTCCCATGCCTAATTATAATTTCAACGTCAACCGAAATGAAGAA
This sequence comes from Lepeophtheirus salmonis, assembly GCF_016086655.4. Taxonomy (NCBI): domain Eukaryota; kingdom Metazoa; phylum Arthropoda; class Copepoda; order Siphonostomatoida; family Caligidae; genus Lepeophtheirus; species Lepeophtheirus salmonis. The sequence goes on from NC_052131.2 coordinate 37,656,809, forward strand.
GATGATTGATTATTTTTTTTAAACATGGTCATACCTAAGTCCAAATTGCTTAGAATTGCAGACATTTTGGCAAATGAGTTTTTAATCCATCTTCTGTATATCTTTCTCAATTACCTCTTAAAATATACTTTTATGATTTACTTGTGGTTAAGCTATTAACAATTTTTGATTTGTACATATATGATGTACCTTGTGCCTTTACAAAAAATTATGCCGACGATGCACTTACTTGTATAAAAATCCTAACAATGAATACTTTATCACAACTTTAACTTCTAATCTGTAAGTCGTATAGATTCACTTTTGATCTTTCACGATTGTAAATGTAAAATAAACTTCAAAAATATCATACCTAAATTTCCCAGTATCTTGCAGAAGATTTTTTTTTATAAATGAAGAATCCAAGCTTCTTCACAATTATTTTATCGTAGACTAAATATGAAAGATAAATTAATTTTTATTGATTTTATTTTTAAAATATAATTGTTAATCTTGTTGCTGATATCTTGGTTTTGACAGCAAGACAAAGAAATTTAAGCAGTGGAGGTAAAAACTAAACCAACACTTCAAATAATCAAAACCAAGATAATAACATGACCTTCAGAAATTGACCCTTGAATATCTCGTTTTTATGACTGAGTTTAAGCAACTTTTACAATTATATTTATAACTATATAAAAAAGGTTTTTTTTTCTTTTTATAGATTTTGTTTATTTTGATTTTTAGAAAAACCCTTTATGTATGATACCAAACGTAGGTTTTTTATTGACTACAACACTAGGTATCTTCATAACATCAGCATCACTCATTTTTCTTGCCTCATAATAGTGCTCTGTTTTTAAATCGTTGAACTTAAATTGAATATTGTTGATTTATGAGTAATACAATGATACTAAATAGATAATACTCTACTAGTAAATATGATAGGCTATCTATTGGGTAATTGAAAGTATATTTTTCTTTTTTGACAGGTTGAAAAATACAATTTAAGTAAATTGAAGCTGCATGATTGGTAAAATAAATTAAAAAACTATTTTTCATGAACCTCATTCAACTGATTGAAAAAAAGATAATCATGCGTTGTTTTAAATTAAAATTTTCCCTCGTTCCTTAAAATATTTAGTTTAAGGTTCTAGTCTTAATACTTTTGCCATTCATTCATATTAAAAATAAAAACATGACTCAGTGATGAATCAAAGTATTTTCATTATTGAACAATTGGGGACAAGGTTACAACATAATAAGTTCATTTTAGTCAGTTTTGTTGCCCTCAAGCTCAATCACTCTTTCTATACAGATACTACTGTCTGGTCCGCTCCATTTCTCTTTGATGCTGATATTTTTGGCATGGACACGTCTATTGCTCCTTGTCTCCAGTTTCCTCAGAAAAAATAGTCTATAAGGTTCAAATCTTGTGAGCTGGATGGCCATATGTCTTTTGAGTTGGCTTCCAGCAATTCCAAAGATTTTCAACAAGCAAATATATCTGATATCACACCCAGGTACAGTTGCTAGCAATCTCCGGGATACAGGCTACAACCTTCATAACGCTAATACTGATTACCCTAATCCTTGTGTCGAAGATATATGGAGACATAAGATTTTCATAGTGGCCGGAAACTCCAGGTGTTTGAGACATCCTGGAATCTCTTACCATTTTTTTAAATTTTGTCGATTGACTTTTTACTCGTCTTGCACTATGGTGCAATATTTGCATCTACTGGTGGAATGCGAACTGTTCTAATTTAACAAAGGAAGACTTAGTGGTGAATTGCTAACTATGTAAAAACATTAGCAACATTGGATGATGCAATAAGAACAATATTTTGCATACTATTTAGTTCAGATATGGTTCTTAATGGCTCTATAAACAAAAGTTAGATGTACCAATTCTCCGCATAGTTTTGCCTAAATTATATTAGTTTAGAATAAAAGAGGATATCACTAAAAATAATAAAAAGTTTGTCTTTTTATGACTCAATTTTAAGTGTGCGCTGAATATCTTAAAACTGCAATATTACTTGATCTAAGAAATATAATTTTAGCAAGAGTGTGTGTAGTTTAAGCTTAATGTGTCATATTAATATGTAATAGTAAAATAAAACTACATTTCCTCGGGCTGTAAATCATATAAATTTTTTGGGAGTGAGTTTTGCTGCAGTTAGAAACGTGGACAATTTTTTTATATCTATTATCATCATCCTTGAGGAGTTATAATTGTGAGTCCCTATTAAAACATAGTAGTAGTTTCCGCCCATGTCTAAAATACGTGCCGAGTAGGACTTGTGTTTCCTTTCCTTCATTCATAGCTACAGGTATTTAATCTCTTTCATGACACGTCATAACAGCTCAGCGGCACATCTCCTTCACATTTTTCAAATAAAAGGGTTTACCATGTTAATTGTTGGGTTTTTAAACATGTTCAAAAAGCTTACGCTTTACAAACCAAATCATACCTTTATTATAACAGCAAAGAACATCTGCTGTCCTTCAACATAAAAACAATCCTAAACATAAATCAATAAAAGGACAAAATTCAATTTTTTTATTTTATTTCATATATACAAACAGTTCAATATTTCATAGGCATATTTGAGTTGCAGTTTTAGCCTTTGTATTCAAATTTGTGAGATGCGTTAAGATATCCTATAATTTTAGCTATATGTGATGACCTTTTTTGATTCAAGGGATTTATATTGGTCCTAGTATGGTTTTTAAATGGTGCTGGGAAAAACATCGAAATACAAATGTTAAACATATACAACGTTGAATGTGCAAAATGACGAAAGTACAAAACTTAGAAGAGTAAATGTAAAATTAAGCGAAAAATGATTTTTTTAAAAATATATATATACATTAATTAGTTGCAATTTCATCATGGCCTTTGTTTTTTTAGATTTTTTTTCTTCCATTATTATTTTTTTTTTTTTAAATTCTTATAACAATTGTGGATTTTGAAGTTTTACAGCCGAAATTTTGTTTGTTTTACATTTTGAAAGTTCGGAGTTTTGTCCATTTTACCTTTTGTATTTTGGATATTTTTTATCTTTTTGACGTTTGACGTACATTTTAGATAAAACTTAAATATAACAATCAATTTTGTCTACATTAAGTGCTATATGTATATTAAGTGTATAACATCTCAATAGCTGTTTTTTTTTTACTTCATTCTCTTTACATTAATTTCATATATCTATACATTCCAAAAAAACACATAAAAGCTTCATTATATAATAAGCATTCATTAATTCATTTTTCATTGTTCAAACAAACAAACAAACAAAAAATGAGCATGGGTAAATGAAAAAAGATAACAACATCTTAACGAGAATCTGCAATAAAAACAAAACTATAAGACAATTCCATTCCTTTCGAACTTTCTATCACTTCGCGGGATCTAAAGAGGAGTCTGTCCAGACCAGTAGATATGTAAGAGTTCTTACTTCTTGCGGCGTAGAGGATAAATAGCATATTTGTTATTAAGCATTCTATTTTGAAGCAAAATCTATGCTTAGGCGGTGGCATTACCAGCCAGCCCCAATCTTTATTTAGGACTTGTAGTATTCCCTCAAAAACTCAGTGGTCACATGAGCACAATATTAATCACAGTTGAACATCTAAATAGTTTAGGAGAATCATTTGCACATAAAAAAATAATGGCAATTATTTTTAAAGGAAAGGAATGTAATCCAGAGTCGATTTCGAGAAAATCATTTAAAGTGTGATTATGTGTTGACGGGCCACATCTGTCTTTTTGTCTGTTTGTCCAAGTAACATCAATCCATAAAATGCCGAGTACTCCCGTTAGTTACTAATTGTGGCCTAGAGGGGTTGTATTAGATAACATATTTATTCATATATTTTGCCTAATGAAAAAATTAATACAAAATACAAATGGTTATGTTTTCGTTTACTTCTTCATTTGAAAATACGGAAAATGCATGTTGTACGTATTACAAAATAACTCTGAAAAATATAATTGATTTATTTTTGGTTGGTTTTTTGTTAGAAAACAGAGCATCCAAAGATAATTTAAATAGGTATATAAATTTTTAATTATAAGTTAAACATACTTTATAGTATATGTCTGTTTACAAAAGTAAAAAACTTTTGCGTATTCGAATAATTTTAATTAAAGAAAAGAATTATTTTTTGATGTGTTTTAATTTCTTGTACAAACTTACTAAGTCATGTAGCACCATTTCTTGTTTTCTCAATCTATTTAATAAAGGGTTAAATGTAAATATATTCATGTAAATTAAATTAATTTTTTTTTTTTTTTAAATATTCAATTTTTATTTTTTCTGAAAAAAAGAAAAGTTAAAAACACACTTTATTATACTCTCTTTATAAAAAGAAAAAAAAATCTTTGAAATAGATTTGATTTATACCGTCTACTTTAATTATAAAAATTTTAATGGTTAATAAATCATTCTTTACAACTAATTTAACTGGATTACAATATTATTAATGCTATTTTAAAGCAATTAAATATTTTTTCTGGAAATCTAAATATTAATTTAAGTTTTATTAAAAAGTTACCGAGTTGTCTAATTTAAAAAAATTATATTGTTTAAACTACTATAAAGATGTAAATAATGAAAACTATATTAATATAATTAATTTTTCTATCAAATAAAGACATAATTAATCAAATTTAGTTAATATAACATCGCCGTCTACGTTAAACAGTCTCCGATTCTTGTGCAAAAAAGTGGCAATTTCTACGTTTGTATCAAAATATTTCTTTTAAACATATACAATACTTGCTTTTTGTTTCATGTTTTCGTTATTCAATAGAAATCACGTTTTTCGTTATTAAGTAATTCTACTACAAATTTTTGGTTCCAGGCTTTGTATAATTACAGATATTTAATTATATATTTTAAATTCCGAGTACCATATCTAAATATTGTATTTATCATCTTCATGAATGCCAATGCAGATTTTTTTTACTTGAAATAGAAGCTAAATTGTACATACATAAAATGCCAGTAAAAGATGAAGTTATCTCAATTTATTATATATAAATAAATACAAACTTTGAGTTGTTTCATTTTATATACTATTTTTAGAGTGTAGAAAAAGGAAATGAAATAAATCTAAAATATAATCTGTATAAGATATCAATAATATATAATATGGCTCTTCACCAAAAAAGCAAGGACGTGTATTTGACTTTCTCTCTTTTAGTAGGGTTCAGATTTGACGAGATAGGTGGCTGCATGTATTAATTTATTATCAGTTTTTAAGCCAAAACGATCATGAGTTCCCCTTGTAGGTGTTCCCAACCCGTAAGACTCCTTGAAAGCCCTTGCAGCTTCGTATAACGAATGCCAAACAGAAAGAGAGAAAGTCAAATACACGTTTCAACCTCAGGGTAACAAAAATACTGAGGTTGAAACTTGCTCTGGATGTAATATCAATAATTAAGTATAGTCAACGCCGCGAACAGGCAAAATAAAGTGTTGCTTAGAGTAATACTTCGTATAAAAATGGATGACATGGTCTTCGTTTCGCCACGTATTGATATATTAATATCACATTTATTAGTTATAATCAGAGGATTACTCCTTTGAAGATGTTCTCTTTTAATATGACATATTAAGTAATTCAAGGAATAGGAATTAATGTTTGAGGAAGGTAGAATGAATGTAGACAAATGTTGTCTTATTAAATATAATTATTCATTCTCTCAAGATCACATAAGTATAAAGCCATTATCTACTTCCTCCTGTTGACAATGCTTTTAAATCTTTGCTGTATGTAAAAAAAAGAGTTCTAAATAAAATTCCCATTGAATCTACAAAATAGTGCATAATGCATTTAATTGATTCAAATTTACAAATATGCGCAACATCAAAAAAGGTATAAAAGTTACGTGCTCCGTACTTTTAAAAGATAAAGTAGGCCTTTAATTGATAGAGGAGACTAAGGAAACCCTAAGTTAATAATAATAAACAGACTAATATCTATCTTAATTGTGATTTCACATTGACTTATATTGGCTTATATTGAGTGTTCCAAAAGTTTTTTTTCTAAATGGTTTTAAGTAAAATAAATTTATGAAACCTGAACAATACAATTTCAATTTATCAACATCTGTAGAGTCTAAAATTTATTACGTAGAGCGTAGTCAAGCCATGTTATTACATTACGTCTTATTCTTGTAAATAGGCAATGCCAACACTGAAAAGTGTTGACATTTCAGGTTGTTTTTATTGTCTTTCCTTGGTTACAAGTCCATAAACTATGTTCATAAACTTATGAATAAACTTTCAATAGATATCAGTCATATAATTTTTGCTCTATTTCATTTTTTTGCTCATCAAGTTAAATATTTATATTCCTAATACTTTTTTTATAACATGCATTTTTATTTACTTCATATAACTAATAACTATCTTGACCTATAAATTAAATCTATATTTATAGCTTCTACATTCAAATGACTCAATAATACTTATAAAAACTATAAAATATATTATTGTAAAATTGTGTTATGGGGTCGGAGTAGCTGACAATAAAAAAACTAGAGTCCGAGTAGGACATTTTATGTCCCAACTCCACAGCCCTGATTTACACACCTTCCCTGAATAAAAAGAGACTACCAATGGGACTATTGTGGAGTGTAAGGAGATTACTACTTTGTTATATATCTAGAGGATTGGGGAGTAAAACGTGGACTCTCGAGCCTCTAGCCTTGTTAACCTCTGTCTGAAGGTGGCGTGGGATCCTTTGGTATGAGGAAATCCCAAACGCCCATCACGGTCCTACTGGAGGTGATGGTAGCCAAGGAGAAGTCGTTGGGTAAGCGATTCATCGATTTGGTGGTGTCCTCCTAGATCTTTTTCTCAAAGCTGGACAAGATCTCCAGATCTCTCTGTTAATTTTGTCCTCCAATTCTCGTTTTCCTTGATAGGTCTTCTCTATCATCCTTCATCATGGCCACCTTCTTCACCAGGCTCCTGTAGCACTTCACATTGTACATAAGGTTGGCCACTTCAATTTTAGCATCCAGGAGATCTGAAATGCACTACCTTTTGGATTTTTGCTCAGTGATGATAACGAAATAAGGAAATATTTATTATTTTATGTTTATGCTCAAAGGACGGCTGAACCAGAATGTTGAAACCTAACGTTTCTATATTCATCAGCAAATTAACATTCCTCGTTTTACTTCCCACCTCTTCACAAAAATGTTGTCCCTTCTAATGACGAGAGTAAACAGATGAACCTAGCGCAGTAGACTATTTAAAACATATCATAACTTAAGGTGATAATGATTTATCCCAATTGATAGGCTTTCTCCCCTTACCTGAAAGTATATTTTTGGGAGACTGAGACAGCTATAATTGGTGATGTAAATCCTGCGTATTTATTAGCTGGTCGGGTTTTTTTTGGAATTGGTAATTCAAAGAATGAATTTTCTTTTCTTGAGCAATACTCATTGTTATTTAATTCCTGGATAGTAAAATACATTTTCCTCTACACATTTTTGCTGTTTCTACTTGAACATGCCAAAATTTGCAACCCCGTAAAATGATGCAACTAAAGGCATATGATACAAGAAACCAAGGGGGGGCAATTCAGTTAAAACTATCAACTGTCAAACAATTTATTTATTGTAGATTCAGACAATTTTCCTCCTCCAACTCACTGTAAGTAAATATTTAAATTTTCCTAAAAAAAAAATACGAGAAATGTCTGTTTAAAATTTTTTTTTCAAAGAAATGGTTTTTAAAAAAAAGATCATGTAAAAAGTTGTCAAAACAATGTTATTCCCTCAAAAATATTATAATCTACTACACATATAGATGTACCTGTTTCTAGTTTCAAGTACAGTTACGAATATTTTTTTTTAATAACACTAATTGGTTAGTTGGAATTTCACTGTTATGTATTATTAAAGTCAGAGAAAAAAAAATATGATGATGGAAGAGGGTGCAGTTTTTAATTGATTGCTACCAATTAAGTTGTTTACTTTATTTTCAAACCTGTTATCATTAATCTTGTATTTTTAAAGAGAGAACATATGAGTATAAAGTAATTACTATTAAGACTGTTTTGTAGTAGAATAATATGTGTAAGCCCTTGTTGGACAAGATATAGAATAAGGATAGACATCGAATTAATTCCACCTCGTATCAATACTTGATATGGAGTAGAGTTAGTTTTCACTTCCTTCATCTCATAGCGGATCACAGCTATATGTCTCTTCTTCAAACATTGTTCAAATTTTCAGGGTGAACAAGTTAATTTTCAGTAATTTTTTGAAGATACTCAAAGATTACATCATTTCCAACTTTAATTATAAAATTGTGATTACTACATGTCCTAGGAATTGTGATTAAAGTCCATATACATAACATATATTTATCTTTCTAGTAGTGACCGTGAATCGAATATACAAACATTGAGTTTAAGAAAGTAATTATGAATAGTGTGAAAATAAGAATAGATTTATCTGGGGAAGAATCGATAACTAAACCTTTCAAGGTGTGAAATTAATCAGTTTTAATGTATTTTAGTACAATAAATTAATGAAAAGTGAGTATAGATTGGAAATATTCAGTGTGCATAACCTTTGACTCTCATATAGCCCTTGATGCGTGTATTATTTATTGCTATGAAATGTAATTATATGAAAATTATAGAAGGAGTTGCATATAGTGTTACAATTCCATTATTTTTTTTTTTGCACGAACAAAAAATTTACCAATTAAAATAACCTTTTATCCAATATTTGTATTGTCAAGTACATTTGATAACTTTCACTGTTGTATGCTAAAAAAAAGCCGTCTCTGTCAATCTTATACATCAAGTGGCGAAAAAGTGACCGTGTAAGTAATATTTGTACAAAAAGTGATGGTAGCGACATTGTTTTTTTGTCCGCTAAGAGGGTTGAATATAATCTAAATATAAAACTACTCAGCCTTAATGAATTTCCCTTTATAAAAATGAATTAACAAGATTAATAATGTAAAAGGAAGAAAAGTAGAATAAAAAATAAGGGAAAATGATTTAATGACGTCATCATTAGTATCATAAAAAGAATCATCTTTCAGTGGAAAAAAGTCCGTACGAGGATGTATAGTGATAAAAATATTGTATTTTAAAGATCTTTTCCGAAGCTGTTGTCATTAGTATTTAATTCCTGATGAATGCACTTCCTTCATATCATTGATGTATGCAAAACCGGATTAAACATTTGAGTGTCCCCATAAAAGACGGAGAATAACCCAAATGATAGAGTTCTTGTTAGATTTACAGTAGAATTAAGGTTCGATATCAGAGTAATTCTTGACTGTCACCTTGCTTATTTCCATCTCCTTGTTACAGCTGATTCCAGCTGCTATACATTGAAGCTGTTCTCCTTCAAAATATTCCTAAAATTGTCAGAGCAATCATGCAGATTTTTGGTTCGTTAAACGTGCATAAAATGGTCTCCATTAGAATCACTGAGTATGCCAAAATAACAAGTGCATTTCGTCCCTATATTTGTTTTTAAAAACGTCTCCGGGACTAAGTTTCTTTTTATACGTAGGAGCATTTCATAATAGTACATATACTTTTATAAGTTAAAACTATTTGAGTATGCATTAAAGGTCCATTAAGTAACTTACATTATATATAAAAAATAACTTTTTGATAATATTTTTCCTGGTCAACGCTCAAAGGTACGCCCTCAGCTTAATATAGTAATATATTTTTATAAAAACAAATCGTTAAATTGTCAGTACAAATTACAAAATTCTTCCGGAAAACTGTGACAGAAGGTGTACACATAAAAAAGTATAAATATTTTGTTTTATGGGGTGTGTGGGTTACTGGGCCATGTGCCTTTTGCATTTACAACTTCCTTGTGGAAAAAAAATATATTATAAAATACTTTCTGACCTTTTAATGTTATATTTTGATCCATTTGATGTAGCTAAGTAGGCATGGGATGATGATGGGCGGTTACTTTTTATAGGCAAAGAGGCCACAATCGAAACATGTCCATATTTTTTTAGTATTGAAAAATTATATACATAATTTATGTACTTAACTAACCTTGGTCGGTTGGTTATTCATATATGTAGAATATTTAAGTTAATCTATGATGACAGGCATTCAAAAATTATCTTAAGACCGTTAAAAAAATAATGTTTGTAGAGATACATTTTAAATGTGTACTGTCAAACATTGATATCCCTAACACTAGGATAAACTGTAGGTTACAACGATTGTAAGGATGGCCACACATCATTCAACTTGTGGAGTGTAATTATAATATTATTAGTTATAAAAATAAAGTTCTCAATGTTATGGCGTCCCGTATAAAATCAAACGCAAGAGTTATTCATGACAATGCTAAGGTGAAGAGTTATCGACTTGACGATGAAAGAAGGCGACTCTTGGTTAAAAGGATTTTATTTTTCTAGAAATTACTTCCAAAGACTTGATCCAGTGCCTCTTTCAAATCTACAAGTGAGTGTCTTGACTTCTTTATTGGATGCGAAACGCTTCGCAGAAACATGTTTCTGTGGGTTTTTGAACAGATGGAAGTCTGGAAGTGCTAATTTAGAAGAAAATGAAGGATGATAGAGCAAATTTTAAATCAAATATCACAGTTTTTCCATTGCGAATGCATTTTCGTCATCGTCTAATATTTTAATTTTTATATAAATTTGATACTAATTTTATATTATTTATGTCGCCATTGTTATTCAAAAAAGAAAAAGTCAATCAACAACATTTTCAAAACATGTTCCTTGACCCTTTGTTGTCAAACCTCCTCATCAATTTTATAATCCTTTAATAAAAGTTTCTAAGCCTTTAGGGACCCCTCTGCCTTAACATCTAACAGCGTAAACTATGTTTCAGATATCAGTATTAATAATGCGTATTTGAACATGGGATGTTAGTTAAATTGAGGTAGTGATCATCCAGTGTAGCATGCTCACTTCCACCCCATATTTTTCTTTAATTTTTTTCTCTAAGGATCCTTGAGCAGTCTTAGAAAAGGTGCAAACTTGTTTCTATTCCTTCTTTACAAAGAAAACAACACTGTCTATCCTGTTCCGGATTCAATTTGTTAGTGAAGAGGCTCGGAGTCACCATCGTATAGCGAAACCTTTTTTGGTTTGGGGATAAAAAGGGTTTCATATGACGGTCCGTTGATTATGGTCATTGACGTCCTCCCTGTACCCGGCGTACACTATGAGTGAACTATTAATTGACCAATTCTATTCCAAGTCCTCACCAACTTATTATATGTTTATATGGGATGGTCTCCAGTCCAATGAATTAAAGGGTCGGAATCTTACCTCCGATTTTTTTTTCTTTAAGCCTGATTTCTTCACATTAATTTTGGCATCGATTTAAGGTACATTAAGCACAATATATGGCGTGTTCAAAATGATTAATACGAACAAATCGTTGGTAAAAATTGACAATAGTTCGTAGATGAATACAAATACCATACAGATTTAAAAAAATATATATTCTTGCTTTATTTTGTGTTGATGGGCCAAATATGCAAATAATTTTTAACTGATAAGTTTTATGTTTTGATTTTTTATTGCTTCACATAACATTAATTTTATTTACTTCATTTTTTTTTTAAAGTAAGGAGTGTATAAGATCCGAGGATGTTAAAGAGGCTTGCTCTATAAGTGTACCAAACCTCATAACCTGTCACATACAATTAAACAAGATCAAATATTTACTTCAACTATACGGCTTTTTTTGTATACTTCATGGGCAATTACTCTTTATAAAGGGTTTAGGGCCATCAAATCATTTAAATACTTTTAATGTAGTCGGATATGAAAGATTAGTTATCTAAATCAACTTTTGCATCTATCACGTAGTATAATATATTTATAAAATGTATTAAGAAGAATAATGTAACTCAAAAAATATCAATTCAATATACAATGTTAATTGAAATAAAGATATCAAAAGGAATTCCTTTGTTTAGTAACTAGCCTGCCGCTGATTGTTTTAATATGTTGCTGGGAATCCTAGGCTAGTATGCATACGAGGTGTGTTCAAACAGTAAGATGACTTTTCAAATTTCGCGGGCAGTGTATATTTAGAATGTTAAATATTTTTTTAGTACATTCAAAAAATAACCTACACTTCTTGTTTAAGGATATATAATATGTTTATTTTGTTCTTCAAAGGTATAATGGTTATAATTATTTTGCGTGCTTCCTGATTTTTTGCTATTGAAAAAACAAGGATGAAAGAATATGCATGGAATTTGTATAAAAATTAAATTTACTGCTTCAAAACACTTGAAATGTTGACAATAACATACGGTGAAACTGTTCTTAGAAGAAAAAAAAAAGGTGTTTATACATGGTATAAGCTTTTCGAAAATGGCTGGGATTATGACAATGACGAGCCTTGCTCTGGACGCACAAGAACGTTGAGAACAATCAGGCAGTAAAGAAAATTGTTTTTGAAAATAGTCGAATGAATATCAGACAAGTTGCTGAGGATATTGACATATTTATTGGCTCGTGCCATTAAATTTTATCGATTTTTTTGGGCATGAGAGGAGTGAAAATAAGTTTGTTCCAAAACTGCTTATTTTAGACAAAAATAATTGTCGCATTGGCATCGCTTATGAGCTGTTGACAGAAGTTAATGATGATCCTGATTTGCTCAAGGGGATCATAACTGGTGACGAATCATGGGTATATGGTTATAAAAAAACAAAAACTGAAAAGATCTATGAAAAGATGTATTTTTAGAGCAAAAAGTCGCCAAATACACAAAATAATTCTACCCATTATGCCTCTCACAAACAAACTAAACATACAATATAACTTTTAACAATAAATATATGTTCTTTTTCGAATGTACTAACATAAAATAAAATAAAATGTAGTATTCCAAATATATGTTGCCCGGAACATTTTAATCTTAATTTTTGAACAAGCACTGTATATATACCGTATGCCTAATAATTGATTTGTAAAAGCCCGAATATTCAGTTATGATTGAAACAAATGGTATAGAATTTCCACCAAAGACTTATAAGATTTTTTTTGTTTTTTCTTAAAAAAGAAAGTACTCTGTTTTCTATAAATAAAAATGACCGAGCTACGGTCAGAAATTAAGGTGTATATATCTGTAGTGACGAATTTGTGAGATTAACAATAAGTTTGAAGTCCACGTAATTACTGACACCAACATTGAAATAAATTATAAAGCTACTGAATTCTATAAAACAGGTAAGAAAAATACTTACACAACTCATATGATGTTCAGTTTTCAATATATTGCCTTTGTATTTACAAGGTTTAATTGGTGAAAAATAAAAGCATATCGTTTTTTGTTTTACTTGTTACTAGGGCATGGGCTAATTATATAATACCGTGATAGTCTTTATCACGTTGTTTAAAAAAATGGTGAGTGCTCAGAAGAATTTTGACCATGCCCTTTATATGAGAAACAACCGTACATTTTATTTTATATTAAAAAATATTATTCTTCATGAAGTTGTATTATTTTGCTGCAAGACGGAACCACTCTCTGTAGCTTTGTTTACAAACGAATATAAGTAAACAACGCTCATGCCCCATTGATTTATTTTAAATCCAAATGGAATAAATATGTTTAGTAAAAATGGATAATTCTTATTTTTTTAAATAAATTAATCAAACAAATAATTCCTACAAATCAAATGTCCATAAGTTTGTTTGTCAGTATCCAATTGACGTTTTTTAAGAACTTTCGATATATAGACAATTGAAATTTATAAATACTTCAATTGTAAAAGTTTTTATCTGATATATATATAGATAAATCTCAGCTGAATTGGTATTATTAATGTAGTAGCGCTTTGAATTTCCATTATTTAAATCACTCTCAACTCATTATGAGTCGAAGACATGCTCATTATTTTCTTTGATATCTGCGATCTTGTGCATCATGAATTCAATCCAAAGGGACAAACGGTCAATAAAAGATACTATTTGGACCTACTAAAGTGTTTCTGTGAGAAAATCTGTCAAAACCTGCCAGAATTATGGAAAAACAACTTGTGGATTTTACACACGATAAAGCACACAATGAGACAGAACCAACAATTGTAAGCTGAATTCAAAGCCATACACGCAATAATTGCCATCAATCAATTCCATATTCACCTGATTTTGCTCCGTGTAACTTTTTTTTTTGTTAACCAAACTTAAATTACTAACCTGTACGACCCATTTTGAATCTATTGAAACTATAAAACAAAATTCGTAGAAGGAGATAAAGGCCATGCCAAAAAGTTTCTATAAAAATGTTTCGAAAAATCGTAAAAACGTTGCCATATGTGTATATTACTTTGAAGGCGACAAAATAAATTTTAATAATTAAATTGAAATTACTGGTACTTTTTTTTGACAGAATGCACGACACGTATGAATTTATATTCGCCAATTTAGTTACGAACAATGGAGTGTTCCTTATAAGGGATGCTGGAAGCTATTCCAAAAGAAATAAAATTGTTATAAAACCAAATTGTTGCTTGGTGTCCTATTTTCCCACACATTGTATTTTCACTGAAACATTGAAATCTGACAACTTATTAATTCAATAATTAATGGAGGTTGATTGATTAAAATTGATTCAAATTTGAATACATTAAAGCATAAACAATTCGTTATAAAACAAAACATGCTTAATCCCTCTAGCTTACGCACAACTAGAGAAAATGATAGTCAAACGTGATCAACAAATTTCCATTCCTCACTCCAAGCAGTTGGGAGTTTCCCGAACAACCATCAGCAAGTCCAAAACGTTGGAGAGGAAGCAGGGGTCCGTCCAATTGGCCAAACTGGAGACAGAGACAAAACAGACCATGGCAATCTCCTCCAGTTCATATGGACCCATGTAACCACAATGAAAGAAACCCATCTCGTCCGTCGCAAGACTTTTTTGAATGAGTCTTTAAAATTCTTTTGACTCTTTTTTGAAACTTTTGGGACACCTATAGCCCTGATGCCAACACATTTGCAACACCTTTTTGGTACATGTCAAGGAGAAGGCCAGCTGTGCCAGTCATTAAAATACCGAGGTGATCAAAGCCACTGTCAGCAAGTACTGGGACGCCATGACAGAAGTCTTCATCCCTATCAGGTGCCATGCCTTCCACCACCTGGAAGACATCATTGACGTTAATGGGGGCTAAATTAATGATGAAAAGAGCTCATACAAACATTCATTTATGGCATTTTTTTATTAAAATTCTAGTATTTATTGATAAATATAGTTGAAGTTTTAAAATTTGAAATGTTCATATTTTAAAGGACCACTTGGTATTGAAGTAGAATAAGTTAGAAGTTACTCGAATATAAAAAAACTCCCCTAATTATATCACAATATTATTTTGTTTAAAGACCGACAAGTGGGACCGAACTGGACTGGACCGCGGTCATAATTAAGGAGCGGTGCAACACTAGTTTTGAATTTATTTTTTTCTCTCAAATCTGCTTGCAGCTAATCGAATAAAATAAATTGATAGCTGATATACGTTCAGGGTTATCATGTCATTTCTAAAATGATGCTTCTTTTCAGCATACCATACATTGTACAATTATGTGTAGAGCTTTGTTTCAATGTATTTCATAATAGACTCAAATGCAAAAAGGATTTACAAAGAGTAACCAAATCAAATTCTTAAAGGAATAATGAATAGGTACAAGCCAATAATTAATTAATAGCATTTTAGATTACATAAATACAATTCAATCTAACTACAACTATGAGAATTATTTATGTACATATGTATTTAAAGACTTAATGAGAGTGAAGTAATTTCTTGATCCATGAAATATTTGAAGAGAAATTATATTTGTTTGTTCAATGTTAATTCCTTCGTTTTTGTATTCTCTTCAATTTTGTAATAATTAATATTTTTTTTCATGAATGAATAAAGAAAATAAATTATGTAAATAGGAGATTTCATTTAGCTTCAAGGTAAGAGAGGTCTTAATGAGTTTTTTTGTTTTGTTTTTTTAAATAAATTATTGTAAAGATATTACGACAACTGTTGATTTTTCTACTTATCTTCCTCCTAATGATTCTTCTGTAAACACGATGTGACCTCGCTCACAAACATATTTACAATGTATTGTGTTATCAGCTGTCGATTCTTCTACACTACACACATGTTCTGAGTGTTGGTTGCTTCAAATAAAATTAGCCCTTCTTAAGTTGTGAAAAATGATCAAGAATTATTAATTAATAATGTCAAATTAAGTTATTATAAAAGTAATATTATAATGATCCTTCTCTAAGAAACAAGTTTTACACTATTTAAATACTTTCCATGGAAGAAATATGAAGAAAATATACAAATTAAGTCAACTTCCATACCACTTTTTTTATGTTATCATTTCATTGAAATTCATTAAAGTGAATAATTATCATATGGAATTTTCCTTATAAGTAAATTTCTTAACTGTTTGTTTCTCATTGAAACAATTTTGCACTGATTGTAAATCAGTGCAAAAACTTACGAGGGTCGTTTAAAAAGTCCGAAACACTGGCGTGTATCAAGTTTATGTTTAGTTAATAGCATTTCTTGGAAGAGCACAAATCAACTTTCAACTAGATTGGTATGTTTCTTTCTATATTGTTTATCGTTATTGGATCGTTTGAATATAAAACTGCAATAAAAAAAACCAAGATTTCCAAAAAAAACGGTCCTCTTTCATCACAACAATGCATCAGTTCACAACTTAGTAAAAAAAAATTCATAATTGGAAGAAACGTCTAACTAATAACTTATTTTTGGTATTTTTATGCTTATTTTAGGCTTCTGTAAGGTTATGAACTACAATAAAGGTAACAACCTTTTGAATGTTAATTGGTTAAACTTTATTTATCACTTATTAATCCTTGAACTATTACCAACTACTATTTCGTTACAATAACTCCTTGTCTGGGAAGGATTCTCAAAATAACAACTGGTTTAGAGTATTTTCTAGTTAATTTTGTAGGAAAGTTTGCAATATAAGCATAATGTAATGAATTTTATTGTTTGATCAGTTACAATTAAATTAACAGTAGAATTGTTATACATTTACAAACAATTATTAAAGAATTATTTAATAATTGGAAATAATGGAACGTATTAACAACAGAATTTCGGCTTTTTTTCCCCGTGTATTTTATTGATCAAAAGATTGTCAGAAAAAATAAAAGTTTTGACTACTAAATGTTGATTGATAAATTCGAATAAACATTTCTTAAATTGTATGAAATCTGTTACAAGTAAAAGAAGATAAATCCACAAATATTTCAAGGATCAACACAAGTATTTAGCTGGCTACAGAAAGCCAAGTTTTTGAGAGGTATATTTTCGATTTTTATTTGGTAATGTTTAAATCTAGGGAAAACATTAATTCTAGCTATATTCTAGCGTTCAAATACTGTGCCAAAAATAACAGGTACGAACAATCAGATGCCACAAATATACAAATTAATAGTACTAATATGAATTAGATTGTAGCTAAATTATACGGGCATATAGATGTAAAAACGTTATCAAAAAAAATCATTTTGTATTCAATCTTGTATGCTGCAACATTCTAACAGTTGGTAAGAATGGGCAAAGTACTAAGTGGTATTGGTGGGGGTTTCTTTCATTTTTCGGGTCATTCAAGGTGAAAATTGTCTACATATATCTGAGAATATGCTACCTTTTTTAATAGAAGCAAATGCATTCTCTCAAAAAAGTACTAAAAATTGTTAATGTAAATTTCCTGCACTGAAGAGATTAAAAAAAGCCAGCTAGGTTGGCAGCACTGTCTTTCATTATTTTGTAAAGTTTGATCACAATTTGTAGACCAGTTTGCTTGCAACAAATGTGCTCCATGATCTTTATAATGAGCATTGTTTCCTTTGATATCCGCGGTCTGGTGCATCATGAATTCGTTCCAAAGGGGCAAACGGTCAATAAAGATGACTATTTGGGACTACTAAGGCGTTTGCGTGAGAAAATCCATCAAAAACAGTCAGAATTAAGGAAGAACAACTCGTAGATTTTATTAAAAGATAACATGCAATCCCACAGAACCACGATTGTAAGCGAGTTCAAAGCCAAACACGTAATTAATAGCATTGATCAACCACCTTATTCACCTGATTTAGCTCTTTGTGACTATTTTTGTTCACTAAACTAAAATTACCACACCGTGCCTCTAAAAAATGCTTGCATATGTGTTTGATTCTAATGGAGAGTACTTTAAGGGCGACAAAATACATTTTAATGATTAAATATGAAATTTTTGTGTTATTTTACAATTACTGGTATTTTATAAACATAGTGTAGAAACGACTTAAGTTTGAAAAGTCTAAAAATTTGGGATAAATCCATCTATTAATTTAAGAGATACGGGAATTTAAAGTTTGAAAAACAAATATATTTTTCTAAAAATAAATTTAACAGACTCTTATTTTAATACCAATATACATTTTTTTCAATTATGTTCAAAGTTTGTGTATAGATTGATTAAGGCAAAATAAATCTTAATGTGTGGATTTTAGATCTGTTAATTTTATTCATCAAGACATACACTCTCTCAGTAAAAAGATTCCTATAAAATACCGCACAAATTTACGTGTTCAAATTAAAAATTACGACATATATATGCTTTACTCCCGTAGTCTTTTTGGGATAAAATGAACTTTTTTGCATGATAATAAAGCTGTAGAAATAACCACATTTAGGTCTTGGTTCGTTCCATAATAACCAAAAATAGATTTGAAAAATAGGCAATGAATATAAAACAAGTTTATATTATATTTTTTAACTTATTGAGTCGTTTACAGTTTTAATAACTTCATTATTCAACTACTTCTCCTTCATATAAAGTTGACAACAAGTCATAATAGACTTAAAAAACTATATACATATTCCCCAATCATATTTCAACAACTTGTATATGTGAGACATTTTCTTATAATATATACTGGGTGGTCCATTGAAATCTAAAAACTGACAAATTCAATTACTAACAGAGTTAAGTAATTGAAATTACTTCATATTTCTATATGTTAAAGCAGAATTAATTACTTACAAAAAAAAAAAAAAAAAAAAAAAAATTGAGCTCTTTAGCTTACGAACAAGTCCAGAAAATGACACTTGAACGTGATCGATAAATTTCCATTTCCTCAATCCAAGAAGTTGGCGTTTCCAGGACAACTGTTTACGCTGTGAGGTTTGGAGAGGAAGAACAGCTCTATCAAAAAGGCCAAACTGGCCCCCAGAGGAGTTAATGTTTTCTTAAACTCATTTCCCTTCAAGTCCATGAGGGTCCTTACAAGAGATGCCGGGGTTCTCACCAAACTGTTCCGAAAGCTATCTAAAAAGTGGGTGGAAAGAGCCTTATGAGGATGAAAAGGCCACTTTTTATACCAGTAATAAAAAGAAACCCATCTCCTCAGTTGGAAGAATCTTTTGAATGTGCATTTTTTCCCCACTTTTGCCCCCCCCCCCTACAGGCCTTATGCCAACCCTTTCGACTACAGCTTTTGGGTGTTGAAGGAAGGCTGTAGTGTGCGTCATCCAAACACCGAGGCCCTCAAAACCAATCTCCTCCAGAACTGGGACGCCATAAAATGGAATTACATTTGCAATGGGTGCGAGGTCTTCCAGCACTGCATGAAATCCACTATTGCTACTAGGGGTAGGGGCATTAATGAAAGCTCAGATACACATATATTTATGGTACTAATTGTATACTAATTCAATTGTTTATTAATCAATTATATACATATAATGCTGAAATTTAAAATTCAAAGTGTTCAGATATTAATGAAACACTTGGTAATGTTAATTAAAAAATTGAATGGTCTTATTCACATATCATCAAATGTACGTAGGGCATGTATTATGTTACTTATCGTTGTAAATAGGAACAGTTAGATGTGACATGACATCGAACCAAACATGACTGTTGTTCTTTTTTGCTGCTATGATAATAAATGGTTCATATTCTCCTCTAGTGCCATCTTTTTTATAACGTGGTTAGTGAACTGGGTCAAAGAGAAACCTCAAAAGTTTTTTTCATTATTAGATGTTAAACAAGTGAAAGAATTATTTCAATTACTTTGTATTTATTATGTAAGAATTGAATGTTTTTACTATTAAAATAAGAAATTATATCTTCATAAAAATATCATAAAATTATCAATATTAATTTTAAATTATATTGAATAGTGCAGGTTGCATGGAATAATTAAGCACTATTTAATATAATTTAAAATTGTAAAATAAATATTTATTAATAAATCATTTTAAGAACATGAATTTGGGGTTTTAAGAGGATATAATTTTTTATTTCTTATCCTAAAAACTAAATTCTTATGTTTGATACAAATATGAACGAAATATACGTTATTACATTTTTTTGTGGATGCTACTGTTGAACTCCTTAATCCTCACATTGAAAAAAAGGAGGAAAAGAATCCAAGATATCAGTAGTTTCTTGAATTACACCCCGATGTGATTCTTATTTATATCTCAACATTTATTTATCCAAAAAGAGAAAGGTAAAACATCTATAATCAATTAGTAATTAGCCTATTTTTCAAATAAGTCTTAATATTTTTATCAATTAATAGAGAATTGCTCAAAGTGTGGATTTATGGGCCCCAATATTTTGAAGTCCCCTCCGGCAAAGTCCTTAGTAATAAAGAAAGCATTTGAATCCGACGGAAATGTACTCTAATATAAATAGACTTTGTTAAAGTCATATTAAATCCATCCTTACATTTTTTTTGGACCACTTTAAGCGCTCTCACGTAAATTTTCCATTCAAAAACTTGGTTTTTGTTTTGTTTCAGTTATTTTTAATCAGTTTTGGAGTCTACTAAGTATTATTCTCAATAAAATATAGCAAAGGTACTAGAGACACTTAGAGGAAGTCAAATTTCATTCAAAAAGTTGAATTTACTCACTGCCATAATTTTTTTTTTTGATACTAACTTTGCTTACAGCTTATTTTATTCATATTTTATTATGATTTATTGTTTAAAATCCTATTGAGTTTTGTAGCGATACTAACTCCATAAACCTGCATACAAATCGTGCTGAAAGTGAAATAGTTCCTATAGGATACTAACACAAATTTCGTCACTTATATATTTTCTCTCGAGACCTATGCCATGTTTTATTTGCGTTAATACATTGAAGGTGCATAGATAGATATAACAGTAATTTATTATGATTGTGGTGGAACAAAAGGTATTTTATTATTTTTTGGAAAATTTGCTGAAACTGATCAACTGGTTATCGTTTCATCTTTCTAGTTCATATATATATAAATATATATATATGAAACAATAATTAGGGACAGGCCCAATAGAAAAATTGCCTATAAAAGAATACAATAAATTTTTATTAAATTGAACGCTACAAGATGACGTTGCGTGACTAATATATTTTTTAAATTAAATCTTTTGATAAGTTGTTCTTTAGATATATTCGGCTATTGAAGATCGAAAGAGTAATGAATCAGAAGAAGTAGACAATGATTCATTTTGTAATGTGTTTTTTTTCTTTTATGATCAAACCATGACACCTCCAAAAATTAATTATTAATAACAATTATAATCTGATTCTGTTTGCATTGAACATACATAACATAATCAGCTGAAAATGATTTAATGCTCTGAAAAAAGATAATTAACTAAATCTGAATGAATGGCTTTTATAGAAGTAAGTAGAAATATTTTCAAAAATATTTTAGTTGTCTTGAGACAAATTGTTTGTGTTATTTACTTCTCTCATTACGTTGTTGTTGTTGTTGTTGTTGGAGTAATACAAATGTCCTTGTTGGCTTAAAGAATACTTAGAGGATCCTCACTTAATTGCTTGAAAGTATATGACAGAGCTGGCCAAGAGTTATTTTTACATGTCTAAGTCGAGTCTCAAGTTTTATCACTTGAACTCCTAGTCGTGCTGTAGTTTAATGACACTTAACAAAGCTTCACCTCACTAATATACATATAAAAAGGGTATTTTGTGGTCAACCGTCCATTTTACTTCTACTTTTCCTATTAACAATGCACTGAACGTTTCTTGGTTGAATCTAAAGTCGATGTTTCATGTTTTTTCAGTTGAAGTCCGAGTCAGATTGCAATTTAATGTCAAATAACATGACGTCACTTTAATAACACAATTTTGGGGGCAACTACTGATTTTACGAAATAAAAAAAAATCTATTTGCAGTACACTGAACGTTGTTTTGTTGAATTTAAATTACCTATCGTTAAGTTTCTACAAACGATTGTTTAATAATGGTGACATAGTAGGGAAGTATTAGTTATATACCAACTAATTTGAGGGCGTTTTTCCCCATTTTTTTTTTTTGAGGAAAAATTGCACATTAATATAGAGGTAACAAAAGTATCGAGAAGGGAGTTTTGTCACTTAAAAATTGAGTACCCTTCAATGTACCAGTTTAAATAGACTTAATTGAGATTCAACAAGCAAGTACGAACCCTCAATATAATTCATAATAAATTATCCTGTTCCACTATGAACGATATTTATTTGCCTTCTGGGTCATGCAGCGATCTTGTTCAACCCAAAGTCAAGGTCAAATTTGAAGCCTCTTTAATCAAAGTTATCCATTTTATAATACTCTTTTAGTAAATGTTATTTAAGAGATACAATGAATGAGAGTAAAAATACATGATATCACATTTCAAAATTTACTTTAAATGGAGGTATTTATCATTTACATGGACATAGCTTGTTTGGTCTACTATGACTTGTTGCCTTAGGGATGATTAATAACCCTGCAAACCAATTTGATACTGATAGCTATATTCACATTTATAAGGAATATGGGCTTTAAAATAAATTTAAAGCATTTATGAAGGTGGCAAATAAAGTCACGTACAATTAAATGGTACAAATTGCCTATAAGCAATTTAATTACATCTCATTTATTTCTAATAATAGTCATTCAAGTAAAATTATCAGACATTACCTGATGCTGTCATTCGATTACGTATTTAAAAATAATTGGATCCTTGAATATTCACATGTGTCCCAAAAATCATTATCAATTAGTTTTTTTGATATATACACATGGAAAGGGCTGTAAATTATTCCGTTAAAAGATTTTATCACATTTTTTATCTTGATTAATGTCTTAATTCTACCCATTATATATGATGGGATAATTCACTAACTAGGTTTTTAATCTAATATACATTGAAAAAAATTCATTACTTCTGAGACATATTTTGGTTGATTATGGACTTTATATTCCAAGTTCTTAAATGAGTTAGGATAACTGAAGAGAGTAAATGATCGTTTAAAACCTTTATTTGGTTACTGAGACTTAATTTGATCCCAATTCCTCATGTGATCTTTCAAAAATAATAGGTCTAGTAAAAAAGAATTCCATTATTTTTCCAATAGATGACTTAGTAATGTGTATTTCACGTTGCATATGTTTGATTGGTTTACGTTAGATAGTATTAGAAAAATAAGAATCCGTACTAAAAAAACTCAAAAAATAGTTTGTTGATTGTTTGACTCAGTATTGTTTGAGCGGTCGTCAAAGATGGACAACAGCAAAAAGAAAATAGCCCATATTATACAGCGAAAACGCAAGCCAGGCGGTTGAAAATGTGAATGTTGTATATGGTCCTGAAACTATAACAGTCGATCATGCAGTATTTTGGTTTAGTCGATTCCATTCCAGTAATTTCTACACATTGGCTGGCCAATTATTGAAAATGTGGATAAAACAATGGAAATTGTCGAGTCCAACCGTCAGTCTATGCAATGTTTAGATTGCTGAAGAGATAAATATTATTAGAAAAAAATTTAAAAAATACATTAATTATAATAAAGTTATTTTTACGATTCCATAGTAAACAATAACTTTTGCACTAAATCTGCAATTTGCGGTGTCTCCAAAAAATCATTAGATTAATTTGTCCGTAAATTTTGACTATAATTCGTTGAAGAATAGTAAAGAAACCCAGGCCCTATTTTTAACACAATCAGTCTAGCTTGCTTTTATGTTGATATCTCGCATATCTAATATAAATTTTGTAATGAATCAAGTTAATTATAAATCTAGGTAAGTACATTGTAAAAACATTTCCGTACTTGCTATGTGTATATAAATATTTCATAATCTGATGCAAAATATTCAAATAAGTGTTTTGACTTATATGTGATTTATTGTTCAAAGTACTTTTGACTTAAAATAAATTGCAAATATTGACCTTTTGTTCTCTTTCAATTTGTGTGTAGTCTTCATAGGTTGATCTTTTAAAAACGGTATAATGTACATTACACTGGTTCTCATATTATTTTATTTTTCAAAATATTCGAGACAGAGTCTAAAAATGTTGCTTATTTCTGGAATGATTTAGGTTAATGGACAACGACCTCGGGATGAATTAATCTCTGGAACACAATGTATGTAGGTTCATCCCCTAGTAGCACCGAGCAATCCTGGGCACTACCACAAATTGATCAATATGTCTCAAGTTTTTTTTTTGAAAAATGTTCTTCTCAACCTTTTGAAGCATATATTCTAAGAGCCTGTCTATTGTACAAAAACCTACATCCTACATTGATACTATAATTAAGAGATCACACGGTACAATATATGGGCAAAGGACATTAATTTATGTATATATAAGGATAACAAAAATATAGTCATAAAATATTATAGTTTGTTTATTTAAAGGGTTTTTTATGCCCTGTCATGATCCTTATTCGCGCCACAGGGAAGTTTTTAAAATGTAATTATACATAGTTGTATAATTAATGATATCATTTAGTACTTAAAAATAAAATTTCATGCATACCCAATCATTTTTTCCACTTCTAAAGGGTAAATTTATTTAATTATTTTTCACAAATTTCAATGATCATGTGCTAATTGATTAATAATTGATACATTTCATAATGAGAATGCTTTAAAAGTAGGCTCAAACAGTAATGACATCTGTCCAACCAACAAATTCGAAGGAGAAAATTTGTGTAAGGAATAAAAGGAGTCAATCAATCAATGATTGAGATTCAATGGACAATGCGAACAGATCAATCGTTTTGATCGAATGTGTTGGAGCTCTTATGTATCAGGGAAATTCCTGATAGACACTTCTATATCCCGAGGTAGTCTTATTATTATCCAAAGTAAAATTTCGCTTTTTTAGGCTAGTAGATTTAGATAGTATTACAGCACAAACCATCTTGAAATATATTTTTTATTTGGATTTGGGTAGTTTTTATTCGGGAAAGTGGTTTTCGACAAAGTGTCCTATAATTTTTTTACAGAATCCACCTATTTAATTTCATTAAAAAAGGGAATGTTTTATAGTTTGTTGTTGAATTATTTTCAGTAAAACCTTTTTCCGACAATTATTTTATTTATTAGGTAACTTAATTTGGAGAAAAGTTGGCAACGTGTGCATCTTTACTACATTTGGCTTATATCCCTAGTATTTTTAATTCACTTCTACAAAGTCAGGAAGAACAATAAAGAAGGAGGACTACAAGATTTAAAATAATTAAAGTGATCCCTGTGTCCCCTATTCATTCATTATTTTCTGTCCAGGTCCCCAAAATGAACAGAAAGTATGAAACAAAACCATAAACCTAATGGAAAAAAGTAAATCACGTGATCAATATTTGTTATATCAAAGTTGGCTATAAAACTACTTTTTGTCCGCTAGGGGCGTTGAGTAGACTTGGAGATTAATTTTGCAAAGTAAAGAAAAGGTTGCCTACGTCATGAAGGAATATGACAGAAAATGATTAAGCAAAGTTATGTTTTAGTTATTAAAAGACGACATCTAGGGAGAAGGAAAAGGTACTATATGAAAAAAAAATCCACTCAAGTTAACAATTTCGTTTTGCCATTTTTTTCTATTCTTTAAGTATAAACAGATTATCTAATGACGAAATGAAAACTCTAATTAAAAAAATACATTATTTAACATTTTCTTTTGGTATTTTAAAAAAAGTATCAAAACATTAATTATAAAATTCATATGTTTTTTTCAAAATAATATTAGGGATAAAAAATTTGTATTCATGCTTTTAAAACACTCAGGTGCATGTAATACGTATAAAATATTCATTAAGAAAATGAAATATTATTTAAATATGGTAAGAAATGTTGATTTGGGCTTTTCTCCATAGGAACTTACGAATTAACATACAAACATTCATGAAAAACGCCCATTGTATAAACAACATGCCCCATATGTTCATACAAAAAAGGTTACGAATATTATCCTTGATTCAAACTCAAATTGAACTTCAGTCACTTAAAACTACTTCTTCAAAGTCAACTCTGTCTCAAGTTTAAAAGATTTAGACTCAGTCTCAAAATTATTACATTACTTTTTAGAATTTGCCCAAATCGGAACCAAAAGCTGCCCCATAGAACAACATTTATAAATGACGTCATTGTATAAATATACTAACAAGTAATATCATTATAGATAAATCTTCTATGAATTAAAAAAAACCTAATTTAGACATTAATTATGTTTATTTTTCAAATAATGGCAAAACATTCACGTGTTTTAAAGATACTTAAATTTTATTTAACTAATTGTAATTGCAAAATAATGCTTCCTAAAGAGCGTTGTACAAAATTTGTGCCAATCTTTAAAGACCGATAACAGGGGCAAAATTGAACGGAACGGTACGTGGGACGTAGACAAACTTAATTATTATATTAAGGAATAATTTAACCCAATTTACTATACATAAGAGTCATATATCTTTTAATGAGATACAAAAGAATATATAAAAAGACAAGAGTGAGCCTTGAAATAAGTGAGAAATTACAGCTGCGCTATCAAAATCTTAAGAAAATAATAAATATAAATTAAAATTATGATTTTTAGATAATAAAGTTTAGAATTAAAATATATTGATATAATAACTATATCTTAATGACTCCCTATTAAAGTCTTTATATCAAGGTGAACAATAACATCAATTTCCTGCCATTTTCAGACAGCAGAATTAATTTTGAGGTAACTATAATGGATAACCACAAGAAGTAGTGTGTTTGGACCGTGATGTCGTAATTTTAGGAGAGTCAGCTCAATGAATTTGCGTGCAAAAATGTCATTTGTATTCTTATGTTAGCTGTTGATTTTTCTACTTATTTTACTTAATCAGTTTTCAGAAAATTGATTGTGTAAGCTTGTATTAAGCTGTGAACAATTCCTACCGACTATGGAATAAAGATCGTTTAGATGGAAAGAATTGTCTAAATCCCAGCTGTTTTTTTGGCTAGTTTTTGGAGGCTACAATAAAATTTACGGCGTAATATATCCCTTGAATTCTTCTTTATACATGATTGTATTTTATAATTAATGACAACTTGAATCGAGGTTTTCCAATGAACTCATGACTTGGACTAAAATCACGCTCAAGTTGATTATAATTCAATCGAACTGATAGTAAAAAAAAAACAACTTTGAACTCGACTCGTAAGTCTTGAACAGTTTTGTAAATGGTCTTAATATCTATGATGAATTGAATTAATTGATGTAAACAGTCCCATAACCAGCTTTATTTTAAGAAGAGGTACTCCAAATTCTAAAAGAGACAGGTAACTTTTTTATTTTTGGGTTAAATAGTTTGTGAATAAATTAAAACTTTTAAATAAAACAACAATTATTCTAACATATACTGTATAAATAGATTCATCTTGAATTGTTTTGAAATTTTGATAGCTGTCTTTGAAGGTTGTAAAATAACTGAAAATGAGGTGAATTAAAAAAAATAGCGCCATTTATGTGTAAAGACTGTCTTTTCAGCCCATGTGTTACTTTTGATGGAAGGTCCAAAATGTAAAAGCTTGAGAGGCCACAATGATCTTCCTTTTGAAAAAGTCTACCCCTCAGTTGAGACATAACAAAGGTTCAATTTGTAGAGGAAAGTGGAAATTCTGGTTTTAGAAATGCAATTTTTGGCTAGATCCACATTGTTTCTATAACGATCAAAAATAATAGGAACTGTAGTAGTCGTTAAACATTATTTCTTTTAATTCTGTTCATGTAAACATAAAGTGATTTTATTTTCATATGTTTTAAATAATCTTTTAAGATTGAATGCAATAATTTAATAACAAATACATGTCTCATATATCCTTTTTTACATCTAAATGCAACTGATACTGGATATAAGTTAATGAATTAACCGGCTACAATTGGGGTCTCATGGATCTTTTGAGAATATTTTTATAATATTATTATGACATTTGAAAGATAAATTATGTCTCCAAATTATTTTGAATTGCCTTTAAAAATTACCGCTTGTAGTGAGTACATAAAGGCCCTAGATTTTAAAATAAATGTTTTATATAAAATAACAATTAGTTTAACATATATTATATGAATACACTTGTCTTTGTATCACAGCTCTGGACTTTGGAGGGCCACTTAAGAACAATAATTTAGAAAAGGGTTACAATTATTTTTAGACACATTTAAGTTTTGTTTATCTAAAATATAAATTGGCTGTGAGTAACAGTCCCAAATTATCTTTCGTAGTAACGGCACTAAATACATACATTCAAAATTATATTGTTTTTGAATAAATGAAAGTCGTGAGTTGTATTAGTCATAAGATACCTTTATGTATAATATTATGTGCGTACGTAGTTTTGGGTTGATACTCCACTACCTAAATGAATGTAAACGCCACGCCGTATACGGAGGAAACTCGTTTAGTTTGACAACAACCTATATAGACTTTGACTATAACAGACCTTAAAAACATATTATTTGTTTGATTTTGAAAGAAATGAGAATTTGCGTAGGTTGTATGAAAGATGATGAAACACTCGGTTAGTAAAGGGACTCGATGTTCTCGACGTTTAAAGAGCAGTATATACATTTGTACGATAGAGTGTCCCGTTTTTGGGTTAGTATTTTTCTACCTATGAACAAATATATTTTGTGGGGTGTCCGGACGGGGAGCTTGCTTTTTGGAGTAAAAAAAATCAAAAATTCCAAGAATTACATTTTTGAAATGTTTTTTAAAAATCCATAGCTATTTACAAAAATAAGTCATAAATTAATTTATTCGATAAAAAGAAATTCGAATATTAAATTATTTGAATTTTTTCTTTAAAAGCTAAATTAAAGTAAAAAATTCTAAAAATCAATAACTATAAAAAAAATGAATTTTTGCATCAAAATTTCAATAATCTATTTTTCACAGAAATTTAAAAAAAAAAAATATAATTAAATAGGTAAAAAATTTAAAATCCATAACTATTTGCAAGAAATTCTATTTGTTGAAAAAAAGTTTATGAGCTAAATTTTTCATTTTTTTTCCGAAATCCATAGTTATTTGCAAAATAATATCATTCTATTGGAAAACATTTTGAAAATTTTAATTTTTTGGAAAAAATCAACTTCAGATTCAATTTTAAATATTAAATTTTACAAGATATTTCACAAATATTTACAAAAATTGAATTTATTGAATAAAAAAAAAGGGAAAGTTTAATTTATTGAATAAAAAAATTGAAGAAAGTATTTTTTTTAGAAATTGGGGGGGGGAGGGGGAGGGGGGGTTACTTCAACCAGCCAACATACTGAGGACGTTCTGATATTCTGCGACGGACAATAAAAAACTCACATTCACAAAGTTTGAGACTATATTTGTCGTAGTATATGGTATTTTAATCGGAAAAAATAGGATTTGTGGATAAAAAAGGATCCTTTTGTACTCATAATCCTGATAAATATTAATAATGACAACTTGACCTTCCTTTTTTCTGCCTCATAGTTTTATTCTAATCCAAGAAGATCTATTTTTTGGAACAATACACTTTGACAAAGTTTAAGGCCCCTCAACCAATTTATTGCGTAGTATATAGTTTTTTAGTTTAAAAAAATATAACTTTTGGAGTCAATATTGCCAATTTTTAGGCCCTTATTAACGTTCCAAATATGATACTATGCGTAAAAAATTGTGTGCATAATATTATTGATTTGCTTATCAGAAAAAAAAATATTGTTTAAATAATTTGAGCTGGCTAAGATGAGGTTAAATATATGTAGTTTTTTTTTCTTCTATCATATAAAGAATTTCTCCCCCACAAAAAAAAAAAAAAAAAAAAAAAAAAAAAAAAATGAAGAATTATTTACTATGTATTTTTGAATCTTTTCTAAATAAAAAATATTTGACATTTTTTTCCTAAAATTATTTTTCTTATGAACAACTGTGAATTTTAGAAAAAATAATTTAAAAAATTTAATATTTTAATTTTTTCCTATAAATTACTTTTTTGTGAATAACCATATATTTATCCGAATTTTTTTCCAAAAAATTTAATATTTGAAAAAAAATGGTAGATAACTTTTTTCAAACCGCTGTGTGTTTAGAAAAAATTTTCTAAAATTTAATTTCTTTGAATAGAATTAAATTTTTGAAATAAAATAATATTTGTAATTTAATTTGATTTTTTTTTCAAAAAAAATCCAAAAATGAAGACCCTTACATATAATTTTGCGGAAGCCCCTGATTGATCACATCTTACACCCCTATCAAATACAAGGTACATCATTTTTTTAATTCATATAGACAAAACACAAATTATTCAATGCCGGAAGAGTTTGTACCCGTTTTACAATGAAGTAAGCAAGCCTACTGACCCTCACTTCTGGAACTCCAAGCTTTAAGGAGAAATTTATACGTGGATCTCATATGACCTGTTTGAATTATTTGGACACTCTTGTGTGAAGGGAAGGTTATACCAAATGTCAACAAATAATATATGTAAAAAGGACTCAGAAAGACTTTAACCTTACAGAAATCATTGTAATATGAGTTTATGCATTAAAATTTTAAAAGGAATAGACTAATTATTTATTTCACAAAATACAATTTAGCTATTAACAGTTTTCATTATTTTTAGCATGGTTTTTAAAAATCACAATTAAATAATATATAAAAGGTACTACTTTTGAGTTAGAGCACTACATTCATGAGGGCACAAAAGGCCTAAAAATTGGCCAAAATGCATTTTTCTAAATTTAAATTACTTGTACAACGCAAAAAATGATTTAAAAAAACTTTAAACTTTTTAAAGCCAGTTTTTGATGGTCTATGGCAGAAAATATTTTTGAGGAGGGTAAATAAAATAACAACCTGAAAAAAGGACACTCTAACGTACAAAATAAATGTACGTATCTCGCTTATGTTTATATAGTCATGCCTAGTTGTTGTATCTAACAAGTATATTACACATACGTACTACTGCATGTAACTACTTATAATATCTATGGAGTAGCATTATCTGTCACTCGCCCGCTTAAAAGTCCGGCCGCTCGAGAACATTGTCCAACAGTTACAACAATAATCATCTTCTCATTTTTCTTTTAGCAGTCGTATTCCGATCAAACGCAATTCCAGTTTACGACGCAAGAAATCCGTCATGAAGAATTATATCAACTTTAAAAATGAAATAACGATACCTATAAACGGGCATGGAACTAATAGAATCGTCGTTGGAGAACCTCTTCCCAAAGCCTCAGAGACTTTGTTCCTACGACCTCCATGCTCAGAAATCATCCGTTCCAGAAGTCCTTCATTGGAACCCAAAATATCCACGCCATCCCTCCCTTCATCACCCAAAATTGAACGATGTTCTGACGGCAATAAGGTGTCGTCTCCTCACACCCTCAATAATAATAACACCCTCATTCCAACGATCCATAATAATCAACGGAAGTCCGCCTCATCTACTACGAGTACCACTACCCTTCTTCCATCCAATCACTCCCTTAAAACACCCATTACTCACAAGAGCCCCATCGAAGGATATCCATCCTATAAAGTCCCTCATCCTAATCCAAATGGTCTTCTTCGTATTACACTGGGAGAACTTGCCTCCAATGACTGGGAAACGAATATCAATGGACTCGTGGATGCTTATCGCATGGTGGTTTACCATTCCGAGCTTCTACATTCTGATGTTAAAGAAGTGACTTCTGCTATTCTTAAACAAGTTAAGAATCTAAGATC
The DNA here is from genome assembly GCF_016086655.4 of Lepeophtheirus salmonis. NCBI lineage: Eukaryota > Metazoa > Arthropoda > Copepoda > Siphonostomatoida > Caligidae > Lepeophtheirus > Lepeophtheirus salmonis. The sequence goes on from NC_052131.2 coordinate 37,688,853, forward strand.
ACAGGTGAGTGATGCCCATTTTTATAATGGGGAATATATTTTTTAGGAGTGTGATATGTGTACTGTACATAGCATAAGTTGATTAATATGTCAGTTGGTCAGACAAAAAATGAGTGCATTGATTACAAGGGCACTATCATGACATCACCACGCCCTAGTGGTGTGTTTTTGTAATACATTGGATGAAAGTATATTTTGTGTCTCGTTATTTACCTACTTTTATTAAGTTATACAGTAATTATTTTTTTAATTATTACTTTTGTACATAACTTTCCCTTCAAATTTTGAACAAATTATTCTTTAGACGCTTAATAATCGAATTGACTTTCGTATATGTGTCGCGTCAAGATAAAAACAATATTAAATTATTCTAGTCAGTTTTAAAAAAATGTACTAATGTATCATTTTTTTTTATTTGTGACTATCAATTTTGGCTATGTTTAGTGTGTTTGCTACACAGCCAAAAGAATTTGTTAATACAAAATTGAAAATAATTAATTTAATAATATGATTATAATCCACACTTAGTTTTTGGAATAAATATACTTGCTTGCTTAAGTGTGGACTACATGAGCATCGATATAATTCTCAGAAAATATATAATAATTATCCTTTTCTTCTTTCAAGGTTTGCCGATTGGCTGTCCTCGTACTCGGAGAATACTTTCAAAAACTCAAAAAGAATATGGAAACAGATTTGGAGAAAACTGCAGGGACCCTTATCTCCAAAACGGGAGAAACAAACAGGTTCTTACGTGAGGACTGTCACCTAGCCCTTGATAACATCGTAGAAAATTTAAACCCCATCAAAGTCATAGCCCTCATCACATCCGAAACATATCTCCACCACAAAAACCCTGTCGTCCGTGCCACCGTGTCCCGTCTTTTAGCATATTCCATCGAGAGGCTAGGATGTTCTAAGGCATTAAGTGGAGTGAAGGATCTGACAGATAAATTGATTCCAGCTATTGCAAAATTGTCCCAAGATGGTTCACAAGATGCAAGACTCTATGCTAAGTCCGGTCTTCGTATCCTTATTGAGCATCCCGACTTTGATCGTATTTTGAAGAAGAACGTTACTCCTAATAATTTGCGGAATGTAGAGAAAATCGTGGATGGTATTCGACATCCAAATTCAAAGAGGAGTAGTATTGGGAAGTTGAATAGTAGGAATTTGAGATCCAATGCGTCCAGGAGCTCAAGACAAACCGTATAAATACATCATAATTAATCGTCATCCCCAAAAGAAGAATGCAAAAAAAAAAAAAAAAAATGGTATAAAACTATACCTATATAACCACAATTCATACAGGTTCTGTAAATGCATATATATATTATGTGGGTTGAGATATTGATGAGACAGAACGTTCGTTTGTTCGTTCATATTCTTATTTTATAATAATATATACTATTCATTTAAATTGACGACAAAAATAATGTAATTAATTATTTATCTATGTATGTACTATTTTGTAGATATATGTAAATCCTTTTGGCAAGTCAAAACCCCCTTATTTCTTTTATCCCAATACCTTTATTCTATTTGTTATCCTATATGTGATGAAATATTTTAATATTTAATTACGTAAATATATATTTATAGAGATATGTAAGAGTATTCAAATTAATTTCTTACGTAAAAATATGTTTTAGAAGGGTATTGAACCATGTCTAAGCTCTTCTTTATATATCCTTCCATTTTTTTGAATAAGTGCATTTTTCTGCTGGGTTATTAAAATATGATTTTTAATTAAGAAAATCCCTGTGAGATAATATATTAAATTAAGTAAATATTTATAAATATAATAATTATATAATAAAACAACGACAATATAATAGGTAAATCAAAAAGGAATCCATTATTTTTCGAATGGATGAATTTAGTATTCAGGGGTAACTACAGAATTTCTATCTTTTTGTTTAGGGGGGACATATTTTTATTGTATTAATTGTGTTAAATATTAACTTATAACTTGTTGAAGCTTAAAATTCGAAGTTTTCAGATTTAAAAGAACACTAAATAACAATATACTTGAATGCATTCGGAATAAAGCTAATAATGTCCCGAGCTATATAATTAGCATAAAACAACACTATTTTATAAATACAGATGTTAAAGCTGTTACTCAGAAAATGAACACGTCTCGACGTAAAATCTTTTGGAATGTATCGGTTCATAATAAACATAAATCAACACCATGGGAGATACAGCTGTTAAAAAAAATTCATTCATGAAATGTTTACTTTTCCCCGTAAAATCTTTATAAATGCATTGGTTGGCATCAAACAAAACGGATGAAATGATATTAGGAGCCATCATTTTTATTTTTTTTACCTATTAAGCTAGAAAATGGCCGACAATGATAACATCACGTGGAACCGCAGAATAAAAAAAGTGTGTTCCAAGGCCATGGTATTTTTTTAAATACATTTTGTGAAATGAAAAAATACGAATGGATTTGAAACTATACATATTTTTTAATAAGCATTATACGTGTAATTATATCGTTCCCACTCCTAGGTAATTAATTTGTCTATATATATGTTATGTGTATTCCTAAGGACCTTGATTATTTCGATCGATCCTTTGTGTATTCTTTTACTCTTTTAATGTGACAAGTTTCTCAAAATATGTATAAAAATATTTTCAAATATAGCCGATAAATGCATTGTAAGTTGTAATTATCTTTTTTAACATTGCATAACACGTCGTTATTCCAGTAACATGTAAATTGTATTTTCTTGTCAGCTGTGGTGTTTTCTATTTGTTCTAAGGGGATTGGTCCCTGTGAATCAATATCAAATTAATGGGCTTATATTTTGCAATTAACAATGACCTATGCTAGAGTGTTTTCCTGAGAAAAAATTGTTGGATAGTAGGAGGGACATTATCTTAGGAACTCTTGGTTGATATTTTTACCACATCAAATAGACAAACCTTTCCAATAAATCTTGCTTATATTGTTGTGTGAGTCCTTATTTATTCGGTCCAGTCCTAAAACCGGCCCTTAAGACAAGCCAACATTCAGACTGTGAGTACTAAAACTTATTCTAAAGAATTATATAGTTGAGTGATGTCATCAAGGACCGAACCTTTCAAGTTTTAGGACAGATATTAAGGAATGAACTTGACTAGACCAAGACTGAACTTCATTCTTAAATAGGACCCATACATCGCTAATTGATGAAACTTCGTTAAATGGAAAAAAAAATTAAATGAATAATGCATAATCTTTTAAGTAAAAACTACTTCATGCCAATGATAAATAGTGATGTTTGACATAAATGAAAAAAAATATGTATAGAAAATTTTCAAAAATTACTTGATTTATCAAAATATATTTTTTTTAAATCATTATCAACGATAAAAGTGGGATAATTAAATAAAAAAACTGAATTTTTATTAAACCATAATACTTAATTTATTGTGTATAGTATAAAAACACAAATATAAAGGGTGGTCCATTAAAATCTGAACACTTACCAATCCCGTATTTAATTAAGATTGATTTATTAATATTAATTCGTATATAGATAGATTAAAGTATTAAATATTAATTGCATAACAAAACAAACATGAGCTCTCTCGCTTACGTACAAGTCCAGAAAACGAAACTTAAACATGATCGATAAATTTCCATTCGCGTACTCCAATCAGTTGGGCGTTTCCAGTATCACTGTCTAGACTGTCAGTAAGTCCAAAACGACAGAGAGAAGGAAAGGCCAAACTGAACCCAGATGAGTTAACGAAAACAGCTCAAGCCAAATCCCTCAACTCTATGAGGTCCCACGAAAAAGATCTCATAGCTCTCAAACCAAACTGTTCTGTGAGCTAAACCAAAAAATGGGCAGAAAGAGCCATGTCAGAATGTAGAGGCCACCTCATGACACCAGCAATGAAAGAAACCAATACTCTCCGTTACAAGACTCTTTTGAATAAGTTTTTTGAGTTATTTGAAATTTTTTTTTTGACTTTGACACTATTTTGGCTCCCTACAGATCTGGGTGCACCCCCCTCCAATAGTACTTCTTGGGTGTTTGTCGATGGGAAGCCCTGCAGTGTTCTTCTTCATCCTAACATAGAGACCCTCATAGCCTCTGTAAGCCACCACTAGGACTCCATTACACAGGATTACATCGGTAACAGTTGCCAGCCCTTCTGCCACCAACTGGAAGCCATTATTACCACTTTAGAAGGCAACATTAATGATTAAGTTGAGCTCATACACACGTCAATTTATACTATGAATTTTGTCAAAATTATTTAGTTAATTAATAAATTAATTCTTATCAAAGTTTAAAATTCATAGTGTTTAGATTTTAATAGACCACTTAATAAATGAGTGTAGTCCAATAACATCTGAAAGAAGGCAAAGCAGTTCTTCCCTTCTTTTTTTCATTTTAACGAAAATCCTTACAAGGATCAAGGCAAATGGGTCAATTATAAAATATTTTCTCACAAAAGGAAGATTTCTATGGTTGATCACTTTCACAACCCCCGGAACGACTACTGGCTCCTGGAAACAAAAGAAGAGGTCCAACCAGTTTACCATACCAAATATCTGACCCAAGTAATGGTCCTCAGTGTTGTTGCCTCCGACGGAAAGAAGATGCCTCTCCGTTATTTTTCAAGGCTTGACAGAAAATCGGGCAGGGGGCCTTCTATATGGTGCTTATGTACACCATCTTACCATGGCTGCAGACCAATGACCCGGTAGTTGTGGACTCAGAACAGCGCCCCCTCTCACACGTCCGGGAAGTGCCAAAAGTTCTGTGCAAAGAGATAGCCCCCTTCCTCCCCTGATTTAAACCCACTGGACTTTTTGATATGGGCACTTTGGAGAGGGAAACCAGCAAAACCTCGCAATGAAATGTTTACTCCCTGAAGTCCTCCATAGCATGGGACAACTGGAAAGAGAAGCTTATCATCAACTCCTACATGGCTTTCAGGCGATGTATAAAGGCTATGATTGATAATGAAGGTGGTCTTATTGAGTGAAAAAAGTTTTGTAAAAACCTTGTCGTCAACAAGTTTTATTAATATAATTTTTTTGCCTATTATTGAACAAATAAAATTATTGAGTTATTTTTAAATCAATCTCTCGAGTCCACGTTTAGCTGCCCTATCCGGTTTGTAGTATAATGTAGTAGTTAAATTAGTCCACTTGTGTGGGATATACGTGATAATATAATATATATGTATGTATTGTTTTATAAATAAGATTCAGGGTCTGAAATAAAATTTGCTTTTTATTACCTTAATACTTGCTCCAGGCTTCTACCCGTGCTCACTTTTTTATTACAAAAATGTCAACTCTACTGATATATTATAAAACAAAATATATGAGGGATAATTTTTTGATTGACGGTAAAGGTAATATTATTTTTTTTGTTAGTCCCATTTTTACATTCAATAGATCATATTCCTAAACACATTAAATGAAAAGAGGTTTTATTGTTATAAAGCATTGTTATTAGCCATCCAGTAATTACAGCCCTAAACATAATTGATAACTACTAAAGCTCACAAGTCACATGTAATTAACGTGAAATTTATAGACGGTTAATTTATATCACGCTCTCACGCCACAAATTGTATTTTTACTGCAGTATTATCATCAATCAAAAAATTTAAAACTAATTGATAATAAAACACAATATTTACAAAGATAAATCACGTTATAAAAGCCTCAAAGCAAGCTGAAAATGCTATTTAATGTATATTGAAAGTCAACACATGTTTTATAAATATTTCATACATTATTATTCATTTTCTCGAACTAATACAAAAAACAATTGAATGACGAAATGACTAGGATGGTTTTAGAGTGGGTGAAACACCGTTCTGAAATATATTAAAAAAATTATTATATAAATTGGGTGAACCCTTTTTTTAAATGATTTTTTTAAAACGACTTTTAAAAAAAGAAGTTAAACCTAATTAAAAGCTAATTGGTATTTTTAAAGAAATTTCTTCTTTTTGTAATTTGTTAAGTGTTTTTCAGTAGAGACACTACAATTTTTTTTTTTTTTAATATTAGGGAAAAAACGAATCAATATTTATTTTCTCCTTTTTACATTTAAAAACTTAATAAGTATACATTTGATAATGGAGCGAACTACACTTTATCAGCAATTGTAAATTATCCATATTTACCTTTCAATTATCGCAACTCTAAAGGCAAAATCATATTCAGTGAGAATTATCATTTTTGGCTGAATGGCTCTGTTAATAAGGATAATATGCCACATTGGTCGGGTAGCAATCAACAAGTACTTTGAAGACATAATTGCATCCCCAAAAAGTTACTGTTTGGTGTGAACTTCATGCTGGAGGGATCATTAGGACAAATTTTTTCGTTGACGATGATAATCACTAAGCTACTGTATATATAAATTGCTATCGCGTCATAATAACAAATTTTTTTTTTGCCCACTTGCGAGGTATGGATTTGGCAAACATGATGTCGGTGCCACTTGTCACACAGAAAACGTAACAATCGATTTATTGCAAAGCAATTTTGGTGATTGCGTTATTTAGAGAAATAGACCAGTTGATTTGTCGCCTCGATCGTGTGATTTAACGCCTTTAGATTATGTTCTAAGTAGTCTCGAGAAGTCATTGGACTACGCCAATACGCCGGTGACTTTAATAGAGCTTAGAGAAAATATCGAACCAAAATTGCTGCTATAACTGTCAACTTATTGGGAAAATTGGGTTCAGCGATTGGACTTCTTTAAACGTGCTCGTGGTGGTCATACTAGAGGAGTAGATTTTCATACATAAATGTATATGTTTAAAATTTGTTCTGAAAAAATAAATTTGGCAAAAAGTAATAATCAGAAAGGTACCCTTACTTAAAAATTACTGTACGTATGACCCCATAAAACTGGCTCAGTTAATCCAAACCCTAATTGTAGGTAAGTGTACAGGGTATTCGGTCGTCGTGGTTTTGTGATATCAGGCTCATCTTCTGTATATTCATTCTTACTAAGCCAGATGATCTCCTCAGTCTTAAAAAAATTATTAGACGTACATGACCCTGATGAGAACCAGCGGAAAGTCATAGTTTGGTTAATTCAAGACAGAAAATTCCTTAGTGCAATTTTAAAGCTCATGAAAGTTGGAAAAGTCTCTATCTGGAGTACAGGAGGCTTCAAAATGGCATCTGGGAAAGGTAACTTGAGATCAAACAGGACGCAAAAGGTTATTAAGTCTGTGAGTAAGAGAATACAAAGGAATGGCAAGAAGGCAATCTAAACCTTCATCAAGGACAACGCCATAGCAAAACCACAATGCAGAAGGTTTTGAGGAAGGACCTGTTGGGGATTTCTTTACATAAACAGGGACTGCCAAATGCCTTCTGAGGCAAAAAAAAAAAAAAAAAAAGTAAGATCAAACTGGCAAGTTGGAACATAGAAAAATCGGGCACTCTTTAAAATATAACTAAAGGTCGCTAATTTAAAAATTAACTTTATAATAACGTTTGTAGTTAATATATTGCTTTATTTCTGACCGTGCGTGATAAACATCCCATTCAATATCAATTTTATATCCAAGTACTTCCTGCAATAGCAAATAAAGTGCTTTAATCTCTTATCCATTCCTCATATAAGGATTGATACGCCTTGTTATCCATGTATACTTTTCAATTATCCTTCCAATGAGTCTTTCATTTTATGTATACATCTTTCAGCAATAGAATATGAGGTACTCAAAATTCAATTGTCATGTTTTTTTTATTTTATTTGTAGATTAAATTAATATTATTGAAGAAAACGTTTTTTTCATTGAAAGCCATAAAGATGAAGAAAAAAAAAAAAATATAAAGGCCCATTCATATATTAAAAATTCCTTCCCTCATTGGAAAAGTGATCCCAAACCCTTCACAAATAATCAATTCTTTTATGAAGATAAAGTGGACCATCAATGTTTTGTAAAATAACATATACTTTTAATACATACATTGTAGTGCATTGTTATCTGAACGCTGACTAGTTCAAAAATGAATGGAAGTAGAGTGATTTAAATTCATTCCTATTTTGATACAGTAAATTATAAAGTAATTAATAAATACTAAGCTCTGTAGGTTACTTACAAGTCGAGAAAATGACACTTGTATTTCCATTTGCCCACAAGTAGCAGTTAAAAATCTCCAGGACCACCGTCTACGCCGTAAGAAAGTCCAAAATCTTGTACAGGATGAAGGTATCTGCCAAAAAGGCTAAACTGGACCCAGGGGAGTTAATGAAAACATCCCCCCAGGACAATCTCTTCAAGTTCAAAAGGGCCGATTGCAAGAGATCTTGGAGTTTCACAGCAAATTTGTCCAGAGAACTATACAAAAGTGGTTGGAAAGAGCTGGCCATTGGCTGGTTTTTTCTCCCAAGTTCTTAAGAGGTAATTTTGCATCCGAAAAGTTGATGTACAATTTAATTTGCTCATTTATATAAATTAATACCCTCCCTCTTAAAAGCACACATGAACACATAAAAACTAGCTAAAAAATACTACCCTAACCCAGAGCGACAATTATGAAGCAGGTTGATCGTTGAGTCTATCCGTAGACAAAACATGGGTTTCCTTTTCTCCAAGCTTTTACAAAAGATAAAGTTATTTTCCGACCAAATTATCACGATCTCTCTGAATCATAGACTTATTTGAAGGTGCGGAGTAGAGAACGTATATATGACTTTTGATATGATTTCTTAGATTTGTTGAAGTTTTAAATGGAAGTGTCCAATCAGTCTCGGATATTTGATGTTTGAAACGAAGCCTCCAAGGGCCTCAAAGTCATCCTTACTTTCAGACAATAATTACTTCAATGTCAATCTTAAATTCTACACTGACTTACAATTATAACCCTAACCAATATTGATTGTTATATTCCATTATCTATGAGATCATTAACTTAATACTAAGGTGTGTCTTCCTCAATAATGATAACAGCATTATAAATATTTAAAAAAAACTGTTTAGATTACAACTGTTAAAAGTCTCGTTTTCGTCTACGGTCATATTTTTTACAATTATAAATATATGATTCCATGTGCTTGCCCTCGTCAATAAGAGAGTCGTGGAAATTGTGTTGGCCCCTCTCTAGTTCATACTTAATATTTCAAATCGAAAGGGTCCCATCCGGTTGTCACAATATTACCCATTTTGACAACAAAGTTCTAAACCTATAACACTCTGTATATGAGAGATTCCTTCCTTGATTAAAAACGTGATCACAAACCCTTCACAAATATTAGTCTCTTATTAAGAACATAACATTATTTATCCTATTATACGTTTTAAAGTTTATTGATCCAAAAATAAAGTACTTTATTTAATAATTGAAGAACAGAAATGAAAATAAGCATATAATGAGCTTTTATTAATTGAATTCAACATATTTATCCAATCACTCGTCTTAAGCCAAAAAAGAACAATGAAGGCAAAGCCAAAATGAGGGATGATTAAGATAAGGTCAATAGAGTATAATGTATCAATAAATATTTAATTTTTACGATAAAGAAATATAAAAATCAAATGTAGTTAAGTTTGTTCATAAATTGGATAAATTTGTACTTCCAAATGATCCACAAGGTTTTGTAGCAAAACGTAGAATCTTGAGTCTCCTAGACTTTATGAACTCTGTCAGAAGGTGGTGGGACTTCTTAGTGTATGAGGGCGATACCCTGTCGCCCTTCACAGCCCTTTTAATAGTTTTATCAGACAGGGAGAAGTTATTGGCGAGGCGGTTCATGGATTTAGTGGGTTCTTCCTTGATCTTCTTTCTCTAACCTGGACAAGAGCTCTACATCTTCTTTTAATTCTGCCCCCATAACTTCCAGCTTTCCTATGAAAGTCTTCTACATAATTTTTCATCTTGACTTCCTTGAAAACCAGGTATATAATGGGCATTACAATTTTCATGAACCCCTCGCTACCACAACTTCAGCCTCTACTAGATCTGAAATGAGTTGCCTATGACCTTCTTGCTCAGTAATGGTGACAAGATGACAGAATATTTATTATAGTTTTTTGATGCACAAAGGATGGCTGAACTAAAATGTAAAAAATAATCACTAAACTATCCTTTATTTATTATTAATATTAATTAGCAGTCTATGTTTTGCTGCCAACCCTGTATATTCAATCTTATCATTTTCAAGAAGAGCTTAGAAAAGAGAAGACATGCACAATCAAAGCTGTTTACAACTCAAGCAACACGAGTTTGATCTAGATGCGAGTTGTTAAGCTTTAATTACAGAAAAGGAATTGTAATCATGCTGCATGTACATTCGAGAGTCAAATATCTGCTTAGAAGTCCAAGTCCTTCGCTACTTTTATTTGAGTGCAGTTTAATTTCTCATATTTATTTTGAGATCACTTTAAGTCAGTAACTAAAATATAGGGCATGTATTGTCAAGGTATGTTTCTATTTTATCCATAATCGGCCCAAAAAGGAAGTAATTAAATTTATTATTACCAAATTCCAGAGTATTTAATAGGAACAAAAATCATATTGCCCTATTAAGAAAATGATAATGTAAGGTTGAGTTGTAATTAATTTTATGTGAAATATATATGAATGTACTGATGTACAAAAAAATAATATTTTAGGTGTTGTAGAATTATTTCAATTAATTAAAAGGACTTTTTTTCAAATATTGCTTATCTTCTTGGCAATCAAAACAGATGTTACTCGCTAAAACAATTTATATTACCAATACTTTATCCTCGTTAAAACAAATAGGTTTTGCATCTTTGGTATCAAAATTACCGGAACAGAAGCACAGAAACCGAAGTTGCTCGTGATCGGCAGTTACAATATCAGGACAATAAACACTACTCAATTTTTTAGCCTCCTGGCTTGCATTCTCGCCTTTATCGAAGAAAACCCCGTAAAAATGATATATTTTCTGTTTGTGGGTCTCTATCTTTGACACACTCAAAAACAATCATAAAACTGTCAAAGAAGATGTTTGTTTTCTTGTAAAAAATCCGATTTTTCTAACGTCATCCACTGTAAACCGATCAAACTTATATAACGCGATATACACATTACTAAAGTCATCTATTGGAAAAATAATGGTTTTACTTTTACTAAACCTATTGTATCTCAAAGGCCACATCAGCAATTGGAACCAAATTATGTCCCAGTAATTTATTAATATTATAGATATGCACATAAACCAATTTTCCATGAATTTAATTTATTAATTGAATTATAACTGATAAATTTCATATACTTGATATTTGTATAAAGTGATATTTAATTTATAACCTATCCCTTCAAGTTCATGAGAGCATACGCAAAAGTTTTTGGGACACTTGGTTGTTACCCTTTTTGTATTTTTCTACTAGCCAACTTTTAATTATTATAGTGTAGAGTTATTATATACACAATATTTTAATTGAATTAATAAGTTTATCATTATAAAAATGAATGACTGAGTATAGAATGATACGAATATTAAATAAAGTTATATACAATACTCCCTATTAGGCATAATTGACTAAAAAATGTAGCGATGAGAGGAAAAAGGTGATAAACTTAAGTAGATAGGCAACGACTAATTTGATAAGTCCGATGAGACGTCCGATTCTACAATAAATAAAAAGTATATAATCATAAAATTACCAAGTGCCTACAAGTACCTTCGGATGTTATTTTGAACCAGATGAGAAAAAGTAAATACTATATAATCACATAATATTAAAAAAACAATTAAAATATTCTAAATCTGCTAAAAAAATATTTTTATATAAAACTTTTTATTTAAGTTAATATGGATATTATTAAGAATAAGTTTTCTTTAGCCAAGAAATGAAATGTTTTTAAGTAATCAATAAGGCAGGTCGGAATTCATTTTAACCTATTTTCTATTGTTTTTCTCAAAATAAAATCGTTGAACACTAGAGCAAAAAAATTACAAATTAAAATACCACAGTAGAAAAGTATTCCAAATACATTATAATTAACTTAATCATGATTTTGAATATTTCAACCTAAAGTCTGTTATCTATTTTTTTTGGAAAATAGATATTCAGTTAGGAAAAATAGATATTGGCTACTGAAGAAATTAGTATTAACCATTGAAATATATCACAGATACTATTTGAAAGTATCTATATAATATAATATTAGTTTATCCTTTCAAATTAAGAGCATTAATTTGATATGTTATTTATTTAAGTTCATTCATATAGAATTGCCATGATCATTCCAATCGTGTACATTGCCACGTAGAACATTTCTTAGACCTCGGAAATAATGTTCTCTATTTTGAGACACTCGTCATGACGTGACGACAAGCCAATCCAGCTGGGTGAGTCTCACTTCGAAGTGGCCCCATACTAAAGTGGACACTTCACTCCAATTTTCTTTTAAATAGTCTTTGTTTCTAGTTTCAGTGATCCTCACCTTGGTAGATACTGTAATTACAAAAAGTGACGTTGACTGGCGAATTCAATATTTTGTAAGTGTATATTCCGTTGGTCATCACAGTTGGTAATTATTTGTGTTTTTCAATATTTATTGATAGTCCAGATATTTTTCGAACCCTGATATTGTTTCAATAAAAGTATCCATTGATTGTAGTAATTCTTCTCTAGTTTATTTGAATAAAAGCGTCAAGTCGTATGCGTATAAAAGGCAGATATCATCAACGGGTTACCAATATTTATTGCCTTAATTCTAGGGGCAAAATGGATTTTCGTTTTAATGTCATTAATGACAATAGTAAATAGAGTCAGAGATAGAAGATCTCCTTATCGTGATCCTCGATGAATATCAATAAAAAAAAAAAAAATTGGTACCTGATATTTCAATTTTCGAAGAAGAGTTCCTGAGTATGGCACATTTTTTATTTAATAACTCCTTCCGGAAATTCGTATATATATATAATTACCCAATTATGAACTCATTGAAGATAGTATCGAATCCTTTCTCAAAGTCAAACATAAGTGCTTCAAAGTCTTCATTTTTTGAATAGTCAATTGCCTCTTGAATTGAGCGAGGAATATCCTTGATTTAATGAAACTGCAGGAGGAATTTGATTACTTTATTATTTAAAACACCCGTAAGGATTTTGTAAAAGGAATTTAGAAGAGATATAGGGCTCCAATTATTTATTTTTTCCCCTGAAAGATTTTTCTCTAGTACTAGTACTTATGAAATATGGAGCGAATTTCCTTTTAAATATATCCTCAGTGACTGCATAAAAAAGCTGGATATTAAAAGATTTACATAATCTCTATGTGTAGGTCCTAAGACCCTGGAGATTTGTATTTTTATTGTAGTTCCTGATAAAGTTACTAATCTTGATTTGTGTAATTGGGCCGTTTAGCCACTTAAATTTATACCCAATGTGATTATATATCTTTTCATATTTAGGTTCCAAGGAGCGTTATAAAGATGGTTTCCATTATAAAGGATCTTTCATGGGGCACCAATTGTAATAGAATTCGCACAGGGAGTCTGGAGAACACTCAGAGCAGCCTGTTTGCATCCTTAGATATGTCAATTTTTTCGATTGTCGAAGGTTTTCCAAATATTTGAAAGAAGTTTTCCTTCGGATGTTGAGGTCCACAAAGTTTGTTTTACACCTTATAATTAAACCTTTTCTTTCATATGCTAGCAAGCTTTCCAACTCAGAGTATGAATCTGCAGTTCTGTTGTTCAATGCATTGATTTGGTCTTCCATGTTTTTGGTTTCTTCTTCCTTTCTCTGCAAAAATTATATTTTATTGGGTTTCAATGTTCCTTTAGGCATCCCACAACGTTATTTTCCCTACATCAACCTTTGATTTTAAATTTTATATTTGTTCTAAAATTTAATTACAGATTTCCTTTTATTCCAAGAGTTAAGTTTACAAAATAAATTTTTGGGCCTTGTTGGACTTTTAAAAGATGTTAAAATGAGATGATGGTCTATAGTATATTTGGCATTTTATTCATGGCAACAGGAAAATAACTTTCAATTGCCCGAAAAAATATCCTTCATGAACCCATTTTTATTTACAAATTTGTAATTTTGGAAAAAAAGAATTTTTTCATTTTGTTCCTTTAGAAATATCAAGATAAAGGATTTGTATAAAATTAAGTGAAGTAGATTTGATTTAAATCTTTCAACAACTCAGTTTGGAAGTATATTTGATCTTAATATATTGCACACTTATTAAAAAACAAAAAAAAAACAGGATTGGAGTAGTAAATATCATTAAATGTATGCATGTAATATAATTTACCCAAATAGTATAATTATTTACTTCCGCGATCTTTAGGACTAACATATTCATATTATGATTTAAATTTAAACTATGATGTTCGAATTTTGTGGGAAAATATAATTTTAATCTACTATACATAATTTTATGAAAATTATGTATCTCAATTTAACCCGAACACAACATAACATATCCATTATTTTTAATATTTTATAGATTTTCAAACCAAGACACGTTGATAAAAACCTTTTTTCTTGGACAATTGAAAGTTTTTTTCTTGTATATATGAAAAAGTGCAAAATTAAAAAAAATTAATTGAAAATTTTAGACATTTACTTACTGTCTAATATAAATATATTTCATATCCAAATCCATTGATATTATTTTATATTTGCAAAAACAAAAAAAGGCATCCCACAAACAAACCCACAACTCTTTTGGAAATAACGGGTATCAGTCAAGACAATCCCTCATTTTTACACGTATAAGCGATACACACCCGAAATATTGTTGACAATCCAAAGGAAGAAGATGTAAAAAGTCCTAATTTTTAGATACATCAAAATGACAACAAAAGTTGTTTGAATGTGGACGGTGTTTCCAATACAAAATATGTAGGGAAAAAAACACCACTTAACTAGTATAAATATTTCCGGTAAGAAATTGTGAAGAAAGATATAATTCTTAATTATCTTTCATTTATACATAAAATTACAGTAAGTATGTCACATTTAATGTTTTTACAGTCCTTATTTATTTGACTATGACATACTAGTCTCAATATTGCATAGAAAATTTTATTAGGTAAACAAATAAGTTGATTAAATAATCAGATAATTTTATATATTGAGGGTGATTAATTTAAACGTTCACAAGTCGAGAAAAAAAAGTAAAACTCTTTTTTAACTTTATTTCTTAACTGATTTAATTAAAATTTTAGAAAAATTAACATTATAACATAAACTTGACATTCAATCAATAAAGTTACCATTAGTTTGGAGCAAACTTTCTCCAAGTCCCCAGAAACGTCGCAACACCTTCTTGACCGTTCTAAAGGGTAAAGGCCAAATGCTTTCCTTATACTAGCTGCTGTGGGGAGGGTTAGATTCCCGTAGGTTTTGAGTCTTGGAGCTCAGTGTGACGTACATCACATTCTCATAATATGGAAATTAGAGTGTTCTTTTTGCTTCTTTTTTTTTGACAGGATGCACTGTCTTGCTGCCCGATCCAAAATGTCCCTTTCATGATACTGGAGATCCAGAGGAATACTTTGATGTAATCCTTGACATTGACCTTGATACCTTGCTTGAAGATGAGGGCGGAATAACGTGACTCTCCCTACTAACAAAGCCAAGAGCCATAACTTTCCTTCGGTACTTGGCTTCCATGATCCTAGGTACGTTATAAGAACTTTTTATAAGAATATATATGGATTCTCGAGTTATGCTTCTGGGTTTAACACATTTGCTTCCCATCAAAGAAGAACAAAACAACATATTTCAAAAAAAGCTTTTGTTTTAGCCTTATCAAAGCCTTGGTTCGAGAGGATCTTTTCTCCCTGTTAGACAGAGTCAGAAACTGTCTCTGGCAACGTGCATAGCTTTGGTAACATGGGTTTTCATTTATGACACGATGAACAGCTTAACGGGACGCTAAGTTAGAACTATCAGCAATTGCATTCATCGAATGGCCAGTATTTTTTCTATTTTTTTGTTAATTTTCTTAAACAGTGCAGGATTTTTGACGATTTTGGCCGTGTACGGATCAGAAGCCTTCTGGTAAATTGTCGTCAGTAGGTATTCATCATTAGTTTGAATCGTTTTTTCCAAATTTTTGGACAAATAAAGTAGTGCACCCAACCGCTTTAGACAAAAACGCGTTGTCCATTTTACCATTTAAATTGCACAAAGTACACAAAAGTCCAGAACGTTTTTGTTCATGATTTAAAGAATTTGGGGCATGTTGTCGTAACTAATCATAATGGACAAATAACGTAGTAGTGTAAAATTCGTACAGGACTTACTTTCCATTTGTGTTTGTTTGTATTAAAATCGGTTTGTAGGGTGATGGGATGAGGCCAGAGAAAATTGTGAACGTTTAAAAGAACTTCCCTATATACGTATAATATTGTGGAGAAGCTAAAAAGTGATATTTGTTATCAACTATCTTTGCTTTCTCCTTAATCAGTGTCCTGAACGTTGATAAAGCATGAAAAACTAAAAATAATATATTATCCACAAGGTGGTGTTATAGTCTGTAGCTTCCTGTTTTAACTAGCTGTCTAAAAAAATGACAAACGCTGAGAATAACCTTCACAGTACCCTTTATGTGAGTAACATATCTATATTTCATATTTAATAATATTATCATTCAAGGAGATGTATAATTTTTTAAACAACGCTCATGCCCATATTAGACTTTGTTTTTGTTAAGTTGTGAACAACTATTGAGTAATAATTTCATAGTTGTAAAGGACTTGCCCAGAATTGTCTACCTAAAAGCTGATTTGTATTTTTCGTAGGTTATGTTACCTGATAGAATGAAGGTACCGATGTTTGAGATATAATTAACTAAGTAGAATAGCATTTGATACAAAATATTACTATAGTTTTTCTTTAAAAGCCTCAAGGCCTTCAGTAAAAGCTTATTTATTTGTTTTATCAAGATTCAAACCTTTATTCATCCCTTATTTTTGAATATAGAATAAATGATTTTCATATAATATAAAGACTTATGTTCAAAGATTTTAAAAAGAATATAAAATTGATATACCGTCTTTAGAATTTGAGTTATTTTTGTTAAAAATTCAAAAAGAATTATTTTTATTCATATGCTCATAGCTGCAAGAAAAATACACCTTGAGAAATGTTAATAATTTGATTGATAGCTTAAAATCTGAACTTATTTTTTTTTTAGAAAAGACCTTCTTCAAAAACGCTTTATATTTTTGTCAACTTGAGATAAAGTTACCACAATATTTGAAACAAGAAACTTCTTTTTGAATTGATTTTACAAATAAATTCAATTTATTTGTAGGCTAACGAAGAAATGGAAAAAAAAAACAGAGAAAAAAAAATACGGAAGCAGACAGCGAGAAAGAAAGACATGCAGAAAGAGAATGAAAGTATGGAAGCTGTTGAATTAGAGCGTCATAGTAAGTTTCCATTAAGAGTGGATTCCTGAATCTGTAATCTGTGTTCATCATTAAGGTGTATCTTTGTGAAAAAATTCAACTACACTGGTCTAAGAGGGATAGAATTCCCAATTCACCTTTCTCCATTACTTTTTTTGAATTGAAAAAACGAAAAATCTGCTTTGGGGATTCCCTATAAATATGACTTGAAAATATTTATATAATAAATGCATTTTAAAAAATGGTTTTGGAGTTTTTTTAACCTTAGACTTTGAAATATATTTTCTATAATTTATTCTTCTATTCAAGACTAAGTCCTTACAAAAATCTATGAATCTTACAACTAACAAAAAAAAAAGTTATTACTTTTATTAATAGACCCAGATGCTAATAGATAAAAACTAAGTCCGTATTTGGAATTATAGATTACAATTATACTTGAATATGTAAAAAATTTTCTTTTGCACCAAAAGAAGTGTGATTTTTTAGTCTAGTTTAATTTGTTAAGATAAACTAACTCTTAACTTTTTCCTAAGCCATTGGCAGACTAGTTTTATTATGGATGCTGACATTTTGTCCAAGTACTCTCCGACAGAAGTCTTCTGGCAGATGATATTATGGTGGTGAGTAACATATATATTTTCCACAATGTTGATCTACAAATATTAGTAAAAATAATTCATGTTTAAAAATGACGGAGGCTAACGTTCCTTTGACCAAAGTTTAATATCCTTCATTATTTTTAATTAGGATTGAGCAGTCTTTGATATGTTGCATGGAACCCCTTTTTAAGTCAATATACAATTACCATTCCTATAGGAGCTTTGAAGCAGGAAACACATTCTGGGCAACAATACTTGTGTACCGGATGTCATCTATTTTGCCATTTATCCAGAAAGGACAAAAAAAAATCCATCAACTCAGAACAACATGACTAATGATATTACTCTGATTTTTTCTTACTCATAATTAGGCTCAAACCAACTCAAAAATGTAAGAGAACTTTAAAAAATAATATTAAAGTTTGAGGTTCGTATGAGTGTGTCAAGTTTTACAAAATATAAGTATGGAACACAGCTTATCACCACGAGCTTATGACCAAAGAAGTAATAGAGGTAAATTTGCAAAGGACAATAAAGCATAAAAAATAATCCATATCAATTTGTATTCCAATTAAGAGGATGACGCTTATTTCTTCCACACTTGGTCTGGCGTCAATACTGTAAAAATCTGAAAAGACTTTAGACTCACATAGTTTTCTTAACTAGTATCAAAACTATGAAAGCAGTGACGAAAAGAAGGCTACATAATCAACATTTGTCCGAATATAGTGCAGCACGTGATAACTTGGCTAGTGGCATTGATTATTAGAGGGCCGATTGAAAAGTCCGTGCAAAGTCAGTAAGATGGTACTATCAGAGCGTATTGAGGATATTTTTAGCTAGTACCATCTTTTGGAAGAACACACACCAAGTTTGAGCCAGAAAGATCTATATCTTTCTATTGGGCGTTTGTTTGATTCGACAAAGTGGAGTTATTTTCAAGAAAAAATAAGGATGAAAAATAATTTAGCTAGTTGATTCAACATTACTTTATAGAAGGCAAAACGCCTGAGGAGATTACACAATAGGGACTTTGTACCTTCGATCAGAACAGTTTATAAGTGTTTCAAAATTTTCAGAGTGAACATATGGGCACAAGTGACCCTGAACGTTCTGGACTCCCTTTTCATGTTCCTACTTCAGACATCATTCATAAAATCCATGATGTGGTGATGGATAACAGAAGAGTAAAGGTGTGTGAGGTTGCTGTTGCTGTGAGCATCTCGAGTTGGAATCATATTTCTATTATTAATTTTGCGACCACATCTGCTGAGGTGCAAGCTGGAGCATTGTAGTGATGGAAAAGGACTTAATTGTCAGCCAATCGTGGGCGGTTTTTTTTTTTATAAGCTTGCTTTTCAAACAGTCCAATAACGGTGGATAATATGCACCTGTAATCCTTTTCCAGGAAGTCAATGAGGATTATTCCTCGCAAATCCAAAAGAATATCCCCGTAATCTTCACGGCCAATTCCTCGATTCATACAAATCCCATGCAGAATTAAATATACCGATATGTCTAAAAGTTAGTTAGTGTTCTTCTAAGGGATACTACTAACTAAACATAACTTCAATACGTCCCAGTAGTGCCATCTTTCGGACTTTGCGCGTACTTTTCTAACGACCTTCGTATTTTCATATTATTCCAAAAAATAATTATTCGACATTTATGAACACACCATCTTATTTTATTTAACCAGGTAAATTATGCAAAAAGAAGAAAAATTTGCTTACAGTAACAGGAAAAATGACAAAAAATGATAAAGGGACGTCATATATTGAATCATCAAAAACAACTTTTTGCGTGGGAAAGTATAATCAGACAAGGAATCTACAAAACAGGTTTGATTTATAGTTTTGACTTGAGCAACACTTTAAAGAAAATAAATTAGATCATTATATTTGTTTTTAAAAAGTAAAAACTAATTAATTTTTAATTACTCAATTATATAGTTAAATTTTAATCAATCTTATATGAATATATCTTAGTCCCAATCCCAGCAAATTATTAAAAAAGTAGATGGGGATAATAATTATAATTAAATATCATGAAAGAATATATTTTTGTGTATATTATATATGAGTATTAGCTTTAAAATTGCAAGGGACATATATATTCTAGAAATCAAATGGTACAATTGAAGGATTCTTCCAATTTTCTACACAATGCGCTGTGTCCACTTATAATAGGACGAATCTTTCAAAACTATAGCTGCAAATCAGGATAGATTGTAACTTCCAAAACTGAACGAGAAGGAGGTAGAATTAGGTATATTACAGTATCCAAAATAACATTATTGATATTTTCTAGATTCTTATGCACCATGATGTGTGCAAATGATGTGAGAGGCAAAATAAAGTTTTGATACAATATATCCAAAAAATATTACATTTCTTTTAGGATTTTTACAACACTCTAGACAAACTTGCTGATATGTATTTTGAGGCCTTAACGATGCCCTTATTTGGATTAATTATTATATTGCCCAGTTAGGGGGCATGAATATTATTATCTTTCCCAGTTCGAGTCATTAGATATCTTTTGAGCTCATTCCAAATCCACAATTATAATATAGAAGCGGATGACTATAATTGCCATAGAGATGTTATCATGGATCCACGAAGAAACCACTTTGTTCTTGTGATTCACTACTTATTTTATGCTTTGTATATTGGAGATGAGCCACTCAATCTTCCACCTATCCTATCAGTTAGAATGTTTCCATGAGCCAATCCTTGGGGCCTAGTCTCGCATCAAAGTTCATCCAGATCTTTTCCTTCACCATCTATGGATCGGACACAATCGTCGAATAGATGAAACAAAGTACCCATCTTTTTCTGGTAAAAGTAACAAATTATCTCTTGCAATTCAGCTCGGGACTTATTTCTTAAAATTCTGGAGGTTCTTACTGTGATTAAAACTATATTTATTTGACTCCGACATCTTACAACCCACCTCATTAACTTCTCTTTGAATAAATGCAATGTGCTCAAAATAATAGAGTTTGAGTCATAAGCCCATTATGCGGCAATATTTTGTGGAGTGGAACCAAATTGTGTTTTGCAGCACTTTCATTTCAATTTCAAACAACTTCACAGTCTTATTTTTACATACAAAAGGAAGTTTTTAAATTTGATCAGTATCTGAAGCTTAACTTCAATCATGTGATGACGTGAGACAATCTTATAATGGAAAACCTAACATATTTATGGTTATCTCAACTAAATCATTGTCAAGACAGTCTTCACTTGATAGGACAAAGGTTTTTTTTTTTTTTTTTTTTTAAATTAATAAATGAGAGAATTTCCAACTAATTACTTTTATTTGACTTTCCTTCCCGTCTCTTTTCTAAGATGATGTCATCTTCAATATCATCAGAATCTTTTAATTATTGGTAGTGCAAGAAACCATTAATGGAGCTACCTCCGATATGTTTTCCAAATCTTACACAATGAATCCCGATCGCTGGCATGTTGGCCTTTGCTTCGTTGTGGTACTATCTCATCGTTTGGGCAACAGTGACTTCTTTGAGGGGTATCATTGTCCCCCTTGCGATAATGTATTTTAGGCCCTTGACGAAACAGATGTGGAATGAACTTTCGGTGAATTAGTTAATCTGTTAATAATATTATTATTAACAGAACAGTTAATAGTACATTAATATATATTTCCACAAACAAAAAATTGTACGTCCTTTTAACTGAAAGATCAACACATCCATCGAAAACTTGCGATAACATTTAATTACAATTGTATTACCTTTATTTTTAATTACAAAGTTTCGTTAAGCAACTAAACAACAACTGAAATAAAAATAAACAAGTCTTGATTTAATCCCATGTCTCTTAGTGTAAAAATTTCGGAGCAAGGACAAAAAAGACAACGCGTGTGCAATCTTTTCTGCGACCATGTCAATGCCTAAAAAGCTGTAGAGAACGTTGGCATCTCTGTCCAGACCTCCTACAACATCAATAAGTACATTAAGGATCGAAATGGCGTTGAAAGCTCTTATACAGCCAAGAAGAACCTAAATTCTACAACAACAATGTGGCTTACCTTCTGGCCTCCCACCATCTTTTCCTTCTCTCGCCCTGATCTCAAAATGCCATACCACTCATTTAATCTTGGATTAGCTCCGAGCTGTCATCATGATAGGATGTACGCCATGGACACACTAGTAATCGTTAAGAGATACCAATCTTTTGTAGGCATATCGAGGTTGTAACTTCTTCGAGGGCATATCGGATGAAAAATATTTTCAAATAGTTCAAAATCGTCCTTCCATACGAATCCCGTAATTTAACTATATTGCTGCAAGTTTTGGTTCCCCATTCTGAATACTATTATTTTGCCATCCTTGTATCAATATCATCCTCCCAATCTCCTCCTATAAATAATTCTGACAACCATTTATTAAACTGCTATTGAGAAAATCAATTGAAAAATGCAGAGTTGAATATGAGTTACTATTGATATAACCATGAAATTTCAGAGACCTGGTATTTTTTTCCCCCACTTGAGGGGAATATAGAAGAAGTAATTAAATAAATTTTAAGAGGGGAAATAAGGAAAAGAAATAGAGATAAGCTCCATGCGTCTCTTTCATGTGGTTAGAATTCCATGATATAACGAAGCATGACCGATTATACATATTTATAAAAATACAAAGATATGTTTGCCATGGAATAACACATTTGACCTTTCATTCACAAAATTTGAAATGCAATGTTGCCTATAGACGATGAACAATTGCGTGCAAACATATGTATGTTTTGAGGCCACGTATATTGATATAGGTACCTTGGAGTGCGTAGCGATAATAAACACTAATTTATGATTGTAGATTCAATGAGGCGATAGGTTTTTATTTGTTGCACATATTACCTAACTAGATAATCAAGTGATGACTAACTACTTTTATGTATTTTTGAACATAGACATCCATCATAAGAATGCTAAATTTTGCTGTGTCAAACACAAACGCTTTACTTACTTGAAACGGGCTGATGGTCACAATCTATTTATTAATATATAAAATAAACAAATATACGTTTGAATATTTATATATGTACAGGGTTTTACAGTTAAATCTGGAGTATACTTATATCCAAACACACTTGGTAATAGCTATTTGTTTGTTATTGAAGAATCCAAAAAAATATTTGATTATTACAATTGTTTTAAATACGTTAACTAAATTTATTATAGTTTCCAGATTGAAGAGTCTAAGAGCCCCCATTTTGGAACTGAGACAAGTATCCGGTTAACATCCCTAATCTGACTGTATACGACAAAATACTTCATAAAGGGTTGTAAAATAACTAAAAGTGTTCAAGAGGCAAAATCTAATTTGTAATCCGAACGGAAAGGAATGGAACCCTAAGATTCTAGGTGGTTACGTAGAGGGTGGGCATTTTAAATCTATTTTTTTTTTAAATGTTCCTTTAATTGGTCAGTTGGAGCTGTACTTATTAAATACAAGTAAACATAATAGTGTTAAATTTACTCAACCTAAACTAGGAATCTTCTTTGAAGTCCATATACACTACTGTGTGCGGGTAAAAAGTATTTACACTTCGTCTTTGCTACATAAATCAAGGTTTTTGTGAATATGGTAATATTGTTCCTGTCAAATACTACAAATAAACAAAATAGAAGCCGAGAAAATGCCATCTGAACGTGACTACGAATTTTGGTCAATGCACATTTGAACGCTAGATTACCATGTTAGCATGGGTCCAGAACAACTTCTCGGACATCCTGTGGTAATCCAGCAGGATTGTGCGCCAACACATACGTCCAAAAAGGCCAAAAAGTGGGTGGAGGACAACTTGCCTTTCTGACCAAAGAAAATGTGGCCCCTACTCACCAAATACCAACCCATTGGACATCACTTTTTGGCTGCATGTTAAGTCCATGGCCTACACTAACCATCACTCAAATATCAACAACCTCAAGGACACCTTCAACTATCACTGGGATGCCATGTCTAAGGACTACATCCGCAATGGATACAAGGTCTTCTGTGGCCGCCTGGAAGACATCATGGCTTCCAGGAGGAATACATCGATGATTAGGGTAGCCAATACATCATATTAGCTATTTTTATTTCATTGATATAACCTATTTCAACTGGTTGCTGAAATACATCTTGATAAACTTTTAGATTGAAATTGTAAAGATTTTTTCACCACAAACAGATATGCATATTTCCTTCTGTAGGAATGACAGATAAAGTTCAAGAAAATAATTATTATCGAGCTTGTTGTCCATTTAGCATTAAGGCTAATGTTCGAGTATATTATAATTTAATTCCTAAAGTTAATTCAGCAATTAACTAATATTTTTCTTTTAGAATTAGGGGTACATAGTAAAGGCAATTACTCAAACCAACCACCTCCAATTTCAACCACAGCTTCTAACCTGAACCTGATACAATCATTGATGATTGGTCATGGCCTTGGGAATGATAGCTTGAAAAGAGTCCACTGAGTAGAGTCCAAGTTTATTGGACTCTCTTAAAGATGCCACACGTATAGAAGTACTAGGAATTCAGTTTTCGTCGAACTTCCTTAGCTTGAAAAATAAAGGTCTTAAGATGTTGTTTTTTTAGGTATAAATGCGGTTACAATTTTTTTAATGTTATTTTAGTTTGTCAGATGGAGTTCCACTGATTAAGTATAAGTAAACAGTATACCATGACATTTTGTACATCTCACCTAAGAATCTTCTTTGAACTGCAAAACATTACTTATATTTCCTTATCTAAGAACAACCAGGGCACTAACCTGCGTCTATTGAATTGAAAAAAATAATTTCTTCCGAGCACGTTATACATTGAGTCATGTTTTTCAATCGGATGCAATTACTGGATTGGTAACAAATGCACCAATTTAAATTTTCAGCATAACACAAAATCTGTTAATCTCAATTTAGGCTCTTTAGCATAATTATTTATGTAGATATTTGCATCCTCGGGTGAGTGCTTTTTATGGATTTTATATTTTCCCATTGACAGTTTTTTTCTGCTGAATTTGAAGAGCTTATTTTCATATACATGTATCTTAGCATAGCCAAGATATTGTGGTATATACATTTTCTTGATTAAAAATCCCAACCCGCTCTACGTTTTTCATTGCCAGCTTTAACTTACCTTTTGTCGTTACGTCTGGTTGTCCCATTGATTAAAGATTTACCTTCACATTCTATACATTAATATTTATCCATAAATTAATTAGTTGTTTGTTAAAAAGATTTATTTGTGACTCATTTCAGCGAAGGCTTGTAGGATTTAGATTTATATGTATGACCCTGTATTATAAACAAAACGAAACAGTCTGTATGATAACATAATTTTTTTGATTTTTTTGTTCATGGACAAGATATATTAAATTGAAAAATAGAAAATTTTGTAAGAAGATTATACCAATTACTCAAACACGCAAAATAAATTAAATATTAATTTGATGATGAAATACAACATTTAAAAATAAAATTTAAAATATGTTCAACATTCCCTTTTTTTAAAGGTCTTTGTGGTTAAAATATGTATTATGATTTTTTGATTAAATAGGATTCCATTGGATTTAAATTTAGAGTAAAATACAAGTGTTATCAGTTGACTACTAATTAAAATGTTGAGTCTATTAAGTACAATTCAACCCAAAAACCAATATTAGGAAAAACTCCACTGTGGGTTATAAAACTCCAACAAGAAATCAACTCTGTAAAAAATACAACAACTCCATAAAGACACAAACTATCCGATTAACAGCAGTATATACATACATTCAAGCCTGTATTAAGTGGTCAGGTTAGAAAAACTAATAAAGTGACAACTTGGAGCCGGTGACCTCTTAAAAAAAAAGTTTCCTATTTTGTAATATTTCTAATTTGGAAAATTGGAAATGGCTACTTAGTGCAGTGACACGCTTCGAACCAGGCTTGACTCCACAGGGTGACCCACACAGTTGAGCCCTAAACTATTCATACCCTCAGAAAATGCCAAGAAAACATAATTAAATGTTCATATTAGAACTACAAACTCATTTAGAATATCCCTAGTCCATCAAAAACTACTTTCGACTAAAAAAAAATTTAAATAGTTTATTCATTTTTTGTCGTTTCGTAAGTATTCATACCCAAAGAGGAAATGACTTATTACTTTGTGACATGGCCTCTAACTTTATTTCAAATATTGTATACGCTTGGGATAAGTTCCTACCAAAATTGAGGAAATACTGGGATTTATTTTTGCCACTCTAATTAACAGAATCTCTAAAGGTCATCCATATTTGTTGGATGTTTTTTCCAAACTGTTTCTTTCAATGTAGTCCATAGATTATCAACAGGCTTAACGTCAAGATTGTGAGCTGGTCAGCCCACACACCAAATCTTATTCCTATTTAACCATTCTTGAACTTCTTTGGATGTGGGATTTTGGTCATTGTCTTGCTGGAACCATCAATGTCTCCTTTGCTTAAGCATCTATGCTGATTGATGCAGATGCATTTAACGAATCTCTATGTAGTCTTCCACTTTCATGGTGCCATCAATTTGGTGAAGTTTTCCAGTTCAATTGGCAACAAAACAAAGCCAAGTCATGATGCTTCCACAGCCATGTTCAACAATTTGAATAGTATTTTTGGGGTTGAAGGTTTGGACCTTCTGTCGCCAAATGTACCAATGCTGTTTGAAGCCAAAAAACTCCACTTTTGTATCATCTGACCACCCTACAATGCACCTTAAGTTGAGTTCATTGAGATTGTGGTCATTCCCATACTTCAGCCTCACCTATATGTACCTACTCTTGAGGGGTAGAGTCTTTCTTGGGTCACAACCCCGGAAACTGTTCTTATGCAAAACCCTTTTCACAAGATGATCGCCCAACTTAAGTTAATGTTGCTTTCGATACCTGCTAGATGGATTGGAGAGTTGTTGTTGGAGTCTTGTCAACCTCTTGGACTACATATCTCACTTGTGTTGAACTCAGCTTCCTACCATGCCAAGGAAAATTCTTGACATGGTCATTTCTTTTGAATTTGGTGATGATGCTTTGCAAGAAGGATTTTTGGATGAAAAACTTGATAGAAATATACTACATCACTTCCCTTCATTTAGAAGTGAAGAAGTGTAGGGGAATTACCAAGGCCATACCAGACCTCAATGTGTCCAAGTCATCAGTCCTTTACACCATCAAAGATATCATTCATTAAACACATGAAGAAATTTGCAATTTGCAGAAATACTAAAACTTTTTAGAAAAAGCAAAAAAACGAGCTAGTGGATAGTTTAAAAGCAAATTTGTTCATAATGTTATATGTTTGTATTTTATTGGTTTTAGAGGCTAATGTTAATAGATTAGACATATGAGTATTTTATATTTGTATGCCTTAATTGGGGATGAAATTTGAAGCTATAATGTTGAATACTATTTTTGTAAATACATCTTCACCATAAAAAATTAGATAATTCTAATTTTTATAAATTATTTGCTGTCTAAATAAAGGTTTAAAAACCATTCAGACGGATTGCAATGGTGTATAAAAATATTTCGAGAAATAAGTATTTATTTACTTTCTTGGTTGTTGAAGTTGTCCTAAGAATTTGCTTCACCCTAAATATGTTTTAGTTAAAAAATTATAATTATTTATTAAAAAGCCCCAAATTATGTCTAATTTTTTAATTTTTTGTTCCATTTTTTTGAATGCACCTTTATAGTGCTTAACTTTTGTATAGAAATAGTTACAAGAAGAACAAAATTAATTATGGTGTTCCTAGAAATCCCCAAGTGCTTGGAGTATGCGAATGGACATTCGTCGATCACGTGCAAGTGTGATTTACTTGACTCGTACGTTATTTAAAGAACTCAGGTTGTTTTTATTTTGTAACTAATTGTTTTTGTTTTAATATATCGATATACTAATTAATTTTATAATATCACTCAACCTCCATTAACTATTGAATTAGTAAGGGTTCAGATTTCAATGGACCAATGTTAAAAAAGTCTCGAACGGAAGTCTCTGAATTTTTTTTTTTTTTTTTAATTCTTTTAAATATTCACAATTGGATACTAAAAGGCTATAGGTTCCCAAATATAAGGAGTTTCAAGTTGATGGGATAATAATGATGTTTAGTAACGAATAAAGGAACTCCGCAAAGGACATGATCCTTGAAAAATAAATATTTTCCAAAAATACTTATTTTATATTTTAGATACACTTACCTAATTATAATTATTTCCTATATATCTTTTAATACAAAATTATAAAATTCTAAGATCTTTTACAGAGTGACATTGCTTAAACCCAACATTGAAATATATTTTACCTATATAAATATATTATATGTTGTTAGTTAGCATAAAAACAATATTGAATTAACATTAGATTGATTTTTTTAAAATATATTTGTATTATATTTTTTATATTATATTATATATTTATACATACAAGGTTAGGCCCCAAAGATTGGATAAACTTAAAAGGGATTTTCACTACTAAAAACTTTTATTTGTATTTGCCATTTTAACGGCAACCTTTTGAAGCAAGAGTTAGTAATTTATCAATTTTCTACACTTTATATTTCATATGTTCCCCTCAATTCTGAATGATGGCTTGTATACGGGGAGGAGCAGAAGCATAACTGGCCTTGATAAAGTCCGAGGGCAATTTAGTTCACTTTTCCGTGGTCATGGCCTTCAGGACATCGTCATTCGGGTTAGAAGTCTTGTACGCCTTACCCTGTAAGACTCACCAAACTGCAAATTCCAGGGAGTTCACTTCGGGTGAGGAAGAAGGCCACAAGTCTGCCGGGCAGAAAGACCTTCTTGTCAGAGTAGCACACATCCTCTCCTCCGGAAACGCCTAAATAGACTAGTCCAAGGAGTTTGAGTCTGGAAAGGAGAGCAGCCACATGTTGAGATCCCAAAAGTTTTCTTTCAGGAATGCCTGGATCTTAGCAGTGACATGACACGGAGTTCTGTCTTGCGCGAAAACAAAGTTGTCCAGAACTTTTATCTGTCCCTCGCCAGTACTTTGTCCAGAAGTTCGATGTAAGCATCTGCATTGAGTCCCTCCTTCCTCTCCACTAAAATAGGAGGGCAGACTTCACCTGTGGAGGCAAAAAGACCATGGTTAATAAGTTCCTGGAACGATAAAAAGAGTTACAGCTGCACCTAAGCTCCGTAGATATGGGCTTGCAGGACATGCGGTATGAGAAGAGCTTCTAAATTGATCTTCTTTCTACCCTTATTTTATTCGTTCTCCTTTGTTTTGTTTTTAACTTAGTTAAACTACCCATAAGGAATCTTCAGAGACAAAACCATTATTTAACTGAGTTTGAAATCAATCAATGAATAACATTACGATTTATCAAAATGTATTTAATTATACGACCAAATTACATCTACCATGAATCTTATTAGTGATTTTTCTTATTCAAGCTGTTGTCAGTATTATTTAACTCCTGAGTGGTTAACTTCCTTTTCTACTAGAAAAATCAAAAATATTTTACAGAGCAAAGTTGTATAATGCAGGGGGCAAAATGAAAGGGAGAGAAAAATTAAAGTATAACCTTGCTTTTAAGGGCCACCCTAATGTTCCAAGCGTTCTAAAAATCTTTGATCACCTTACGATTTAAATGGTTGTGTAAAGTGGTCAACATTGGTCCCCACCAATCATAGCAACTCCGACATTGTTAGGAGACTGAGTATGGTCAGAACGCTTATGGAAGATCGAGAAAGTCATAGGGGTTGGCCTGGAAATGGTAGACTAATAAAAAATAACACATTAAAATATGAGTGTATGTCCCAAAGACTTTGGGCCTCTCCAGTCTCCTGATTTGAATCCTTTACACTTTGCAATATGGTGGGATATTTCAGAGCCTGTAGACTCTACTACAGAAACATCAAATCCTCTGTGGAATCCCTTTATAGGAGAATGTCCAAAAACTACATTACTCAAGTATGTACTTCCTTTCGACGTCCTTTAGAGGCTGTAATGGAAGCTGGTCAAAATCAAATAGTTACTAATAGCAACATCAAAGTGGTCAATAACTTTTCAAACACCCGGTATGTACATTAAAAAAAAAAGATTTTCATCTTTTAGAGAGAAGAAAAAGTAGTCATACTTAATATCCTGTGGACATTGTTTTTCATCAGGAAGAACTTCATCTTAGTTTTTACCTGTGAAACTTGTTTTTTTACTCTAAATAGATACAAAAGATGATAATTACATGAGTAAATGTAAATACTTTTGCTTTAAGCATTTCCATCACTAATGGAGATTAAGTGAATACCACCTACGGATATATTAATCTTGAAATAAAGCATGTACTTACATGATTTTTTTTTAAATAAAATCCTAACTTTAATTGAAAATATTGCTGCTATACCAATATTATACAATGAGTATGTCACAATGTCATTTTAACCCTAAATTAGTAAACATTTCTTTTATAAAGCAGTTAATTAACTGGGTTACAAATAAAATCACAAATAAAAAGTATTTAATCAAACAATAAATAATTGAACGATTATACAAGTTTGGGCACCAAAAAGTGGACTGATAATAAATGTTAAATTTATAATTAAATAAATAGGATTAGTGATTATTTTTTGACATTACGATTCAGTCGTCCTTTTTGCTTACACAAACTATAATAAATATTTTTTCATCTCGTCATAACGAGTGAGCAAAGAGCCAAAACTAGCATATTTCAGATCTCCCAGAAGTTGAAGTAGCAAGGATTATCGAGATTGTGAAATGCTCCATGAGGTTATTTTTTAGGTGGCCAAGATAAAGAATGCTGGAGAAGACCTTTCCAGAATAAGTTGAAGCGAAGGAGACAATTAAAAGAGGGATCCAGGGTTTCCCTCCAGCTTGGAGAAGAAGATCAAAGAGGACCCTCCAATTCGATTAATCTCATCTACAACGACATATCCTTCGCTGCTAGGATAATCTGGAGGGCTGTAAATTAGGATCGTCTTGATATACATGGAACCCTTGCCACCTTCTGACAGAGGTATTGCTGGCCAGGAGGTTTAAGAGTCACGTTTTGCTGGCAAGCCCTGAAATAATTGCCTCATTTAAATTTTGAATTATTTTATGCGAATTTCTGGGAAAAAATGGACTTTATAACGTAATATATACAATATTGAATTTTTGTGTGCCTCACATTGAACACAAAAAACTCCGAGTAATCAAAAAGAAAAAAAAGGAAAGATTTAAATTAAAATGGTTAATAAAATTTACTAAACCTAGATTAAAAAAATGTTAACAATGAAAAAAATTTTTATTATATTTTGCCTTAAATTATAATAAATGAAATTTAAACGTCGTTATTGTTCATATTTGATTAAAATTAGTATTTCATTAAAATTTTTTAATTAAAAAATTTAATGTTTGTTACTATAAAATGAAGTAATTATTTGTTTTTTATTAAAATAATGATCTAGTTTCTTCTCTCATATTTTGCTTGTCTGTCAATCCACAAGTCTTTTTTAGAATGGATAATCCATCATGTCAAAAAGTGAACGGAGAAAGGATTTGCGGTTCTGTTATTTAAAACGTTGATAAGTTTTTTTTTTAATTTTAGCTTTTCTTATTATACTTATTTAATTAGAAAATTGGTTTCTGGATTGAATAATTAGATGGTAAAATTTGTTGCTGTATGTTTTGAAATTTTGAAGCATTAGTCGCTAAGTATTCAACTGAAAACAATTATTTTATGTCTTTTTTATTAAGAAGCATTGAATGTTTTGATTAACACTTCAAAGAGACATCAATTTTAAAATATATATATTAATAAAGACGTATGAATCTCATTTATTTATATGTTCATGCGATAAATATCCTAGTTTAAGCCAAAAGTACCTAGCGCCAATGAAGTCATTTTCATTTATTATAGTTGTTAAATAATTTTTTGTGCTCGGACTTTGCCTTGGAACTGTCTGTTAAGAATCGTTGATTTAGGTTATGAATATTGTAGTAATGTATTTATCTATGTATGAAGATTATCATAAAACATAAGGACAATTTTGATCACAGTGAAAAGAGCCAAGCGGAAAATTAGTATGCACAAAATAGCTGTATCGAAAAAACTGAATCAAAAAGAGCAATATTGAAAATAATCATGTGGAATTGAAAGGCCGCCATTTTTGGTACTTAGACCAATAAAGTTATCAATAGTTAAGGACTTCTACTTTTATTTTGAACATTGAAACAACCATATTTGTTATTTAATTTTTTTTTAAATTGTTTACTCTAAAACCTACATAAGAGAAAAGACATGGAAGCTGAAAAATTTAAAAAATTAACTAATAAGTTTATTTTTGGAAGACAAATGGGCTGATATATATGCATCAAGTCTAATCAAACCAAGATATTTGCTACTAGCAAAATGGGGGATCTACTCATACTGTTTTAAAGGTGCCATCCCGTGATGTGAACACTTAGGCTCTATTTTTACACAGATAGGACCTCCTTTCTTTGTTACATGTAAAGAATAGTTTAAAGGAATGTCAATTAATGTTTAGAATGAGCAAATGCTACTTAGTTTACTATATCAAACGATTTGGGCTCAAAATCAATGAAAAAATGTGTGAACTAATCTTTTTCATTGTATTTACACTAAAATAAATGGGATTAAAAGAAAACATTTTTTCTGTTTCAACTGTCGTTTGGTTGTGTACTACAACAACTGTTTGTTTTGTGTCCCCACTTTTGACTAACTGAAGAAAAGAAATTCCACTATAAGTCCTATATTGTAGTTATGGTCTTGATCTATGCTCAAATAAATCTAAGAACTCAATAAAATTATTTAAGCACTTGAATTGGACTATATAAAAATATTCAAGGATTTGAACAGTTGATCAAATGATTGAGACTAGATTTGGACTCAGGAAATAAAAACTTTTTCCCTACTTCATCATTTGTACAATAGTACATCTATTTGCAAACCATAACTCGTTTGAAGAAGTTGCTCGTAAATCAAGCAATACAAATACATATGAAAATAAAAAAAACACTGTTCCGTTCTATATTTCCAAAATTAATGCATATATAAATTTATCACTTTACAAAATATAGACCAATATCATGAAAATTAGAGTTACTTGTACCATAAAACACATCAAAATAAAAATAGATTTAAAATTTTTAAGAAGATAGAATAATTCAAAAAATACAAGTACACATAAAATTCGTGTTTTTTTTTTTTTATAGTTTTTTTAAAGTATATATTTTATCCCAATGTAACTCCATACTTCATCAAGACAATAAAGAAATATTTGTTAAATAACCCCATTTATAAAAGCGTTGGTAACTCCTCGTTTGGATAATTGTTTTCTTTGTAATATTGTTATGTACATTAAAAGGAAAAGTTCTTCGTTTAAAACGTTTATTACCAACAGTTAAAACATAAGAAGACTTTTCAGAATATCTAAGGGCTTTATTTGTCCATACATTTTACAGCCCATAATAACTTTTTTTTTAATGTGGCTCAAAAGATTTCTTTCAATAGCTCCCTTCTCCATCCTTTAGTGGCCCCAAAAAGAAAAGTCAACGACTTTTCCTGCTAATTTAAACTCCCTAAAATCTTGTCTCAAGCCTCCTAAAATCTTTTGTTTGCCCTCAACCCGTAAAAATATGTTATTACTATTCCAGTTTTCTAGATAGAGGTGTGGTTGATAATAATGAAAGATTTGATAACTGTTCAGTTAACGAAATGTAATCATTTTGTTAATTAAATGATTAGATAATATCGTCATTGCAATTTACATGTCTTTATTTTCATTAATTTGCATATTTGTACATAGATAACTTAACCATTACGTTTTAAAAATATGTTAATTATAAAAAATTACAGATTGAATTGGATTGAGTATTTAAAAAGCAAGAGAACGTGATATATACATTTTTTTAAATTTATTATTATTTAAAAAGATCATATGGTCCAAACAGATCTTGTTTATGTATACTGTATCAAAATAGGACTGTATGATAGGGAGGGTCGTTTAAATGTGGTAAACCTATTATTTTGTAAATTGATAAATCGCTCGCGATTTAAAGTTTGTTCGAAAACATTGTATAAAATATCACCTCTTAAAAATGTATTTCCATTTGCGGCCAATCGATAAAATTTTCCTACTTTTTAATTCTGGTAGGATGCAGACTTATATTTTATACATACAATGAGTCTATAGGCTCCCTCTTGTCTTTTTTAGAGCCCTGAGTACCGATGATAGGAAGTTGTTCATCTTCCTTTTCACGTCAGTAATTGTGGAAGTCAGATTTTTCTTGAAGGCCGACTTCAGCCTGTTGATGAACACAGAGCCTATTCCTGGAGAGTGTATGATGTCCTCTTTGACCTTTAAACACATGAATACATTGTAAATCATCTTTTTGGAGCCGTCAGTCTGCTCCCAGATGGTTTTTCGGGGCAATCCCGCGCAGAGGAGTGCTACAATTTCAATGTTTTTTGTACGGTGTGCTCATGTTGGCGACACGGACAATGTTTTTCTTGTCAATCGACAGCTAATTATGTGTCTTAAACATTGGCAGTTGGAACATTGTAAAAAAAAATCTCTTAACCTCTCCAAATTTGCATTATGGAGATGAGTAAATAATAACGGTTGGCTGGTCAAATCGAGAGCGATAAAGGTTTGAAGTCTGAATGAATTCAAAAACGAATATTTTTTTGACTTTATATAGTAACACCCGTTTTTGGTTTAGGCAAGCAGCATTTTAGTGGATTATCAACAACTATTACTACACCCAATGCGAGCTGGTTTTAAGGAGATACTTGCCTTTATGTCTGACGTTTTTACATATTTGTAGGTGCTGTGGATTTTATCTTTAATTTATGTTCCACTCAATGTAAAACAATTGCTGAAGATAGTTGATTTTGCGAGAATCAATCCTAGAAGTCTCAGTATTTTTTTTTTTTTTTTTTTTTTTTTTTTTGGCTCTTAAACAGTATTCATATATTTTCAACTTTTAAACAAAAAAAAAAAAAAGCAGAAACCCAAAGAAATTGACCATGCAGATAAATAATATGCAAACACATTATACAACCATAAGAAAGAAAAATACAAAGAAATCCTAGTATTAATATATTTTGTCAATATGAAGATTAACAATAGCTTTTTTTTGTAAGTGACACTTACTTTTGTATTGTTATTAAGTCGAATAACATACATTCTATTAATAGGTATATAATAAATTTAACAATATTTTTAATGAATGTTGAATAGATGAACATTTACCAAAAGCTTTTTTCGAAACACAATAAACATCATTTATTGAAAAGGATTATCTATTTTGGACTCAAGCCAAGATATACAAGTATCGCAAATATAAAAACATCTCTTGTCACACTGTTGTAATATTTGGATGATGCTTTTGTCATATTTTTAACTGATCTTTCAACGGTTTAAGTGTGCACTGATAATTTTCCTGGAATGAATATTTTGATATTGCAATCAATTTGCTTATCCGTTAAAGATTTTGTAATGAGTTGGTTCTTTCGACTCTACTTTGCCAAGTCAATAATTTCAAATATTCACTGTGCTTAAATTTGAAGTTAGGCATTTTAACCCATCTACTTCACAATTGTGAATCTCTTTAAGATCGGTGTCATTGCATCCAGTTTTTTTTTTCTTTTCAAATATTAGATATATCATAACAAATTACTCTCGTCAGTCTCAATCTACTACCTTGTTGTCTTGAGACTGTCGAAAGATTATAAATACACGCTAACAGAGACATTACTAATTAGAAAACATGTTTTTATTTAATCAATATCAATAACGGAAAGTTCATTTGTTCATATGATTTTGTGAAGATGATTCACATGTACGAACAAGTGGGTGTGTCTTTAGCTAAGTGTGTCATATTAAAAAAGAAAATAATTTGCATGAAAATATACAAAAAAAAAATGCTGGGGCGTAAGCATGGGGTTGGCTAGGGTCTATATCCCCTCCCCCAAATCAGGGAATGTTTGGTTTTCACTAAAACATTTAATATTTAATCTCTTTTCAAAAAATAAATCATTGAAATTTAATTTAATTTTCCAAAAAAAATCCTAAAAATGTAACTTTTTATGTATAATTATTAATTTTTCTCCGAAAAATTTAGTATTCAAAATTTTTTTCAAATAATTTAGTAATCGAAATAATCCAAGAAAACTGAAAGGAAGGAAGGTTCTGTCAAAAATGACAAATGGTTCCGGAGGAATGAAATAAACCTGCCCAGGCTAATGTATTTTTGCACTCTTTTTTACACTTTTAGCCCTCCGGAAGCCCTGATCACAACCTCCTCGACTACAACTTTTGTGTTCATGTCGAGAAAAAGGCCTGTATTGTCCGTTATCCAAACACTGAGCGCCTCACAGTCAATATCAGAAAGCCCTGGGACGCCACGACATCTGCAGTTGGTGCCAGGACTTTCGTTGCCACCTGGAAGCCATCATTGCTTCTATGGCTTGCTACATTAATTATTAAGAGAGCTCCGATACACATCTATTTACAGTTTTAATTTTGTTGAAATTCTATTGTTAATTAATAACTTATATATTGTTAAATTTTAAAACATATAAATACTTTACATATTTCACAGTAAAGCTGTTAAATTTGAGCCAACCAATTACAAAATGAAATATAAAAAGAAAAAATGAATGGAAATAATTAAAAATTAATCCTAGGCAATATCAAGGATCACAAAAACATTTCAGATAGAAACTTAATATGTAAACATAATACTTAACAAGATATTTGCAATTTTCTGGAAGGTATCATTTTGAATTGAACTACACTCTCGATTTGAGTTCGACTCTCGAGTTCTGGCGCCCAAAAAATAACTTATATTTTTCTATTAAATAATGGATGTAGCAAAAAATAATTTTTTCTAATAGATGGTGTTAGTAATGTGCATTATGCAATAAATAAGTGCAATTGACGTTAGAAAGATAATATTTTGTTATAAAAAAAGTTTAAGTAGACAGTTTTGTAATTGTTTGAGTCTGTTTTGTTTAAGCAACCTTAAATGATGGACACCAGAAAAAAGAAAGTACGACATATTTGACAGTTTTTCTTAAGTAAAGCCTAATTACCCTAATTATCATCCAACAGTATCTCAAATATAATCTGCCTGTGATAGACTGTATTTTTGCAAATCAATGAGATGTATCATATTCTGACAAAGGTATAACTTTGATTAAGATAAGGGTCAAAACTTGTACAGTGACACTATGGATGACTTCTGGGCTGCCTCAATGCGGCCCTCCTCTAGTCCTGACCTCAATCCCTTTGTACTTTGCTGTTTCGGGCGTTTTGGAGAAGTATATCTGCCGCATTTTTTATTCAAATAAGGATTTCCTACGAGTGGTCATCCTGACAGTAATGTACGGCATAAAAAAAAAAATGTCTTACTCTCTCAAGTCCTTTTCCAACCACTTTTTAAGTAGCTTTCTGGATAATCGACATCTTCTTATAAGGGCCCTCATGGATTTGAGGGTATTGACCTGAGCTAAGTTATTTAACTCATCCGCTCCAATTTAGCCTTTTTGACAGAGCCCTTCTTTCCTTCCAACAATTTGGACTTTATCACGGCGTAGACAGTGGTCCTGGAGACGTCCAACTGCTTGGAGTGCATGAATGGAAATTCTTGGATCACGTTTTTGTGACATTTTCTCGACTAGTACATAAGAAAAAGAGCTCAGGTTTGTTTGGTTTGATAACTGATTTTGTATGCTTTAATCTATTGAAATATAAAATAATTTCAATTACTCGACCTAATTAATTATTGAATTATTAAATTTTCAGATTTCATTGAAGCACCTGGTAGGTGCCAAATGAACTCATATCTCACAACTCCTTATCTTCACCTGAAAGGAACTTAAAATTATGTCTATACCTTGAATCGCAAATAAAATATTCCTATGAGAATTTTAAAATAGATATGTAAACGCAAAGCAACAGTTTGTAGCACCTGTCAAACACATATTTGTCGAGAACATTTAAAAGTAATGTGAAATAACTGTTGTCATAATTTGCAATTTTGGTATTGTAAACATTACCTTATTAAAAATTATATGCTGTAATATCCGAAATAACTTAAAAAAAAAGGCTTTGAATGGTATTAAATGTAGCAAAGCCTTGCAATGGAATAAAAACACACAAACACAAATAAATATAATGAGCAGAATAACCGTTGCGTGAAATTGTCAATGGCATTTATTAAAACTAAAGATATTAAAATCTATACTCTAAGTACTTTTATTTTTATCAATAAAACTTTATTTGTATATACATTGAAGAGGACCAGGGAAAGGTAAATAATTATTTAATATATTGAATGTTAATTATTGTTTTTATTGATGTTATATTTTCTTCTCAAATATTTTTCACCGTATTACAAAAATTTCGTCACCTTTTATAATTCAATATTATGTTTAAAGAATAAAAGGCTAGATAATTTGAATTAAAAAAAAAATTTGCTCTTATATCCTGCCTTATTTGGAATGTACGCTTAATATCTTTGAATTGCGTGACAATTTAATAACAATATATCAACAAACATGTTAAGATAAAGGTCAGTGCGTCATATTAAACAAGAAAAGAAAAGGGAAACACATTTTATATGTATTTGAATAAGGGTTGTCCATTTCTTTGTCTGTTTCCCGACGCCTAATTGCTCAGAGAAATGCAGGTACTCTTGTTCCAAGGAACTAATGAGGAAGTAAATTACAAGTGAAGGATTATTGCAATCTAGGTATTGTCTAAACTTTTATATAGGGTCACACGAATTGTAACACTTGGACTTATTTGATTTAATTTAATTATATATTTGGTTATTTGTATAATTTAATAATAATAATTCAGAAAATCTTTCGATGTGCCCTTTTTATCTTAGTCATCTATTCAGCTTCCATATATCTCGATGACGGACTCCTGGATTTTCCTGAAGGCCTTACAGTTTTTAATGATAAGTCATTACAACCCAGTGCCCCCTCGACAGATGTTTTCAAGGATGGCATACTTGGGTGGTGCACGCCGCAGGCCTTAGATTCAACATGTTGCTGGACAGTGAAGTCCAAATGATTATTGTTGGTTTATATGGGGGCCAGAAGGGAAGAGTATCCTTGAATGATGTTTTGCGTGAGATTGGAAGAGTGAGCAGGAGCTCCATTCTACGGGAGAAATACATTCTTCTCAGGTAATTCTCCTTTATTCAAGGTACTATATCAGACGGGATCTTTGCCACATAGTTGGCTGCTGTGATGTAGTACACCATCGGCATACATAAGAGAAATTATCATTGCGAAGGAGGCAACAAAGCCAAGGCTCATCACTAAGCCTGGATGTTTTTTTGTTGGGAAAATGTCAGCCCCTTCTTCGTCGACTCGAAAAAATGAAGCAGTCATTATGGCAATTAAAGACTGATAATGTGACCAGTAGGATCCAACTTTAAGTCGTTCAAATGGGTCTTGTAATGATGAATATATTATGCTTTATTTGAGGGATGAACAATGACTTCTACATCATCACAAGCCTCTTCCCGCCATCCATATTGACAACCCTGGAAACTGCCATGGCCAGTTTCAGTCTTAAGTATGGCGTTATATAAAATTCTTTGGATCAACTTCAATTACCATTTTGATTGCCTAGAAGTCAACCTAGGCCTGGCTAATGATTTTAGTTTATTTGCCACGGCTGTCACAGGAATCAACACGCTTTTTTTTATCATGTAGATTGTCGACCTTGCGATTCCAAGATGTCATCTTTCATTATTGATAGTATCAATCCCGTGTCGGTTAAAACGGTTACTTTTACACGATTGTCTATCTCCATTTCAATGTCACAAGCTTTATTTGGAGTTGGACTAATAAAGTGTAAATAAATATTTTACAATTACTCCATCTGACACCGTTATCCTCATTACATACACAGAGAGCGATCCCGGAATTCGCAAGAAATGTTCCGATACATTTGTTACTGTTCTTGTGTATTGTTTTTATTTGATCAAAATCTGAAAAAAATATGAATGAACAAAAATCAAAAAGCTAAAGGGTTTTGGATCTTCTCGACAGGAATTTTGATCCAACAAGAAGTTCAGACATTGTCGGCATAACTGGTAGGACATCAGGGTGGCAAAAGATAT
Source organism: Lepeophtheirus salmonis (assembly GCF_016086655.4). NCBI lineage: Eukaryota > Metazoa > Arthropoda > Copepoda > Siphonostomatoida > Caligidae > Lepeophtheirus > Lepeophtheirus salmonis. The sequence goes on from NC_052131.2 coordinate 37,728,968, forward strand.
GAAACATTTCCCAAGTCCCTAGAGGCTAAGATAAAGGAAGATCCAACACCATCAATGGGCTGCATGGCTGACGAGTTCAACTTGGACAAGATCACCATCAACAGGGCAATTCATGGTGACAACGTCCTTAAGAGCTTTTTCAGGACTCCAAGACATCTCCTCGCCGACAGGATGAGAAGGCCTTGAAGAGTCATCTGCCTACTATCAACATTTTCTCAGACAAGAAGATCTTCATAGTCGACTAGATTTTGAACCGCAAAAACTACAAATTTATAGCAGCATCACCTGAGCAAGTCCAGGATATCCTGTGCAAACAATGTGTTCGGGAGAAGTGGCATTGATTTTTTCTTCTTCAAGCTCAAAAAAATCGGGCTAACCTAGTATAAGGCCCTACAGTGGAAAATCTTCCCCTGGCCGTAGCCTTACTATCCTGAGCATAATTATGTGTAGACCCAAGATACTTCCCCAAGCATTACGGCCTTGAATACACATAACTTCTGCAAGGAGTACTTTGCTGACTTCTGGGACAATAACTTATGGCCCTCTACCACTCCTAATCTCAATCCTTCGACTTCAGTGTGTGGACTGTTTTAGAGATCAAGGTCAGGAATCATCACATATAAATGTGTAGTAGCTCAAGGCCAGCATTGAGAAACAATGGGCCTACATCTCTGCCAATTATTTTGTGGTAATATGTGCTAAGTACCTGCCTTGTATGGAGCCCGTAATAGAGGCTGGAGGCGGCCATATTGAATAATTCTTGCCAAGATTTATTGCTTAAAGGTTTTTTGATAAACATTTTCATTGTACTTTTCTAATAGTAAGTAATTAAGATTTTGGTTTTGCTTCTTGATCACGTAAAATTTCCCTGTCAGACTCTGTACATTGACTATAGTTTCTTCACATATTCAGTTCTAGAGAATAATATATCCCAAGTGCGTTGCCCATTGAACTATGTTGTTCCATCAAACAAAGTTTAAGCTTTCAGCTGATATCTCCATTGTCATTTTGAGAAACACAAAATAATCGCTAATAAAAGTGTTGTCATTATTTTGATAAACCTGGTATTATATCATTTAGATATATTACTAACATAGAGGGCGCTTTGAAAATTATTCTGATAGAGTGTTATTATTTTTTTAATCAAATTCCAATTGATTAATCGTTTATTAGATTCATTTAAAAAAAACTAATTATAAATTTTATGGTAGTCTGCTTTTTTGTAATTGTTAAGTTTTGAAAGATAACTTAATTTAAACCACCTACTTCACTTTAAAAAAATATCTAAGTTAATTAATCAACTATTTCTGCTGATCAAAAACTAACACTCCATTATTAATGATATTTTTAAACAACAAAGTTTTATATTTACTCTATTTTAAATTTTTAGAGGAAAAACTACCTTCAGAAAATATTATTCTAACGACATAACCTGTGTAAGGTAGTTACACACATAAATATGCAGATATAATTAGGTGTATGCCCTTTGTATTCTGCTAAAATGGGTAACAATTTTATTATTTTCAAAGGTGGGTCAACTTAAAAACACGTTTACATATAGATATTATGTCAAAATGACATAAAGGATGGCATAGGGAATAAAAATTAATTTTTTGTCCATGGCAGAAGGGGGGTTATGAGAAACGGATGTACCAAAACTATTTCCCGATTACTTTAAATACTAATATCTCGAGGTTGGGTAGACTGATTTTAAAACTTCCGACTGAAGATGAATGCTAAGAGCTTGTTTTATATTATTTCACAACTATGGAGCAAGTGCATCAAAAGTTGCTGCTATGCTCTGCACAGGAGTCACGAAAAATAAAATTGACAGGCAGACCGGCGTGTACCCAAACACCATGAACAACGTAAAAAAAGCGGAAGAGGGAATAATTGCTAGACATAAAGCACAAAACACACGCTCTCATTCATGAGTCTGTTATTTTTTCATCAAATGGCCTCAAGATGCCTTTGATTTGGTTCTTGGCCGGGTAAGGGATCACAGCAGCCTACTATATCATCCCGTTGATGTCCAAGGTGATCTAATGGGTCAAAGATAGCTTCACCAACAACAATGTGGCTCTCCAACAGAATAAAGCACTTACTAATACCGCCCAAGTGATCTATCCTTTCTTCATAACAAACTGTCTTTTTCGACAAGAAAATGTGGCCATCATACTCACCAAATATAAAACTTTGTGCACATGTGGAGAGCAAGTACTGTGGAAAATGCGATAGAGAACACTGAGGCCCTAAATTCATTTTTCAATGTCATTTTTGACATTGTGGACAAGGAATTCGACGGGAGATTATACACTGCCTTCAAGCCTAGTTTGGCTAATGGACTTCATATTAAACAGTAATAAACCTAACCTGTATTGAAAAAGTTTGACTAATGTAGTACAAAGCTCCTGATTAAGTTCGGGATTTTGAATCGGGAAATAGTTTGAGTACAACTTGTACATATTTATACCTTTTGACCTCATTTTCTATACAATGGCATGTGATTATAGGTCTTTTTGATGTATGTCGTATGGTTATTTGAGTTAAAAAAAGTAGAATCAATATCTAAGGAATCGTAGAATGATTGTTAAGTATTATTTACTATATTTTGTAAACATACATATAATTTTTGACTTGATCAAAAATTATCTTTAAATCCATCAACAAATGATCAACGACGTGCTTGATGAATGACTTTAATGATTTATCTATTTGATATCTAGGTGTGTCATTGAAATCGCTTAGCCACATGTGGACTATTACCCTTTTTTGGCCTCCGAACTAAAGATTTTATTACCACAACTTTAACTCAATACCAAATAATACTATTTTATTGTCACCGGTCGATTTTTATGGCAATTGTACTATTGTCAACCTTCTGAACGTTTTTCTTTTTTTGTATTGAAGTACAAGTATATTTCATACTTACTATTATGTCATGAATCTTAAATATAAAAAGGACATCACATTCCTATACAAAAATGTTGTAATCTATCAATAATTAGGATATAATTATAAGGCATTGACGTTTTAGAGGATTTGACTTTGTAACAGGGTACTCTGAACTATTGTGGTAATAAAATTAATGTATTTTTTAAAAGGCCTAATATAAAAATATGTAATATCTTTATTATATAAAAATATTTTAAAATACCATTACAAAAACACCCTCAGTCATCTTTGACATTTGCTATATGCTCACATTCAAATAAAAAAGACCTAGCCGTTTCCCTAGATGCCTTACAAAAGAAGCAAATTTGTTCATCATTAGTCTTCCCATACATAGTACGAAGAGACAAAATGTTGATAACTACTTTATATTTTATCCAAATTGAAAAGGATCCAAGAGGGGTTCTTCAGGGCTTTAATTATCTTTTGAGCCGAAGCATCTAACCTGAGGTCTAGAGACCTATCAAAAAAGAGGGTGGAAAAAGTCTTGTGAGTGCAGGGAGATCATTTTTTACACCAGCAATGACTGAATCCTATTTCTGCCTTGCAACACTATTTTGAATGATTTTTAAATTAGTCTTTACAGTTCTGTTGATCTCTTTTTTGATACTTTTTGCCCCCTTTACAGCCCGTATGCCAACTCCCTTGACTAAACCTTTTTGGTGCATTTCAAGGTGAAGGCTTTGAGTTTGCGTCATCCAAACATAGATTTCCTCACAGTCACAACTGGACTGGGATGCCATGACAGAAGATTACATCCGCAGCAGGTGCCAGGCCTTGCTCCACCGCCTAGAAGCCAGCATTGCCTCAAAGGGGACTACACTAACGATTAGGATAGATCAGGTACCCATTTATGAATATAATTAATTTTGTTGAAATTCTTATGTTAATTAGTAAATTATATCTTGTAGAAGTTTAAAATTCAAATTGTTTAGATTTTAATGGATCCCTTTTGGTATTTGAAAATTATCGATAAGTGACCACTTGGTCCCTCTGTTGAGTTGTCTCTAATAGTAAAATATACTCACACTAATATAGATCAAATAATATATCGTGTTTTATTTATTCATACATAACAATGAGTGTAAATGGCCCATTTTAATTTATTAACATTTTACGATATCCTATATAAAGCTACCAAAAAATCGAATTTTGTAAATGTATGAAAGTGTTTTTTGATGTAAAGAATATTTTTATCTATTTTTTGAAAGCTAAAATAACAAAAATTAAGGTATTATAAAATCAGCATCAATGGTCAAAATGGTTCAAAACAATATTAATTATTAAAGAAGATGTAAGTATCTAAACTTATTAGATAAAATATATTTGTGTTTATCATATAGATATTAAATATGAGATAAATCATTTGATACTTTAAAGGTTAAATACAACATTACTATGTTGAAACAAAAAGCAATATTTTTAATCTCTTGAACTAGACTAAAGTCAACGACTTTCGACATTTAATGTTGTTTTATTCAATTATTTGTGCCTTTTATCTTTCCTCTTGTGTATTTTGGAAAACAATCTAATGCAAAACATAAAATGACCTCTTGTTAGGTTTCACATAATTCATAATCTGCTTTATGTTTTACAACACTTTTAATTACGAATAATTGATTCTGTGCTTGTGTTCTAATGTTTGTAGAATGTCAAAAAAAATTGAACTAATTACATATCTTCAGTGGTTCCACCAGCTCCGATGTTACATATGACATATTTTTAGAATGGTATCTTCGTCAAAATTGTCCAATGCAGTCGATTACTCGGAACTAAACAATAGGTCTCATTCAGATTTTGAATATCCTGAATTTTCCCATACGGAATAATGTTGTAATATATTGTCACGCAACCTAAATAAGTTATTTAATAAAAATTCCATAATAAATATAAAAACAAAATAGACCAAAAATCAATCAAAATCGACCTTTTTTTATGATTAACATTGAATTACATCTAAATAGGTCTTTCATGCCGAAATATGTCACTGAATCGTAGCTATACTCTAAAACTTTATTTTTTAAAATAGGCATTAAAACCAAACTTTTTGAGGCTGAAAATTTTTCATGACCATTTTCGTGTTCTAAGGCTTTAATATCAATAACAAATGTGGTTTCAGCCTGTATGCAAAAATGTTGTTACATAGTGTAATGGATTGCCGTTTTGCATTTAGTGAATTTCCAACTACAACTTATATATATATTTTTTTTTTAAAGTGATGCATTAATTATACGAGAGCGGAATCAAAGTGTGGGAAATTCTATAGAGCATTAGCTTTTATATATTCTATATCACTTTATTGACACCCAAATATATTGACTAAAATCCGAATTGGTTTACATATTTTCATTTTAAATATATAAAATTTTGTAATTTAAAAATATAGAAATACATATTACTTTTTCCAATCCAAATGGTGTTATGTGTGTATAGCAGTGCTGAAAATGGCTTCAAAAAGAAGGTGCATGGGCTTTATAGTTAAGTATTAGATTAAAGATTGACATTTTTTCCTGAATCCGGACAATTATTTAATAATAGTTGTGAATTATTCACAACCTAACAACAGCAAAATTAAGGTCAACGAATCAACCCTCTGATCTCTTATATCAGAAAAATTAACACACTAATTAACAACTGACAACCAAATGGTTATAACTTTTTTATGTTTGTGAGGTAACGCCGTATGTACCATTGCCTTAATAAATAATACTCTAGTTAACATGAGCTGTCTGCTATATAATTTTAGGTGGGATAATCTTCAGATACACCATTGACATATTCTAAAGTTAAGGCTGCAATTTTTGTATAGCGAAAGGAGTAGGTGGGAGCAAAGTTGATTTTATTTATGAATTAACACATTTTTTGTTAACATCAGGTGTCTGTTATATGATATTTTTTTAGGGGAGGGAGGATGAATTACAGCTATAAAGTGGAGAACCTTTATTTCTAGAATAGTATTCAAGGGGGAATTTTTTTATTATGATATTTAAATACCAAAAAATTTATCTATTGTATAATGCATTTTTAAAGCCATTTACCCTTCCACAAAGGTGATAATCATAATTATAAAGGAAAATTCTCAAACTACAATTATCTATAAAAAAATAAACAAAGAATTAGAAAAAAGAGTACGGTGCGACCTTTTTTTTCAGTAAAGTGTGTTTTTTCTTTACAAAAATACTATTCATAGGCAATAGAATATCAGACACTTTTATGGAGGGATGGTGATTAGACATATTTCAGTACAAGTACATAATTACACATACGAACACCGACACCGGAATGTATTTGCATGTGGTGGGTTACTAGTCATCAGGGGGCATCATTTTTAAATAAATGTAATTATCTATTTTTGCTTCCTACAGAAACATTGAAAAAAAAATTCAATGATACTTTCTATAGGTTAGAATAATGCTTATCATAGTTAATTAATGGAAATAAAGGATTAGTGCTGTATTTGCATCTTAATTGACTAAATAAAGATGTTTTGTCTCCTTTTCAAACTTTCAAATAGATGAGCTACCTGAAGATGACATCCTAGGGAGTGAAATTTTGCATCAGTTACTTTCTTAGCATATTAGAATATTTCCGGACTAGCTGTAATCGAAATTCGAAAAAGTTGAAATTCAAACCTGATGTGCATGCGTTAAAAAGATCCATAACACCTGAACGATAGAAATCAACAAAGGTGATATAGAATTACGTTATCTCATAATTACTTAATTACTGTATGGCTAATACATATGTACTCACAACCATGTTACTGTATATTTAATAAAGTTGAATAGAACGTTCATTTAACCTTGAAAAAAGGCAGTAGTGAATGACTATTCAAGTATGAAGATTGCAAATATATACACACTTTTACTCATGATTGGTTGATCAACCATTGTATTCATATACTTTAACACAAAAAAATATTGAACAAGAAAAGGGGGAAATTGTATTTTATATCATATGGGTATGTATAGCAGTGCCCTAATCATCAGGGCGAGGGGGCTTGGAACTGGTCCTTAAAAAACAAATAATTTGCAGTTAAGGACAAATTGTTTTATTTCCTCAAACTGCTTAAAATATAAAAAATAAAGTTGTATGGATGAATGGAAAACAGCAAGAATCGCGCCTTTTTTAAATATTGTTAATCGGCAAAAATCGGCTTAATATTGCCAATTTAAATTATTAAGCAACAGTAAAAATATTTTTTCAAATTATGTAAATTTTATTATGGCAAATGTTCAACCAATACAAGGAAGTGTCTTTAAACCTAAGTGTTTTTACCTGTTAGCAAACCGGATAAAATTATAATAGAAATAAATGACATAATTCAAGTCTTGGCATGTTTTTTATTTTTATTGGGAGTCGAAAAACACTCTCTAAAACTTTTTACAAATCTAGTATTTTGAGCCATTTAAAAAAAATTATGGGTTTTTGGATATATTTACAATTCAGAGCTATATTCTGCCATGAAAAAACATTATATGTGGAAGGAAATGAGTGTTAATAACGATGTTGAATGATATTCAAAAATAAATGAAAATCCTTTGTATGAACAAATCTCACTCAAAGATAAATTAATTCATGGGAGCCCAATATATATACATCATAATGTATTTGATGTGCTTCTCTAAGACTGACTAATAATATTAAGACAAAGAAGAGGTATTAAATATGTATCGAAAGTATATCTCAAATATTTCAAAAAATATTCCTGCTTACATTATAATAAAAAACAATTTTATTTATCCTTAGTTATATACATTATTATAAAACGAAATAATTAATAAAGAAAGAAACCTTTAATGCTGTCACGAGAAAGCAGTTTTATTTTATGTAAGGACAGACAAGTATGACTGGACTTGGCCGTGGTTTTAAATAAGGAATAACACAACACTAGGATAATTGATAGTCATTCCTGTCAGACCTCACCTAAAAAAATTAGCATTAAATTACAAAAACGGCACTATACATACAGAGTTTACAGGAGGTCTGGGGGCTAGACTCACAATATTGATTAAATAAACATCTTTATTTTATTTAAATAGTAAACAAATAAATACAACAGCCCCCCCCCCAAGAATAAAATTTGAGCTCTGCCTATGTGGCCATATTTCACAGACATAAACGGTATATTCCAATAACTAATATATAACAAATGCAAAGATGACGAAGGGAAGACAAGTTTTGCCAAAAAAAGGGCACGAATAAGCGCATGTACTTGGTAAATACGTTGTATCTACTGGGTGGTATATTAAAATCTTAACATTATTATATACCAACTTTAAGAAGATATAATTTATTAATTAACAATAGTATTTCAAGAAAATGAATACTTTTTATTTAGACGTGTGTCTGCACTCTTTTAATCATTAATGTTGCAATCCTTAGAAGAAACAATGGCTTCCAGAAAGAGGGGGAACGCCAAGCATCCACTGCAGATGTAGTCAACTTTCATGGCGTCCCAGAGCTGGCTCATAGTGGTATAGAGGGGCTCAGTGTTTGGATAAGGGACACTGGAAGCCTTGCCCTCGATATGCATCGAAAAGGTGTTGTCCAGCCCTGTTGGTATCAGGGATGGAAAGGACGCAAAATTGTCAAAAAAGAGTTTAGAAGACTCATTCAAGACTTATTCAAAAGAGTATTGCAATGAAGGAGATAAGTTTCTTTCATTGCTGGTGTCAAAAGGTTCTTTCAACCCACTTTTCTTATTTATCTCTGTATAGTCTAGTGTGAAACCCCCAGATCTCTTGTATGGGTAGTCATGGACTTGAGGGGATTTGATTAGGCTGTTTTCTTTAAATCCTCCGAATCTTTTTTGGCCTTTTCACAAAGTCATTCTTCCTCTCCAACGTTTTGGAATTGCTGACAGCAGTGGCGGTGGTCCTCAAGACGTCCAACAGCTTGAAGTACTCAAATGTAATTTCGTCAAACACTTTGAAGTATAATTTTGTAACTAATTGTTTATGATTTCATATATCGAAATATGAATTATTTTCAATCACTCTACCTCAATTAAGCATAAAATTAGTAAGTGTTCAGATATCAATGAATTGCTCAGTAACTTTAGTTGAGCCAAATTGAACAATCGTCAACTCAGTTCGACTTGACTCAATGGGTGGTTCGATTTTTAAGTTTGAAAAAAAAAAAAAAAGATTCAAGTTCATATTTAATTGAGTTGGGTTTTTTTCTGTATCACTAAACTTTTTCAAATGTTTTGAGTTAAGTAGTGCTGTCCTTTTTCTTACTTTTTTCAATCACAATTTCCAAGATTAATCTTCTCATCTCTGACGTGACAAGACTAAACATATAAAATGGTTTTGTAACAAATTGAACGATCTTACCGTTGCTAAGAACGATTAATTCATTAGTGCTTTAAATGATTTTGCAATAATACAAGAAAGGTAGTCAAGTATTTTTTAAAAATTACACACTGCCAGTATTTCATAGAATATTTATCTGGATGTATGTCATAAACTTATTTTGGAGTGTATGTTGGAGCTGCATATCTACTTGATCCAAGAATTAGAATTGTAGCATCAAGCGTGTTTAGTTTAAGCTCAGTGTCCGATATAAAAAAAGAAAAGAAAAGCTGAGTAAATATATATTTAGGGATGAAAATCCAAAGCATTTTCAGCGTTCAATTTTTGTTGTTCTTGTTGGCAGTCTAAATAAAGTTTTTCTTTAATTTTCTAAAGGTCTCATTATTATTTTTACTTCAATGTTGAAGAGATAAAATCTAAGTATTGAAGAGTTAACTTACATATATATTAATTAAAAACAGGATAGCCACTTCCTCGCTTTTTACATGCGAAGAGTCGAAGGCACAAAGAGAGACTGCACATTCTGTAAGTCCATTTTAGAGACTTCAAGACATCTGTTTTGGGATTGCTCAAGAATGGTCAACATTGTGCACATGACCACTGAGGTTTTGAGTAAAAACTACAATTCAGAAATAAATAGTTGGGATTGGCTGGTAATGCCATCGCCTCAACATGGATTTCACTTCAAAATAGAGTACTTAATACCATGGGTGCTATTTATTCTCTACACCGCCTACCTACTAGTCTGAACAGACTCCTTTTAAGATTCCACGAAGTGCTGGAAAGGTTCTATATGAATGGAAATGGGATTGGATTTAGTTTTGTTTATAATTTAATTGTTTAGCAGATGTTTGTTTATATGTTATGATCTTTTTTCATTCACCGGTCCTTGTTTTGTTTTTATTAAACAATGAAGGCCAAATGATTGTCATTATTGTTATATAAATTAATTAGTATTATTTTTTGATGATGTTGCTATCTGTTTTTTTGGAATATGTTGGATATATGAAATTAATATACAGAGAATAAAGTAATTATGTAAAGGGAAGAAAAAAAGTGTGTCTGTTCTCCAGTGCCAAATAACTGTAAGAGATGTCGGGTACTACCGCCAGAAAAGTAACTGTGTGGACATTGGGTTTGCCTAGCAAATAAATTTTGTTTCTTTTTTCCATATTGCTACTACAACTTTTAGGAACTTTGTGATGGAGTCCCTGGGGGAAAACTACGTAAACCTCTGAGGAAAGCGAAGTATATAGCATTGTAGGGTTATTTTGTTTTTTCTGTGACTACATCTGGAATAATATTCCTGCGGTGTAGCAAATGATACCCTTTTCCTTCATGTCCCTAGGTGGCATCTCCGCTGTATTTTTTAAAATATAGCATAATATAAATTATATGTGAGAACCTATATTTTTGCCAGAGCGAAAATTTCTAGAGCAACATATTCTAAAACTTAGCGCTTCATATTAAAAAAAGAAAGGAAAAATGGAGTAAATTTATTAATTATAAAAGTAAATTTGAAGATGTTTGTAAAAGTGCAATGTCAGTTTCCAAACAAAAAAACAACAACATGATTTATCGCTATGGAATCATTTGTTATTCCAAATAAATATCAACAATTCATTTAATCATTTATTTTATTTCTACATAACAAAGTATTATTCAATTGTCGACTCTATATTGTGAGTCCACAATATATTACACTTTATAAACCAATACTTTGACTCCTTTTAAAAGGGTATATATTATTTTATCGTGTGTACATAATATTTTATTCAAGCCATTCGTCTTTATTTGTACAAATTTGCATAGTTGTTATTTACAAAAAAAAATAAAAAATAGCTGGAATATGAATTAAAACGGTACTTTGATGGACAAAGCGTGATTGATACTATTATATATTTATTTAAGCATTAGGGTGCATCAAACACTCTTCCGTTCTACGACTAACGCATAAAATTTCTCACGTAGTAAGAAAATAATTAAACCAGAATTTCATTGTTGTAAAATACAATCTCCATCAAATTTTGAAAAAGGCTATATTTAGTCCAGTGCTTCTTAATGGTTTATGATGCTATCAAAATTAGATTAAAAAATCATTTAGCAAGCTACACTAATGATACCTTGGATTTGATTTTAATTGGACAGTAAATAATTTAAACATGATATAAGTAATTTACGTGTAAAATTTTTTATTTATATACATGTTTGAACAGCAAAACGTGGACTCGAGAGATGGATTTAAAAATCCATCATATTTTTTATATTTTCAATAATAGGCAAAAACATAATTTTAACAAAACATGTGGACAGGATTTATCAAAAAAAAAATCACTCAATATGGTCACTTTCACTATCAATCACAACCTTTAAACGTCGCCTGAAGGCCATACAGGAGTGGCCCATGCAGCCACTATACAGGAATTCAGTTAGTCCATATTTGGATGTGAAGTCCTATTAATTTCCCAATGTGTAACAGATAGTCTAGTGGGTTCAAATCTGGTGAGGAAGGGACCTTATCTCTTTAGACCAGAATTGAGCCAGTTTATCTTTGCAGAACTTTGGGTAATTGACGGAAGTGTGAGAGGGGGCAATGTCCTATGGCCATACATAACTACCCTCCGGGTAGTTGGTCTTCAACAATGCTATGATGTTGTACTTTAGTACCTTATAGTATTCTGGCCGATTTTCTGTCCAGTTTCGAAAAAGAACAGGGTCATTTTCTTTCCGTCAGAGGTCACAACGCCAAAGACCATTGTTTGGGCTGGATATTTGGTGTGGTAATCCCCTACGACCGTTTCTTTTGTTTCTGCAATCCAGTGGTCGTTCCAGCAGTTGTGGAATTGATTAACTATAAAAATCTTCTTGTCCAAGTAAATTTTTGTCTTTTATGTTTGAGGAGAGAACATTTACGTATTGAGTAACTACATGTAAGTTAACTCATGTAAAACGGAGGGTAGCACTAAATAAATGTTTGGAAGATTATTATATCCGCAGGTAAGTTAAAAAAAACCGGAAATTAAATTTGTTACATTGATAATTTAAAGATTTTTTTAATTAAAGAACACCTTTGCTGTCATGACCTTCCATTAAATTAGCTTCCAGTAGCTAGTAGTTTAAGGAAATAAACATAAGCCCCTCTTTGTATCTGGCAATGATATATATGATAAGTAAAATTATTATTAAGTTTGTACCTATATCGGTCTAACGGTTCTAGCGGTTCAAGCAGTTCCAGTTCTTCAACTGATTGAACCTCAACCGACAAAGTCCAACCAAAACTGCATTAAATTGCTTATCAGTCTTGGTTCATTTGCTTCTGTTCCTACATAGAATATGAAAGAAAATACAATATATATTATAAAAATTAGCTTACATCAAAAAGTCAATTTTCTTAGTTGTTTTTTTTTGTGCAGTTACAGCATTTACAAATTACTTTTTAACCATCTTCCTGCCCTCCCCCATCCTTAGCCTCCCTTTACAATCCCACCTTGAAAGTCATTGTCTTAACCAACCTTAGTTTTCAGGCCCCTGTTGGAACTTTGGGCACTACGTACTGTGCATATAAGGTAACTGCAGCTTACCTGTACATATGTAATATCATTTCCTTGGGCTGAATTTTTGGGTTGAAATAAAAGAAGTGAGACCGTGGCCGATAGAGCTGGTGGACTTGAACCGTGTTCAAGCTTGCTTATAACTCATCAGCGTTACGCTCCGTCATTCAAGTGCAAACACATTGTTAGTTACACTTTGTAGATGTCCCTTATCCTTCGTAGTTAACCTAATATTAAAATATTGAACTAAACACTTAAAATTTAAAAACTAAAAAGATATAATTTATTAACCACCAATAGAATTTCATTGCAATAAAGACTATAAATAGATGTGTGTCTGGGCTTTTTTTAATCATTAATGGAGACACCCAGAAAATATAGTTCCCAGGTCGGAGCGGAGTACATTAGCTGTGGATGTAGTCCTATGTCATGGTGTACCAGTGCTGGTTGACATTGGCTTGGAGGACGTTCAAAACAGTCATTCAAAACTCATACAAATGACTATTGCTACGGAGGAGATCGGTTTCTTTCATTGCTGGTCTCAAAAGTGGCCTCTTTACCCTTACAAAGCTCTTTCCACCCACTTTTTGATAGCTCTCGGGATAGTCTGGTGTGAACCCCTGATTTATCTAGCTGAGGGCCCCATGGACTTAAGTGGATTTCACTGGGCTCTTTTCTTTAACTCCTCCGGATCCTAGTAGGCCTTTTTGACACAGCACTCCTTCCTCTCCAACGTTTCAGACTTGCTATACGATTGTGTAGATGATTGTATTAAGTAATAAGTTTGTCTGTAATTCATGTACTTCAAAAATCCCAAAAAACTTTATTTTTTGACAACAAATACATTTGTTTAATCAAATTATTTATTTATCAATAGCTTATATTAAACATGATCTTTAAATTTGAACGCATGATTAATTTACATAGTCTCAATTTAAATAATTTTGTAATCAAGGGCTGAAGTAAACGAAATGCACTTATATGTACTCTTTGCAAATTGCTAAATTATTTCATTTGGAATAAGGATCATTTGCCTACCCCCAGTTCGTTGAAGCAGCTGTAATTGTATATATAGATTACATGAATAATGAATTTTACCTGGATATTATTAATATTGTATTTCTCAACCTTTTCTCCAAAAGAAAAAGAAAAAATGATCATAATTAACCCTACTTATTCATTGTACAGGATCGTTCATTGAAATCTGAACACTAACTCACACAATAATTAATGAAGGATAAATTATTGAAATTAATTCATATTTCGATATATTACAGCATTAACAACTATTTACATAACAAAGCTGACACTTGAATGTGATTGTAAAATTTCCATTCACGTAGTGGAAGTAGTTGGGGTCTCCAGAACCCCCGTCTACGCCGTCAGCAAGTCCGCAGCGTTGGAAAGGAGGAAGGGTTTTTTCAAATAGGCCAAACTGGAACCAGATGAGTTAAAGAAAACAGGGCAGATCAATCCCTCATTCATGATCCATGAGACCACATTCAAGAAATCTTGGGGTTAGATAATTTTTTCAAAAAATTCAAAATCCCGACAGTCGAGAAAATTATTAAAAAAAAGTTGATGCAAAGACACTTGTGAAGGTGGAGATACAACTTTTGACACCATCAATGAAACAACCCCATCTCCTTCGTAGGAAGACTCTTTGAATGAGTTTTGAATTAGTCTTAACAGTCCTTTTAAACTCTTTTTTGAAACATTTGACCCACCTACATCCCTTATGCTAACCCCCTTTTACGGTGCCATTTGGGTGCATATCATGGCAAAGGCCTTCAGTGTCATTTATCCAACCACTGAGACCCTCAAAGGTATTGTGAGCTAGTAATGGGACGCCATGACAAAATACTGTATCTGTATCGTTGCCAGACCTTCCACCGTAAAGGGAAGCAATGATTGCCGCTTAGGACTGCCACATTAGTGATTAAGTGAGCTCAAACAAACATTTATTTCTGGTATTAATTTTGTTGAAGTTCTATTGTTAACTAATAAATTATATCTTTTTGTTAATTAAAATTCAATGTATTCATTTTTTAATGGAACACTCGGTATACCATATCGTATGAATGTTTTGAGACTTAAATTAACGAATTAAATAATAACGTATAATTTTGTATAAATATATTTAATATCCAGGGCTTTTGATGTTGGCTTCTGACAATATTTTAAATAAGGTCTTATATTTGGATGTCGGATGTGTATGTCTTGGACTCTACTTGGCACTAAAATACTAGAACCAAGTGGATTCAGATATGATTATTCTAGAGGCAAGGATTTTTTCCCCCAGAATTAAACGACAACCTCAGGAGTCAATTTTCTAGGATTACCACTCCTGGGGAGTTTTCCAATATCCTCGCCCTAATTTAGGTCTCATGGACACGGTATATGGTTGCCTTTGAGCCATATTTGGCTATAATAACTACTTTTGGGACAAGGTTACGACACGACAATAAGTTCATTTTTTTAAATTTGAAAAACAATATTAAGAGACTCTGGGCTCTTTGAAAAAGAAATAATAATCATATTTGGGTAGTATACATTGAGTTATAAAGTTGTAATATCTGTCTTATAACTTTTGCAAGGCTGGGAATACTAAAAATAATTAATTATAATAATTTTTAATATCTCTATTTATTTGATAAAAAAGGTCTTTTCATAACAACAGTCAATTCGAGTCAAACAAATCAACATTCAAAACACTGATAACAAAATAAAGAAGTCAACGTAATTAATTCTCATTGTAGATCATATTTAATTTGAATGTATAAAGAACAATATCTATTAAACAATCTTTATAACATAATTTAACCCTTCTTCTACTAAAAAAACTGCAAAATTAGAATTTGATCATCAGTATATTACGTCATCATACACCACTGTTCGACTATTATCTACTTAGATACATATTAACTACTTAACAATATATACATTATGGGCATAAATCGTGTTGAACAAATCAAAATAATTAACATTTAAAAGAACAATCTATTTATGGAAATCAATTGTACCTTTATTTTTACTCAACTCCTCCATGAACCATTCGCTCCTCCCTGTGAACTAGCTAAAAGAATTAAAGTAAACAAATCCATTTGTCATTTACCTGCAATGTAAAGTAAACATAATTAGTAAAAAAAATGCTCTTTAATGTTGGAAAATATGTTTAAATGAGAACATTCAAGTGTTTGTATATAAATAAATAATAATGTTAACTTAAATATTTATTTATAATTTATTTCGTAGAAGAACAATAACTAAGTTTTCTATTTCGGTACATAGATAATAATTAAATAGGTTAATCTCATGGAAAAAATAGATCATGGAGGAATCAAAGACCTTTCCATTGGTAGATGGGGATAATAGGACGAGAATACATTGATCTAAAATTTTATGTCTGCTCCAAAACTTTAAAATAAAATAGAAAACCGTATCTGTTAGCTTGATTAGTAACATGATCGTACTGATATCATTTTAACTGCATTAGATGTAGCTTTTTATGATGACGTCACTTTATATTTTTTGTAGTATTATCTTAAGCCGTGTGGTTCTAGGGCATATTGCCGAATAGATATAGTTTGTGATGATTTATATTACAATACTATGTAATTTTAATTCTACTCACGTTACTCAAATTTTGAAATATGAAATGTTTATTTATTTACGGAGATCTTTTGTCCTTTGCATTCATACTTAATACTTTCTTCTTCTTCTACCAATTGTAGATAGACTATTCATTTCTGTTCTATATATTATAGTCCCAGTCTAAGTCAAGAGGTATGTTATTTTGAAAGGATCGTATTCACTTCAGTTGCAATTCAAAATTTTAATCAGCTAGCAAAAATGAGTAAGAGACAGACGGATTTTGAAAATTTTGGGGTGTTTTCTGCAATGATAATTATATATAGCTGTTTATAATTATTATTATTTATACACCTCTTCATTCCGTGGTAAAATTTTAATTAAAAAATAAATGAGGACCGCTCCCCTAAGGCCTGCAATTACTTGAGAGTGAGAGGAAACATCGAAAGATGGCATTATCGCTGCAGGACAGAGTTGTAAAGATGGAATGCAATAGTGTAACCATCATAAAGTTGGGCATTTAACATAAATTTTTTCTATATATATTGTAACAGTGTTATTACAGCAAAAAATTCGATTCTTTAGAATATATATATATATAATAATAATGTGTTGCACCTTCTTGTTATGGTATATAATGAAACTAATATTTTTAAACGAAATTTTTAACCAGTTTCCATACCTATAATAAATGTATTTTGTTATATTAAAAGCTATTATTTAGAGATATTATATATATAAGTATACACATTAGGTACAACCAAATAATTTATTGCATCAACAAGTCTTATAAGACATATTTTGGTGATAATGGGACAATGCAGCACATATTTAATAACATTTTATAATAATGCCTTTTGTTTTTCCCCTAGATATTAAATTAAAATACTATACAAAAAAAATATTTTTATTTTAAAATAAAGTTAGTTAAGCTGTTACAAACCGTCAGGAAAATATTGTTCGAAAATATTTTTGTCATAGAACATTTTTCCGAAGGGGCTTTTGACGAAAAGACATTTAGGCAAAGGGAAATTTCCCAAATGTACATTTGCCCAAAAAGAGATATGAAACATATTGATTAATAGAGACTACATATGTAAATTGAATGATTATAATTATAGTATGAGAAATAAGACTTGTTCAAATGCTGTTTACCAGGTGATCCGTTGAAATATAAACACTTACTAATTATATACAAAATGAAATTTATGGGATTTTAGTTCATTCAGATTTCTGTATATCAAAACACAAATAATGAGTTACAAAACAATACAAACCTGAGCTCTTCAGCTTACATTCAAGTCGAGAAAAATATATTTGAATGTGGTCAACTAATTTCCTTTCGCACAATCCAAGCAATTGGGTGTCTGTCTCCAGGAAACCTGTATATGTCGTCAGCTGGTCTGAAACGTTAGAGATAAATCTGGGCTTTGTCAAAAGAACAAACTGGACCTGAAGGAGTTAAAGAACACAGCCAAGACCAATCCCCCTGAAGAGAATGTTGACAAGAGATCTCGGGGTTTCACACCGGAATGTCAAGAGAGCCATAAAAAATGGATAGAAAGAGCCTTGTGATAGTGAAGAAGCCATTTTTGACACCAACAAAGAAAGAAACACATCTCCTGTGTGAACTCTTTTTTACCCTTTTGGCGCTCCTGGTGCTCTGATGACAAACCACTTTAGCTACACCTTTTGGAGGCAAGTCGAGAGGAAGGCCTGCAGTGTCTGTCCACCAACAAAGCCTTCAAAGCTACTTTCAGCCTGCACTGGGACACTATGGCGGAAGAATACATCCATAGCAGGTGCTATGCCTTACACCACCGCCTGGAAGCCATAATTTCCGCTATGGGTGGCTGCATTAATAATTCATAGAGCTCAGATAAAGATAAATTTATAGTATTAACTTTGTTGAATTTTTTTTCTGTCTTCTTTGATCCTCTTCTCCAGACTGGCCAGAAAATCAAAATCCATTTTTAAATTGTGTTCTCTACTTTTTGCTTTCCTTGAGGAGTATTATTTATTATTTTTCAGTTTGGCAATCTTGAAAACATGAATTCCTGGAAACTTCAAAATGTCCATAATCTTTTCAATATTAATTCTTGCGTCTATGAGATAAAATATCTTTCTCTCTCATGATGAAGAACTCGTGAAATATTTATGATTTTTTTTTTTCATTCACGAAAGACCAACAACAGAATATTAAAGACCATTTTTGCAAATTATCCTCATTATAATGAGAAAATAAAAGTTCATTACTACTATAAGTTTTGCTTTCGAACCCTGTCGGTAAATTAAGTAGTGTAAATATGCATAAAAAGTATAATAAATATAAAGGAAAAATAATTGTATATACACAAATTAGAATGAAAAGTATTTTTTATAAATTATAATTCATGAATAATAATTGTATATACACAAATTAGAATAAAAGTATTTTTTATAAATTATACTTCATGAATAATAATTGTATATACACAAATTAGAAGCATCTTGATTTAATATAGTGTAAATATGCTACCATTGTAGAACTGTGGACTTCATCCTTTTTGTGTGTCCTATATTTGAACCTGAATAACATTTCGTAACTCTTCATTCAGCTCTAACCTCTTGTCTGTCTTTCAACATTATGAACTTTTTCTAACTGTTTTTTGATCCATAACATTTTGATCCCGTCTTGTGTCAGTCATTTCAGGTGTCCCCCAAAAAGATAAAAACGTGTTGTCGTGTATATATCTACTTTTTAAATAACTTAACATATTTCTTTGCAAATCGACCTATCTTCAAGAACAGAGACGTTTAATTTCCAATGAGGTTAAAAAGATGTCTATGCAAAAGCCAAATATGATACTTAAAGTTTCTTAAAGTCAGCTTGATGTTTCGAAACGTTGGAAGACAATAAAATGATTCAAGTCTATTATTGTTTTCACTGTTCTTAAGTTTCTTTTCATAAGTAATATCTTCTTTATTTTTATTAAGAATTAGACCGGCGTCTCCGAGGCCGAATTTCTAGATAATTTTTTCCTAGTTCTTAAGTTGTTTTTTTTTAAATTATACGAACCATCATAGTTGAGTGAATCCCTACCAGACTAATATTGACAATACTGACAATATTCAGGTCTACGAGAATTTTATTGTGTTCTTTTGTCCCAACTGTCTACAATAATGTCGAGGAGATAATTATTTTTATCCTTGTTGGGACCATAGATTGCGTATACTCTTATGGTTTTATCAGTGATATGTAGTTGCGTCTAATGTGCCATCTGTGTCAGAGTGAACTCGTTTGGGACATAGAGTTTTCTTCAACAACATTATAATTCCTCTAGCCTGGTGTGAATATTTTGAAATAGAATGAGCTGTGTACTATAAATGTGATGCAAGGAAAAGTTAGACAACTTTATTAGAATTCTATAGAACATTGTCCACATGGCCTACTAGAGCAGGAAAACCAATCATTGTCCAATAATTGAGAACCTTACAGACTATATTATAGATATAGAGCGGACGTTAAAGGATAATAATTATTCTTTATATTCGATATTAAGCTAAAATACCAAGTTATCCAAAAACTTGACTGAGGAAATATAAATAGATTAGTATAGATATATAAATTTATGATTTCATTTTTTTTTATTTGACCTTGTCTGGTATGACTTGGGATCTAAATTTTTCGAGACTGTCTTAAGAGTGTCAAAAGCAGATTGATGGTTGCTATTTTATTAACTTGATTTAGCTAATTCCTCTAAACAAGGATGACTTAAGCTCTCGGTTAAAAATTTTAAGTTTGTAGGTTCAGGATATGGCTGAATCATTTATTTAACTCCTTCAATCTTTTCAGCTTCTTACTCTGATTGCGTTCTTCCAGACATAGAAATATTTGACGAAGGATGTTTAATCAGTTTTATTATACTCATAATTAATCTTAATTATGCAAAAGTTCCAGAAGTTGATTGTTTGAGCTCGAATGAGTTCTTGTTGAGGTCTGAATAATTACTACTTATTGAGATCTGAATTAAGAATAGTCACATAATTTAAGAAGAATAGCTTAATACCCATTATTATTTTTTTAATACTGAAAATTACCCTTGAGGTAAATTGTCAGTCATTTGTTCAACAATTCAAATTTCATGTATGATATAAATGGTTGTTCTTTGTTTATTTATGAAATACTATCCCAAGAGAGAAATTGTTACTTTTGCCATGAAGAATTGGAAATCCTGTTTTATCTCTTCTTCCCATTTGTAAAAATTAGCCCGATCCTTAAAATAGTGGGAGAAGATATCTGGATAAACTTTAGTGTAAGACTGAGTCCCTCAGATTGGCTCAATTTAAAATCCTAACAGTAGAAGAAGATTAATTGAATTATCTCGAAAGTACAAAATATAATATACGCAGTGAAGCACAAGAACCAAAGACTCTCTTCGTGAATACGTGATAATGTCTGTCAACCAATTGTAATACGAAACTCCCTCTAAATCGATAAAAAATGTAGAATAATTATCAATGATTATTTGTCAGAACTGGTTCAAGATCCTCCCTTCTGGATCTGATTTAATTATTAAAACCCAATACCCAAAATTTAATGAAACTTGCAAGTGTTGGATTTTTTTTAAAACCCAAAACGTGTTAATAATTATGAGTATTTAAGCTAAATTTCACGGTTGAATTTATTTGCTAGCATGAAGATATACCTTATGGATTTAAAAAAAGAGGATTAGCTTAATACCAATTAATTTTTCTACTTTTTTGTGTACACTGACAATTGCCTGAAGGAAAATTGTCAGTTATTTACAAAAAATTACATTATTATTCAACTAATTAATCTATGTTTATATATTGAATAATTATCCAAATTGAAATTATCCACACCAACTATTTTCCTAAGAACCTTCCTTTGAATCTATTTTTTTAAAGTAATATTGCATGCTCCAATAATGATAAATTTATGATAAACATTAAACATAAAAAAAAATGTATTCATTAAATTTTAAAAATCTTATAAAAGATGGATAGAAATCAAAAGATTTTAATCTCTAATCAAGTTTTATAACTAGGGAAATTTAAAACAATAAAAATTAAATTACAAGAATAAGATTATATTTAAGATAATGAAATTATACTTTCATCCATAAAAATGAGAAATCAGTAGATGGCTTTCACTAGGAATGTTTAAATAAGTAGACATAATTATATTAATGAGGATTTTTTCCTTTTACAAAAAAAATAATAGAAATGGACATTGAGGTCTTTAATAAAGTAACTTTTTGTCCTTATAAAAAAACGTTTCTAAGAAATGAAATAATTGATGTGTTTGTGATTTACTTGACCTTCTCTCTTTTATGTACGAAGTCGTCTTATATTTACTATAAGACAAAGATTGTATCAAAGTTTTTATTCTCTATCATGTAATTTGGTTTCAGGACATATGTTAAACAAATTGTACCAATATATTGAGTTGTTTAACACTTACTTATTTTCCTTTCAAATCATAAAAGGTGGGTTCATTCGGAGAGTTTTTCAACATTCAAATGCATTAAATAATATTTTGAAAAATCCTCACAAAAAATATTTCAACACTATGGTCAGGCAACATATATTTATATAATTTAAGTTTTGAAAGATTAAATTAGATTGAGATTATACAATAAGGAGGGATGCGGAAATCTGAATACTGAGTCATTAGCAAATTGAGGGGTTCTGGTGAGTTGATCATAGACTGTGTAGAAATTTCATTTGTTGAACTTGTTTTAACGTGACACTCACCTGATGATTGGCATTGTTCAAAAATAAAATATGGAGACTTACTTCCCGGATGATAAGGTGTTCCGTAAAAACGACATTTGCTCATATTACCATAGCTGCTTAAAGGTGGCTGAGCAATAATATCAACTTCTGGCAAAAATAAATATGGCTACTGTATTCACACCAACCCTATGGATTACAATTTCTGGTCGTAATTAGATTCCAGGGTCTATACCCTTAGGCACGAAAACCCCACGACCATGAAGGACCACGTAAACGAACACTGGACCGGCATCTCGAAAAAATTCATTAAAAAGACGTGCAATGCCTTCAAGAGGCTTATTGAGGTTATAATCGAAGGTTAGAGAAGACAATAAAGGGTTACAGAATGTCTGGAAATATTTTTTTGTACATAACCAGCAGATTTAACCGCTCTTCTGTGTACCCGGTAAAACCAATAGCATCAAAAAGGTACATATTAAGGCCAAACGAATTATTTGAGTAAGTTAAAGGTACTATTAAAGGCAGATAAGGCCTGGTAAACGTGAATTTGACAGCATCCAGACAACCATGTACCGCTTGTTGAAGCAATACTTAAACCTTAATTTCTTCAAGAGAACTCTTTGTCAGGATTTGAAGCCTTTGAATCGACTAAAAGGTGTGACTAAGTGCAAAATCTTTCTCAACAAGTAGTGAAATCAAGACTCTTGGCCTCCTTTAAGCACCGAATTTTCTTATCTGGACTTTGGTATTTTTAGGGACCTTAAGAGGATGCTTTTTTTGAGTCCATAATAAACAGAGGATCAACTGAAGGCCTCCATTCTCAATGCTTGAACCAACATAGAGCCAAAATTTGCAAAGAACTGCTGTTTAAAGTTCTGAACCAGGCTGAAACTGGTTCTTAAGTATAAAGACGGTATATATACTTAGAATGTTGATTAAGTGTCCTTCGATGAATTATTTTCTCTAAATTTAATGAAATTTTTAGAAATATAAAATTTTTAAATTTTCAAGAAGGGTTAATTTTTGAGGGCAGGAGTCTGTAATGCATACGTCATTTCTAGCTATGATGGAGGATTTGTTTTTATTTTCTTACTCTCACAGGTGTTTGCAGCTTATCTTATAAAACGTAAAAATATCTAAGCTGCTTTCCTGCTAAATATATTTTAAATTAAAATGATTATCATGTCATATTTGGATAAGGCATATTTGATACATTTCCAGTCATCTATATGTGTCTCCACTTATATGTAATTTGCAGTACGCTTACAAAAATGTTCAACTCGTGATAAACACTTTTAAAAGTAATATTAAAAGTCGTATTTATTTTTACATTTTGTGAAAACTCTTAAAAATATGTACATTAAATTTAAGTCATCTTTATTTTTGTAATATATTACTTCATCAAAATTACGACGTTGTTCGGCTTTCACAAGCATAAACACCTTAAACATCCTTTTTTTTTTTTTTTTTTTTGCACCTTTCAAATAGCAACAATGACGAAAATTAATAATATTTGATATGATTTTAAACTCCTAATGAATATACAAAATTAAATGTTACAACTTTTTATCAAGAGATATTTTAAGGTTATGTTATAAAATTATTGCTTTACTAAAGGAATGAGAAAAATTATTTTTTACAAATCGTATTACAAAGTTAATTTAGTTATATAATTCCACATAGTAATTATATCTTAGATGGATAATGAGAAATGCTTTCTTATACCAGCACACAAAACTTGATTAAAGATGGAATACATTTTTTAGTAAAAAAAAAATATATACATATTTCCAGGGATGGTAGCAAGATGTGGACTCTTGAGACTTCATGATCTCTGTTAGAAGATAATGTTTGGTCCTCATTCTCCCTAGGAAAATCTCTAGTCGCCCTTCATGGTCCTTCTGATGGTCCTTACAGCCATGGAGAATTTGTTGATTAATTAACTTTTCAAGGAGAGACAATAAAAAAATATTTTTATTTAATGAGCCTATCCTCCATCTTAATGTATTTTTCAATCTTGTTCCTGAACCGTTTACAAGCAGAGGCCACCTCAAAACGTGTCCTTGTTGCCTGAAACCTTTTGATGCTGACTATCAGAGAGATCACATTATTGTGATGCATGTGACACCCCCACAAATAATAACCTAATGGTTTTGGTCGAGTCTATTCGAGAAGTCCGAAAAAATGAGACATTGGACTACAAAAATGCCAATGTCCTCTTGTCAGTGTGTGCAGGGACGATGTTTATTGCCTACTTGGAACAAACTGATTCATCCAGGGTATCACGGTGTTGTTAAGAGCATTAAGGCCAACCTCAGAGTTGCATATCTCTCATGACTTGAAAAAGTGCATGGCATGAAAACTTCACTGCAGCTGATCCACACAGGCATATAATAGAGCCCAATTTTTTTTAAAATTTTTTTTTCAATATAGGGTGGACATCAGTGATGACCGTAGAGATCCACAAATCAATGCTCCTGTTACTGTTGAATCTACGGTAAATCACTGAAAAGCTAAATAAAGGAAAGGTGTGTTTCATTGATGACAGGATCTTCATACATATTTCAAGCCTTAATTTATCTCATCTTGTCTATGGTCAGATGCTTGCCCCCTCTGGCCCTACTTTTGTATTTAATATCATCTCTGATGTCTTAAATGATCTTGGTCTGGCTCACATTCCTCTTTTTGGTCAGAGTTTTGATTGTGACGGTAGAGTTCTTGTTAATTTCCCAATTCAAGTTAGAGAAAAATGTTTTGGTTGGAAATACTTTCCATTTTACGATAAATTCACTTAATAAGAGTCTCAATTTATCGTGCCAACCCCGTAGCTAAAGCTTATATTAATAAAAAGAGGAAAGTACCTGATATAAAACTAACGGTAGTACCCAGCATTGCCTGGACTAATTTGGGATCGACAAAAATACTTGTTCTAATAATATACAAGATGACATTGCAACAAGTCGTTAGTGTCACTCGACATCTTTCATGAGCACATTCACACATAGTTACTTAATACTTAGATGTCCTCAAAAATTAAGAAAGAATAATAAAAGCATGCTATTTTTTTTTTTGATGTAACCCGATGAACTAACGAGTACTTTATTTTTCTAAGCATTCCTATGCTGCGGTCCTTACTAAACTTCATCTTAGTGACATTCATTATTTGTTATTTTATAAAATGTACTTCCTTTTTCTTTTTCTTTTATAGGGATTAGTGCACAAAGATTATATAATTGACTAGAACATGAAGTAAAAGGATCCCATCTATGGAAATGTATCGTTCAGTAGTCAAACTATGACTGAGGTGTCTAGAACAAAAGCCATTAAAGAATAATTTTTTTCTCTAATGAGAAGACCTTAACCACGGAGCTGAGATATTATAAGCCAAATAGCCATCTATACTAGGAATATATCCTAGACCAATGCTTTCAATCTGTTTTCCAACTCGGTACAGGCGCACAAATACTGACTACTTGGCCATCTTGAATTCCAAGTTTTACAGTAGGTAAAAATGAGTTTCTAACGGAAGATAATTTGACCACTCCAGAGCCTCGTTCTCAACTCTACGTACTTCAACGCCTTGTGATACATCGGTAGCCAGGCCTAACGAGTTCGCCGATCAATGTTGACAAAGTAAATATATCTTTCAAAAAAGAATTTAAGATAATGTAGAAATAAATACGTCGACAAGTTCTGTCAGTCCTTCTACCGTTGTCTCAAACCCATCATTAAGGCTTATGGGGATAAAGCCCGTACATGATTTTTCTACATATTGTATGTATTGACTTGACTTTCGACCTTGACCTCTCAAAATTTAATGTGCTCTTACAGCATATTAATTTATTCAAACTTTTTAAAAAGGTTAATTAAAATCGAACATTAACTATTTCAGTAGTCCAAATTAACCATGGAAAAAACATAATTTTCGTTCAAATTCAATGGGAAAGGTAAATATATAACTGAGTAAAAATATAATATGTTTCTATTATGTTGTATCTTGATAAAACGTGAATAGTTTTTGCAATACTTATATTACATCTTATTTAGCCAAATAAACTATCTACATTTTTATAGAAAATTCAAATGACCGACTGTTTAGAACCTGCCCAAGGATATAGTGCCTCACGTCCAGGCTAAACAGAATAGAAAAGGACTCAGACAACACTAGCCTAGGGGCTTTTTCTTATTCTGCTATGTGCTATCAATAAATAAACAGTACAAAAGAGTTATTAGAGATTGCACACTATGAGTTTGGTTCAATTATTAATTAACCTTATTATTGTTTCCTATTGCAAGGCAAAAAATAAACTAAAAGTAAACGGTGCTTTAACTTTATTTTTAAACTGACGTTTCAAAAAAATCAACCTTGAAAATTCTATGAATAAAATCTTAGTTAGCTTGGAACACACGTTCATAACATCTCCGTTAGCTTGGAACACACGTTCATAACATCCGTTGAAACCTCAAACTACCTTCTCGATCGTCACACTGAGTAAAGTCCAGAATGGTATTTCAAACTTTATATTAAACACTAGTTTGTGAACACTGTAAGAACAAAATTAAGTTTATATCCAGTGAATTATAACTAAAATCGACATTTTTTATTCAATATAGCCTCTGTCTTCCTTAATGTCGGCCTCCACCTTCATTCTGAAGACTGCACAAACCTTACTGACGTAGTCTTCTATCAAGTTAGACCATATAGCTTTGATGGAAGACTCCAAGATCTCACTGATCCGTGAGGCGTGGAATTTGATAGATGGAATAATCTGAAGAATTAAGATCGGGGGGGCTAGAAGGCCACATGTTCTGGGACAGATTCAAGCTAGGCTTAATAATCCCATAGATAGTAATTCTGCTTGCAGATTTCGAATATATCGAATCATACCCGCTTGATTTCTAGCAAATCAGTTTTTGACACTCATAATTATGGTCATTTGTCCATACCTTTTGTTTCCAGCATCGTCCAGACTTTTTGGCAACTGTTCCTTGGATTTCAAATCACTTTTTAATGCCATACAAGGCCGTCCAACTGATCTTTAAGTCATTAGCAATTTCAATTGGGGTGTGATTGTTGCAAGCATTTCCAGTACAGTAATTATGTTGGCTCTCTGTTTTGTTGCCTTTGAAGATATAGTCAATATTTATAAATAAAAACAATTGTAAATTATTATCAAAATATAATGCAACCTCACTTTTGTATTAAAGAACCCTATCAAAACTGGGGCTCTGTGTATTTCTTCAACTTAAATATAACGTTAAGAATAGAATGCCTACTTTTAGCATCCGTGTACACATTGCAATTTTTGTTGGGTTTATACCTTATACTTTTTAGCTCATAACCTACAATAGTATTTCGAGAAAATAATATTAAATATTTAGACGGTAGAGATTATATTATTTCTAAATAAATATGTGTTATTATTATAAAATAAGACACGTTTTATAAATAACTGTTAAGACATCTCTCACTCCACTTAAATCTCATTTTTTTCATATTCATTGTTGAGTTAGATAAATAATAAGGAGACTAAATAAACATTCTTTACAGCCTCGATAATTAATTCCAGTATTTATTAATAACTTAGAAACTAATGAAAAAATATATAAAGCGAGGATAAGATAATTAAAGAATATTTGTATGTAGATCGTAAAGTAAAAATATGAAAGATACAAAGGGAGAGAGATGTTTGGGAAATATCCCAAAATCTTGGGATGTTGACGTTGCATTATCCCTGATTTGTGATATCAAACTCAAAATCTTGGGAAAAATGCAACAAATTGAATTACTTTTGTTTTATTAATTTTTTTTTTTTTAATTATTATTCATCCTAATGTTTCAGTCATGTTCGTAAAAAATATTTAAATATAACAAAATAAAAAAAAACATATGATTAATAGGAAAAAAATAGCTTTAAACAATAAAACAGAAGTTCACAGTTCCTCGTTCGGATAATTCAATACTTCTTCTGTAGTTCCTTGAACCAAATTATTTGTTTTTTAAGAAACTTTGTAAAATTGGGTTGTCAACTAGGAACTATATTTCTTCATTAAAATATCCAATTGGTATGAGATAAAAAGCCAGGGGATATTTCAGCAGCTCCAAAGGCCTCGTCCATCCATCCATTTTATTAATAATTATTTACTTTTTAATTAAAACTAATAAATTTCTTGCTATGGCCGACTTCATACCTCCTTCCTTAGGTCCGAAAAGGAATTTATTTCCCTTAATTTTAATTTCCCAAGGATCTAAGATGCAAGATGCCTTAAGTCTTTTGTCATTTCACACGACGTATAAATATGAAGTTCCATGCCGCTTTCACCACATTTAAAAGAACAAAGCCTTCCCTTCTTGGTGTTTCCAATAAAATGATTCTATAAAAGTATGTTGCAGTTAATATGAGCTGGTAGATTTCTAGCTACTATGTCTTTAACACTTTTTAAAGATTGAAAAATATTTAAGATTTTTTCCTTTCTTTCTTTCAACTCCAGTCCTGTGCAATGTCAGCTAAATCACGGACCTGAGGCAGTCTTATTATGGGGAAATCTTTTAAACTTTAAAAATCTCTCAGCCCTTGCTACAGCTCTTGGTAAGAATATATTAAAAGATGTTGTCGATTTTTTTTAAATATGGATATTCAGCTTGTTTAGCATTTTTGCAATTTAAAACCAAATAAAATTAGTCTAAAATCATGTTTGTTTTTGAAATTTGTCATCCAAGGCCCATCCTCTTGTAAAATACGTAGAAGCATTTAAAAAAAAAGATTTTTGCAATTATTATCTCCGGAGAATTGAGCCCAAAACAACCCATACTTATAGGATGTTCCAATTTTTTAATATTTTCTTTAGAAAATAAAATATTCCTTATACTTTGGAAACTTTTCCCAATACTGAGGACACTTTTTGAGTCTCCAGTTAGGTTGCATATGAACTTGGAGTTCACATAAAAGTTCCACCAGCAATCCCTCTTGGAGAAGTTCATATTAGAAGTATATATAAATATTTTCAATGTGTGTATGTATTATGAGAGTTCTACGAGTTTTGATAATATTATGACAATTTTGTTAAAAATACTAATTGAAGTGAAAAGGAGTAGTGGGTCGCACTTAAACATTAAGCAGCCCACGGGCTACAGGTTGGACATCCCAGATCTAAAAAGTGAAGAGTTTACCACCTGTTCAGTAGTTTTTAACTTTCTCAGAACCTGTTCCCGTTTCGTCTGACTTTAACTGCAGGTTAACAATATATATAATATATAAAAAACGGGGGAACAAGTTGTAGCTAAGGACTCCGATAAACTTAATAATGAAGCATATACAGGGGAATGTTCACCAATAATATAAAGAAAAGCCCAAAACCAGGGTTGCAGAGACATGGTCGCAACTTTTTTGGTTAAGTAGGAGTCATAAAATTGTACCTACTTCATCTACTAAAATTATTATAATTTATGTAATTAAAACTCGTAAAGTTTTTTTCTAAATGGTTATAAATTACAAGTATTATTTATAATGTATACTTAAATTAAGAAACTTGAAAGTTGAATTGAATTTAATATTTTACTTTATAAATTTCAAGCGTGTTCTATACCTTCTCTAGAGTCTATATAATCAAAATTCCCAAACAGCTCTATTGTCTAAATTATTATGTTGACTAGAGCATAGCCACTTGCCATACTAGGGCATTACTTAGTCTAGTGAATAGTCAATATCATCAGTGGTAAATGTACCGTTGCAGTGAGAGGTTGTGAGTACTATCGTTCGACAGTTACAAGTACATTAATTATGTACAGAAAATTATGATTGAACTAACAATAGATATAATCATATATAACTTTTGGTCCATTTACTTTGTTCTTCTTCTCGTTAAAAATCTTATATTGTATATATTTTCTTTATAGCTGGTACAATTATTATTTACTTCATATAAGTAATAACTACCTATAGCTATAAATTTTATCTATATTTATTGTCTCTATACTCAAATGACTCAATTTGTAATCTTCATCAGTATGATTATATAAGTAGATAGTCCCAACTTGTTCATAATACATCTTAATTTATCATCTGACGTCAAATATTGTTCCTAAAGGTTAACATAAATTTGGGTTTTTGTAGCTTTTGTTTGCTATGAGCCTGGTGGCCTTCTTGCATCTTAAAAATATATATTATAGACTTTGTATATTATATTTGAATGGATATCTAGCTTAAAACAACATGAATTTATATAATTTCAACTTATTTTACCTTTTGACCTTTTTGTGCTCTTTAATTTGTTTTTTGAGAAATATGGTATTTAAATCATTTTCGTATTTTGATAGTATAACTTATCACAACATTTTCAGTCCTACAAGCAAGTACATTTTCAATTACATTAACTCTTTATTTTGAAAGGAAGAAGGACTGCTGTTTAAAATTAATAATATACAAAGTTATTGTATATAAATTGTCGGTTGATGTGGTACATTAATGGTTAAGTATTAACATTTATATAATAAAATATATTGCTAATAAGGCTTGTAATTTAAGTACAAATAAACAAGCCCCTAAGAAACATATTTTCGATAAAAATTATAAATGAAATGGCAGTATACAATACATATAGGGTCTAACAAATAAATCCAGACATAGTTTGACTTCATCAATTTGAATAACATGGTGAAGTTTACGTCTATTTATGAGAGGTTTAGAATTTTAGCCTTCATTTGGTCCATATTTTGATGGCCAAAATATCAACATCAATTACAGAAGTGACAAGAGGGACCATTGCTTAATTAGCTTTTGCATAAAAATGACCCAGAGCTATCATCAACTTGACCAGGAATCCCAGGATGACCGTTTACGAGATTTTGAAACATTTAACTAAAAAAACTATATCAACGCTGGCTGCTATATGAGCATGATGACAGTAAAACCAGCTGTCAAGGGATTCACCATATATGTCCACAGCCAAGCTCTTTTCCTCTCGACTGCAGATAAAACCAAGAACTTGGCTAAGCTTTGCAAAGATCTTGAGGCAGTTGGAGATTTGTCAAACTATTCTTTTGATGTTTTTCTCAGACAAAAAAACTTTCACCTTTAAAACCCATAGTAACAACAACAGGTGGATAACCATTAGAAAGTCTAAGGCCTCTCTTAAACTGAATATAAATCATGATATCTCCATTACGATACTCTGTGTCGTCTCGATTTTTCATGCCGTCTTTCTTTTTCTAGACAAAGGAAAAACTCGGCAAGGTTTTATCTCAACTTTTCTCAGAAGTCCCCTGGATTAGCAAGATTGCAACCTGTTGTCCATATTTTCTCTAATAGTACTCTGTGCTGGCACACTGCGCTAAAATTTTACAAGATTGGCTCCAAGCCAATGTCCCACCTTTCTTTAATGTTTAGATCTTCATTCAGCACCTCCAAAATGGAACTGTTAGATTTCTACGTTAGTAGGAAGTTAGATTACAAGAAAAATCCTGCTCTTCCGTGAAGGCCTTAAACATAGACTTTCTGATTTTAGTAAATAAGATAAAATTGTAAAGTTACATTGTCTTACGGTCTACATACCTTTAAATCCGTTTGTAAAAGCCTTGTGTCATGGTCCACATAATATGGAAAATAATAACTGATAAAAAATTGAACATGTAACTGTATATGAATTCATTTGGCAGTCATTTAGGATAATTTCTGGTAAAGAAAATTTTAAAATAGAAAAATATTTAGATAATTCACAAAATCTGCAAAAAAAAGTTTTCATTGTTTTGGGGAATCTCCAATATACGATTAATCCTCCAGAAATTTGTCATTGAATAGTTTTTCATGGTATTTCATTTTTTTTTTTTCAATTTTGACCTCCTCTAATGAAAAAAAAAATATAACAATAATTGTCGGGGGGCAAATCCCATAACTTTGTGTTTTCAAAACCCTTCATATTTAAAAAATACAAAAATATTCTAATTTTTTCCAGGCTGGCGTTTGCAAATCTTACATCTTCGTCTGATCTATACACGGACCGTAAAAGGAAAGGCATTCTGCAAAATCTTTAATTGAGTCGTAAATTTACGACCATCCTAAATTCCAGATGTAGAACAATGTATTTGCTTCTTCCAGATTTCCCTTAATTTGGGTACTCATATATATATGACTTCTACAGTTGTTTTTAAATTTAAAATTATTTTTGTAAGGATGAGATAATTGAGAAGAGGGTGCAAAAACTCAAATCCTAAAAACGGAGACGATTCTCGATTCAACTTAAAGAAATCTTCTTAGAGCTTCTTATCTGTATTCAAAGTTAATAAATGATGTATTTACATCGCTTTGTGAACTCCAAACAACCATTTAAATAGACTTGAACCTTTAGAAAGTTTATGGATCTTGCATGAATATTATGGAAATGGCTAAAAGATACTTTCGGTGTCCATAAAGTCAAAGTTAATCATTCCAACATTATTTTTGAATAAATTTGATAGCAAATCATTTCTTTCATTGGTCCCTACATCGCTTCTATATTATTTTCACCTCTGTCGAAAAGATACTTACAATTTTATTTGCTATAAAATTCCACTAAGTTTAATAGAAACTTTGGCCTAGTAATTATTTCGAATCTTTATGTCTAACCAAATAATTTACAAATAAAGTTTTCCTTAAAATAACTATTTATTTAGAACAAAAAGGAATTTCATTTTTTTTTTTTTGAAACAAAAACACAACTATTCCTAAAGAAAAACAATTTATTTCAAAAGTTGTTTCACTCTTTCAAACAAATCCAAAAACAAAGATATAACACACAACCCTTAATAGCCTCTAAGAGTGGGGAACAAAGCAAAACTTTAAAACATAAAGAAATATACACGTGATTTAATTATGTACCTGATATATTTCTTTGTCTAAATAAATATACAGTTTAAACAATAACATTTTCCTGACGGCTTTGCAATATTTCTATGAAAGGGCGATTTAATATAAATGTATTTGGCAATGTTATTTTTGAAAATTGCGTAAATTAATTGTTGTAGAACATCTTCGAATCTCTAAATATTTATTAATTGAATAATATTTTTGCCCCATTTTGAAAACATATTAGGCACTAATAAAAATTTTATTAATAAAAATGGTTTGAAATCTTCAAAGTTGTTTTTTTTTACAAAAATTAACGAGTTTTACATATAGAAAATACTCTCTAGGATTATTCGGGTATACAAAGGGGAGTTTTTAGTTGCATAATTACCTTCTATTTCATTATTAATTTCATAAGTTTCATTGATTTATTCTTAAAAAAAGATTAAAAACAATTTACAATGTAATTTTAATGGTGTATTACGAAAAAATTGCTTAATTTAATTTGATTAAGTTACCGGGAGAGCTGTCAATTATTAACTTTCCATATTTCCAAGCATCCGTTTGCAAGTATATCCGGAAGAATGAATTGATAATAAATTCATACACAGTTTTTTTATTATTAATATACAGTATGCGTTATCAAATTGTACCGGGCCAATTCGAGTTTTATAAAGCCATAATAACTTTTAATTGATATTGTGTTGCTAATCAAATCTTGTTTTATAATGTATAAGCTTTCAAATACCCGAAAGGGATTCCTGTTTGGAACAAGACTCAGCACCTGGCCATAACAACTCAAGCTTGTTGCAGAGTTGAAAAAAAAGTTTACTTATACTTAATCTAGATTCTTCGGATCCGGGTACAAAACCCGCCCATTTTCTACTCTGTAGGCCACAAAATAAGATGTTTTGGATTATAAAGTTCAATTTCATCTTTCTCGGAGAAAAAAGGGAATCAAAGGGCGAAAAAAAATGATATTTTGTGGACCAGTGTTATCAAAGGACAAGTCAAAAGTTGGAAAAGTAATATATAATTTGGCAAATTCTAAAGTATATTAAAATACAACATTATTACGTTTATAATATTATTTAAAAAATCGAACCAAAGTAATAAGATAAAAAATAGTTTTAAAAAGGATTAAGTTGAGTTCATAGAACCATTGAAAAAGTTCATATTTTGATTGTGTCTCATTGACACAGAATAATCAAAGAGTACACTTTTAGATGAGATGTAGTACAATATTATGAATAGATATTGAGCAAACCATACAAGATGAAAGGACATTCATTCATTGCTAATGACAAGCTCATGACAAGGTGCTGAGTCTATTGAATGATCTGGATTTGGACACAAGTTACATTTGATACCTCCCAATTAGAAATCTCCATCTCGTGGACAAAAATCATCGTCATGTAGCAAGGTCGTTTCTCCTCTGTAAATTCAATCTTCTTTATGTCTGGAGCAGCTGTCGTGATGATGCTCAAAACATTATTAAAGTTTCTGCTAAAAAAATGAAAAATAAATGCCATCAGGCAGTTAAATCATAAGAATATTGCTTGCCTACGGAGTCGCCGATTTGCTTTTAACTCCTGTATTTCTATTATATTCGGATTTGGCTGTATGTTTAAACTGTCAAATGAATTGATAGCTTCCGATAAATTTCACTCATTTTTTTTTTCCAATGAATAAAATACGATTAAAAGATAAAAGGCAAATTTCTAAGCGAGTTTTCATTAATTTCAAATGAGGTCTTTGTATTTCGTATGAGTGATCAATTACTCTTATAGGTAATACATTAAAATAAACTGTAGGCTTAAGATGGAGGGGTTATTTATAGCCTTGAAAATGGGGTGAGTGAAGAATTCAACCCCCATACGTCCACAAAAACATACCCATATGCACCTTGACTAATACAATTCCAAGTAACAGAGCTATTTTTACGCAATGTTTTAATACAACACTCTGAAGTTTTCAATCTCCTTTCTAAATACGTTTTGAAGTATGATATGAAGGGAAAAGCGGGATAAAGTGTAGCTTGTAGTCGTAGTTGGGTCTTACTGAAGTCTTGAGGTAAAGAGGGCAAGCCCGGAGAGTCAATCCTAAGTAAATAAAAAAAAAAAAAGGAAATGAAAAGCAACAATTGAAAATGAATAATAAATCCGTCAGAAAAAAATTGTGTTTGAGTTTTATGAAGCTAGTGTTTGACTATAAAGAGCTTATTTATTAACAAACCAATCTACTACCTAAGTCAAAAAATAAAATTACAAAAGAACTTCATGGAGGATGAACAGAGCGTGGTCGTTCATGCATATGATCTGAATAAAACTGAAATCGGTGAAGGTATAACATTACAAAAATCATTAGTTTTATTTTGTTATAAAAATGTGAGTGGGTTTTCGTAGAAAATGTACGGATTTCATTAATTAATGAAGTATTGGACGATCAGATAATTTAATTTTTCTGCCAGTGGTAAAAATCAACTATTATAGAGTATAGATTTGTGTTATTTTGTCAATCAAAACATTTACGTAATATTTACTCCGTGCTACATGTTGTGTTGTGGACAGTTTTTCTTTTTTTGATGAGTTGATCCCAGTGACATTGCTTCATTTTGTGGATCTATGTACACATAATTTTGACCGAGATTTCAATACTGTTAAAATGTACTCTGCATTACACTAAAGGAGTGCATTAATCATATTGCACAATCCCATATATAATGTAATTGTAACAACTAATTTAATGACTGTCAAAATATTGATGATGGTAAGGCATACAACAATATGATGATGACCCATGGTCAAATTTACAAATTTTTAAAGGATTGTTATTTTACAAAGTAAGTAGTGGCCAAAACTTTTCTCCCCCGCCTATATACATATTATATAATCAATAATCATATTATTAGACAAGAACTGAACGACAAAAACATGTCTTTGAGTAGGATTCAGCATTCCTGACATGACAAAGCTGTGAAATTTATATTTGTACAGGAGAATGATCCTATAAAGTTTTGAAGTTTATTTAACTACAAAAAGATAACATACAATAATTTTTCATAGGAAGTTCAGGCTTTGTTCCATTGCAAAATGTGTATACAATTAATACGT
Source organism: Lepeophtheirus salmonis (assembly GCF_016086655.4). Classification (NCBI taxonomy): domain Eukaryota; kingdom Metazoa; phylum Arthropoda; class Copepoda; order Siphonostomatoida; family Caligidae; genus Lepeophtheirus; species Lepeophtheirus salmonis. The sequence goes on from NC_052131.2 coordinate 37,765,054, forward strand.
ACATACTACATAAAGAGGCCGTTTGATTCTTCTATTGGAAATAGGGAATACCCAAAATGCGCATTACCTGATGACGTTATTTTCATCTCATTTCTATGACGTTGAACATTTTGTTTTGTTTTTCTTCTTGAATGAAACAATATATACACATTTTGGCGTTTTTAAACGGTCTCAAATTATATTTAAAATTTATTCAAATCTTGATGAGACAAAGTTTACAAATAAACTTTGAAGATTTAAGTAAACAAAAGAAAATATACAAAGGCTATGTCTGTAAAATGACCAACTTTGACCTTGAAGGCTTTGGTCAACTCCATTAGTTTGCAGATGCCTCAAACAGTATATTATGTCCCAAGATCTTAAAATGGCCAATAAATGGTCCCTGCTAGTTTTTGGAAACTTTACAGGCTTTCATTTCAACTATTCAGTTATTAAAAAATCCATAGGGGTAGACCAAAAGTGGAGTTTCAAATTTACATTAGGGGCGGATAAGAGTTTGAAACTGTGTATACAAAAGTATATTCCATACCTCAAATTTAAGTTTTTCACTTAAAAATAATACCCAAAACTCGAGTTTTGATAACATTTTTTTTACAAAAGTGAGCTTGTGCTATAACTTAATATTTGTTTCTAACTATTTTTGTACTAAATATTGGCTACAACTTCAAAGAATCCAAAATTTAAACCAATAAATTCTTGTGCTGGAAATGTCTGAGTGCTATACTCCAGCTGAGATTGCGAATGACCTAAGGATTCTAAGTCTTGAGGGTTCAGGGAGACCTTTTGTTCCTGCTTACCTTAAGATCTGATTACAAAGTGTCCAACGGATTTTGTTTCAAAAGTATTTCGATTCATTTTTACATAGAGATCGTTCTTTTAATGGAGTATGAGATTAAAAAATATTTGTAATTACATCAACTGATACGCGAATCTTTATATTAGTGACGATATTTGTCATTGTAAATCAAAATACCACATTGCATATTGTTTCATGACTGTAGGTGTATTCATTTTAAGGCTGTCATTCGACAATGAAATAATTGTGACTTTATCTTTTTAGAGACATCCTCACTTCCAGATGGCATTTGGTTCACGTCCATTGTCGTTTACAATAAAGAGTTTTACTTTAACAACAAGGGGATTGAAAGCTGCCCTCCGGTAAGTTTCAGTAAAACATCTTATTTGTAAATACATATATGTTACTTTTCCATGGTCCATTGATCCATAATTACTAGCTCTAATATAAAACACTGGCTTTTGTCCAAAAGAGTATATATATATTATAGGGACATATATTTTTTATTTACTTGTCATATTACATCATTATAAGTTAGATAACTCAAGATGTATTTATGTGTCTGTGTGTGTATGTACTTGCTATAAGTTGTCAACCAAAATGTGTTACTTTGTCTAAGATATAGGAAGGACGTTCCCTCTCTAGCGTCATATACCGAGTGGTCTATTAAAATTTGAACACTTTGAACTTTAAGCCTTAATAAGATTTAATTTCTTTAAAAACAATATAATTTCAACAAAATTAATACTTTAAATAGTTTTGTGTCCGAGCTCTGTTAATCATTAATGAAGCCATCCTTAGCGGCAATTATGGCTTTAATGGGGTGGCAGAATGTATGGCACCAGCTGCAGATGTAGTCCTCTGTCATGGCGTCATAGTGCTGGATGACAGTGGCTTTGAGGGCCTTGTTGTTTGGATGACAGTCGCTATAGGTCTTCCCCTTAATATACACCCAAAGGTGTAGTCGAAGGGTTTATTTCATTGCTGCTGTCAAAAGTGGTCTCTCCAACATTACAAGGCTCTTTCCGCCCACTTTTTTTATAACTCCCTGGAAAGTCTGGTGTTAAACCCCGAGATCTCTTACATTTTAGGGGGTTGACCTGGGTTTTGTTCGTTAACTCCTCCGGGTCCAGTTTGATCTTTTTGACAGACACCTTCTTCCTTCGGACTTGGTAATGACGTAGACGGTGTTCTTGGAGACGCCCAATTGCTTGGAGTGCGCAAATGGAAATTCGTCAACCACGTTCAAGTATCATTTTCTCGACTTGTATCTAAGCTAGAGAGCTTAGGTTGCTTTGTTTTGTAGTTAATTGCTTAACCTTTATACATATCGAAATATGAATTAATTTCAACCACTCATTAATTATTGAATAAGTAAGTAAGTACTCAGATTTCAATAGACCACCTTGTGCACATTAAGATCTTTATTTCAATAGAAAAAAGTAAGACCTCATCAATTGTTGATACTAAGTATACTTATTATAAAATCTGTACAGTTCACGTTATCGGTCATTGAAAAATGTTACCAAAATGAATCCACCTTTTACAATAGATCATTTTGACAAATATTATTGTAAATCATGGACAAAATTGGGCAGGAGTGGACCATAGGGGAGTTTAAGTTAGGCCAAAAGATTGATCATTTGTCATGTTTATATTGTATAAATAATAATATGTAAATTTATAAAAAATGTCACACCCCCCTGTAGTAATTTTAAACTCCATCTATGAAGTGAAAAGTTTTTCCAAATTATATGCAACTATATCATTTCATTCTTCAAACTGCACAACTATGATAATAGAGACACTCAGTGGTGGTCCTAACCCTTTTTTGTGGGAATCAAGTCCCATCTCCCCCTCCCCCCAAGAAAAAATAGTTTCGGAATCCCCATAAAAATTTTATATAAAAATTGTACAAGCTGCAATTTTGTACAAGTTCTACAATTCATATTTTTAACAACTTTAGAGATCAAGGGTTTCTTTTTTATTTTCCTTTTTTTTTTTCCATCAAATGATGGAAAATGTACTCTTGTACTTCTATTTCATATAGGTAATCAAATGCAGGTTCGGAGCAAATGACTTCAATGCTTCTCCATCAAAACCGGCAAAAGGAATTTCCCTTTCTATTTGACTGTTACCTAAAAGGATGTAAGCAAATATACACTTTTTGAAAGATAAACACACATATATTTTTTAAAAGAAGGAAAATGAATTTATGATTGGTTATATAAAGTTAAAATTTACGAGACATAAATATTTATTCGAGAGCCATCAATCAAAAGTACGTGTGTTTTTAAATGATGGATTGAGGGATGACGTAAGACGTCCAATGCTCAATTTTTGCAGTGTCTTGGATGAAGAATCATGTTTAAAAAACAATTTTAATTGAACTGATGTTTGTTTCAAACAATTGTTGTCACGATATCAATATTTTAAAACCGGTTTCGGTACAAATATTTGTAGCGGGATAAAATAGATATTTGCCTATACTTTTTCGACAATGTTTAATGTTGTTAAGGGAAATAACATACACTAACATAGGCATTTAACTTACGTCATTATACATTTAATAACGTCACATATTTTTTGAACGACTCATGATTCAAATGTATGGAACACTACAAACGTGATTATTTTTAAATTTTTACTCTCAAGTAAATGTGTGGAATCGGCAGTAGTGAGCCAATTCCAATAACCAATTCTTTAAAAAAGGCCGATTCTGATGCATCGCTACAACCCTATAGTTTAATGGTTCTAGGTAATTAATCTGGTGGAGCAAAAGCTCCAATTACGCAAACTTTGTTATGAAAAACATCATTTTTGATAAGTAGTTTGTACAATTATAAATCTATAACATTTATTATAATTGTAATTTTATAACAACATCACGTGGTATTTTAACCCACTCTTCAATTTGAGAGTAATATTTAAATGCCCCAAAAATTGTGATTGAGGCAAAAGTGATGGACTTTATTGCATATTTACAAAATAAACTGTATAATTTTGAGTTAGTGAGGTAACGTTGTGACCTATAAAATCAATCTGATCGAGATACAAAGGTAAAGTTGGAACGATTATAAAAAAAAAATAGAAAATGTTAAATATATTATAGAGCAAAATCAACACTGCCAAATTTACTGGGGTAAATCTCAAGTAACAGAATCCATTATAGTACCTGCTCAAATGCCCTAGTAACTCCATATACCAAACAAAACTATTTCAAATATATATTTATAATTGTTCCGATGATCTAAACAAACTCTTGACTCAGTTGTAAATATTTGATGGACGTTAAAAAAAAATAGTTGTTAGCTCAGAAAATAGCTAATTATATGTTTAAAAATAAAACATTTGACATTTGAGCACAAGGGGATATTTTTTTTATTTTCTTTTTGCAATGATAAAAAAAAATATTCCTCGTGATAATTTCCTTTAATGATCTTATAAGAAAAAATATATATAGATATTAACACTTATCAGTGATAATATTTAAGCCAAGGATGACAACAATGCAGTGAGTAGGTGGAATGCACAATGTGTTATGCAACATTTCATAGAGGAGGTGAAGGTTCTTTTAATTGTTATATGAAACATACTTTAGGTTCATGATATGCCCATAAATGTGTTTGAAGAGAAAGTAAATTATCTTTATATCCACATAAATCCCCTATAGATAAGTGACATGAAAAGGTTTATTTGTTGGTAGTTGAATATTCTGGGTATTGCCAAGTTATCTTTGAACTTATGAGACGGACTTAATGTAGGTCAGATAATTAATTTGTCATTGATGTTAGAAGATTGATACTACAAATACATTCCAGTCCATGTGAGCACATCATTTGCATCTATGCAAGTGCGTTTGCTGGATAATATATATATTTAAATTTATTAGACAAATAATCCTAACTTTAATATATTTTAAATTTCAAAAATCCATAGCTATTCACAAAAAAAAATATTTTTTTAGAAAAATTATTCAAAATTTTCTTTATTTGGGCGGGAGCTACAGCCCCTCCAGTCTATCCCCTTTGGATTTCCCTGCTATGGTGTAGACTAAACAGGCAGTAACAGTACAGATTGTGGACCCAAAACTTGAAGTAGCAGTACTTAATTACGAAAAACCTGATTCTTAGGGAATCAAGAAAAGAAAACTCAAACCCAATCTGAGATATGTTTAAATACTTTATTTTTTATTGACTACCTGACATCCTGGCCGTAAAAATTACCAAACTTCAGGCGACCAACTGTCCTCTTTTACAAGGATAATTCCTCTATTTACACCCTGTACGGACAGGGACGTCGGAGCTTAGAGTGAGTAGGGTTGCTGAATGACAAATTCCATTTTTACTTTTATTACTTATTCAAAAAAAAACACCCACAGGACTTACGATATATAAACTCAATTAAATCTACCGAGTGATCCATTAAAATCTGAATAGTTTCAATTGTAAACTTCAACAAGTTATTAAATAATTAACAATAGAATTTCAACAAAATTAATACTTTTAATAGATGTGTGTCTGATCTACCGTAACCATTAATGTAGCTAATATTTTTGGATCACAGACATTGCAGGCCTTACTCTCGACATGCAAACAATAGGTATATTGACGGGGTTCGCACCAGCCTGTAGAGGGCCAAAAGTATCCAAAAAGTGTTCAAAATACCTCAAAAGACTCATTCAATAGAGTCTTACAACGGAGGAGATGGGTTTATTACAAATCTGGTGTCAAAAGAAGCCTCTCCACCTTCACAAGGCTCTTTCTACCCACTATTTTTTAGCTCCCTAGATAATCTGATGTGAAGCTTGCAGATCTTCCACATGGGTCATAATGGGCTTGAGAGGATTGGCCTGGGCTGTTTTCTTTAACTCCCCAAGATCTTGTTTGGCCATTTTGACAGATTGTGATCCTAGAGTCGTCCAACTGCTTCGAGTGCATGAATAGAAATTCGTAGATGACGTTCAACTGTAATTTTCTCGACTAGAGAGGTCAAGTTTGTATTGCTGAGTAACTAATTGTTTATCCTTTCATATATTGAAATATAAATTAATTTCAATCACTCATTCTTAATTAATTATTGAATTAGTAAGTGTTTGGATTTCAATTAATCACACGGTAATCCAACGGCCACCTGTTTTTAATTTGTAACTGCCATTATTTTGTTAATTAAGTGTCCTTCTTTTGGAAAAAATACTTAAAGTAAACCTACCAAATAGCTACATGTCTTTATTCTCTCGTTCTTTTCGAAGCAAATGTTGTGATATTCAATAACGACTGTTATCTTATTTTCTCTTATGAATGAATATACTCCATTTTATATTGAATAGGAGCATTCGGCTTTAAAAAAAAAAGGGAAAACTAATATATACATGTTTTTCTTTGCAATTTTTGTACATATCTTTATATTTCACATCTCATGAAGACTCACGTTAAAATCTTAATCCATAAATTCTATAAAAAGATCAATGTAATTCACAAATATTCCCCTTTGTAACAAAATCCAATTATAATTATTTCTAAAGAAAATATATGTTAGGTCTATTTACTTGAAATAAGAAAAAAACATTCATTTGTTTTTGTTTGTTTGGACTATAAATCAAGATCAAATGTTTGTTGAGAGTTTAAGATAGAAAAAAAAAGTAGCTCACCATTAAAAATGTAGACAATGAAAGTGAATGATTTATGAAAGTTGAGAATATAGTTTGCATAAATAACAAATAATATATAGTTTTCCCTTCAAAAATTTATACACTTCCATATATTATCTGAACATTCGAACAATCGAAAGTAAAAGTGTATAAAAGTAAGACTAATTTTTTCAAAATGATATACATCTACATAATATATTGATAAAAAAATGCAATAACATATAAAAACAGATTTGATTCCTTCAAATTTTATTAGTACAGCTCTTTTGACATATTAAAATCTCTCATTAAATCGTAATAATATATGTATTATTGACGAGTGCTACTAAATTGGGACTAAATATATATATGCAGTAACTAATATAATTATTATAATTCATAATGCAACTATAATGTTTTACATGATTAGTGATGCAAATCGTTAGCATTTGGAGCATATTAAAAAAAAACGAAACCGAAATCACGCCGGAGTAGTAAATGTTGAGATTACTAATTTCTTCAACGTAGACAAGTCTTTTGTCTGTAGAAGAAACTGGAAGTGTCTAGGGGTGATTACAAATGAACAGCAAAAGTTATAATCCTAAAATGAAGTCAGACCACCCGAGGGATCAGGATTTCATTGTAAATTAGCAAAAAAAAAATTGATAATGAACAATGATAATTCATTGGCAAAGATCAAAAATGTTCCAACATATTTATACAGAAGTGTGTAGCAGATGATTTGTGATACAAATACATAAATGGTGGGAAGAGCTCAACTTCTAAAGGAAAATACATAGGTTAATCTGGTTATCATAATTTATTTGTTTTAGTTTGTTGCATCCAGTATTTGGCCTCTAAGCTCACTAGACCTCAATCATAAAGACTTCTTTGACTGAGGCACAGTGGAGCTACACACCTACACATACTTTTGCAAAACGAAATCTAAGATGATGTCTAAGAGAAATTCTGCCAAAGATCATCTAGACCTTCTCCTGTTTCCAAGGTAAAATCGATGCCTTTATTGATGCAAAACTTAACTATATTAAATCATACTATGGCAATGATTTTTATTAATATTTTATAATATATGTATCTATAAGAGCTTAGGAAAAGAAAAGGCACTGTTCATTTTTGCTAACTCAAAAAAAAGTGTGGGCTAAAAAATGCAAAACGATTAACAAAACTGAATATGATAAAAATAGTTTAAGATATGCATCTACAAATAGAGGTTTTGTAACTTAGTATTCCATAAAGTTGCGATACATTTTATATTCCTCTTAGAATATTTAAAATGAAAAATTATTATGAAATAATACAGGATATTTGAGACAATTACAATTGATCCATTTGAATTGTATAAATTTTCTTTGTTATATTGAAAGAAAATTAATAGTTTTTTCCAATTTTTTTCAAGATATTGAATAACAATTGTTTTTCAGGGTTAAATTTTTTTTTTTTTTAAGTTTCTTTTGATAATACTTTTTATTGTTTTTGTTTTAACTTACACCATTTGAGTTATTGATTATTTCGAATCAGTTGATGAAATTTATACACATTCAAAAGTCACTCGTTGAAGATACATTTGAGGTATTGTAACACCCAGAACAAAGAAGACTGATGCAACAAAGGATGTTATTTACACGTTAAAGCAAAAATGTTTGTTGTCTTTGGAGGCTCTGAGTAAACTTGTGATATTAAATTACTCTGATCTATAAAATAAATTAAATTATATTTTAATCTCCTTGAATACAATGAAAGTTAATATTAAATAGAGTGGACAAATTTTTCAGAAAAAGGACCTAATTAAATACATTCTAATTTTTGAAGAGCTACATTCAGAAAACAACATTTTATAGTAATATAATTCCTAATATAGAAAAATGAAATTATTATATTATAAAGTATATGATTTGATAACCTCAAATAATCAACCAGTTATATATTTTTGTGTCGTCCCCATTTTTTAAGCTTCTTATACACTATTATTAATTCGAACATGAAATTATTGAACTTTGTATTATTTGGAACAGTTTACTACCCTTAAGTACAGATAAATAGTATCTTTAAGAAGAATGATCTACTTACCATTTAATTTTAGGTAAGTTTTTTTATACTTTTAGAGAAATATTTAAAAGATATGCTAAAAAGTCATTTATGTTAATATATTTTTTTAACTATTTAATTGTAGAACTGAATCACAGTAATTACGCTTCATAAAAACTTTTGCCAGACCAAATGACGCCCATTTCTCTTATAAAAGATTAGGATAGTGTAAGTTTCTCCATTTAATATGCATGTATGGACCAATAGATAATTAATTTCGTTACCTTTGTTGTATCACGCAACCTTCCCTCCAAAAAGATACTGAAAAAAGGCTTTTATCATCCGGTATAGCCAAATAAATCAACCATCTTCCTGAGCTACCATCCCCCCCCCCAGCCTCCCCTCATGGCCACCCTTTGAATATCGTTGTCTTATGTAAACTTATTTTTCGGCGCCCCTGCTGGAGCTTGGGGAACTATGCACTCCTCATATAAGGTAGTTAGGGCCCTGTTTGTATTTAATATCATTTGCTGGACCCGGATTTACTAGTTACACCACATGTTTTAAGTGCCTTTACCAAACCGAACCAAGACCAAAGACCAGAACCGAGACTAATAAAGCTGAACTGAGACTGAGACCAATAGAACTTCTGAATCTGAGCCGGGCACATCCTTGATAGTATGCCATGTTCTTAGAAATAAATTGTGTGTATAGTACACGTATAATAATAGGGAGATGTGGAACCTTTAAAGAGTCTTATTCAAATGTAATTAGTGGAAAAACTACTTACTTGTCAGAATCTCTTAAGAGATTCTGACAATAGAAGACAACCTACTCTGATAAAAAATAATCCTTTATTTTCTTATTTCAAATTCAATAAAAATCTTATTTTGGTACGTTATGTTAAAATTGACAAGAATGAATTAAATCAGCTCCAAATAGTTCAGGGAATAGCAAAAGTGATGTAACTATTCTCGTTCTGCATTAAGTACGAGTATACATTATATTCGTTAATATAAAATTATTTGATGATATAAGATATTTGTTCATATTATAAAAAATTAAATGTAATCAAGTTATAAATACCAAAATATCATCTTTTGTTACCAAGGGAATGACTACGTCATAAATAGAAATCAATATTTTTTTCAATATTATTATTTCAAAATAATTACTACGATTTCAGTACAAAAATAAATATGAAAAAATTACAATCTTAAATATATATTGTAATTTATTCAATTGAAATGAATTTAAACAGACCTGCATTCAGGTCTACGTTTTTTTAGTCCTGATGCTCTAAACAGGGGCATTTTTAGGGGTTGTGACCTTTTCGAATAACATACTGCATAGAACTTGTAAATTTTACATATATAAATAAAAAACAATTGTACATAGACCCAAGAAGTAGAAAAAAAGAAAGTTCGTTTTAAGTTTATTAAAAATTACTGAAGAGGACTTGGCCTATTCTTATCCAAAACCAACTAAATGAAAATAATCTATTCTAAGAAAAGACGTCAGTCCATGAATAATGTTATAAATAAATTTATGTTATTCGAAAGGTCATTTTATTTTCTAAAACAAAGAAAAAAAAAATTAAATTAAATGTAAAATAAGGATTTTTTTTTTGGCGGGAGGCCACACACTCTCTAAAACTATCCCCCCTGACTCCGAGTCCACATACTCCAATTACCAACTTGAGTCAGGACTGAGATAATACAGCTCTGAGTGAATGAAATATCAACGCCAAATATATACTCCAAAAAATTGATATTTAATTTAGCTTACAACCAATTTAAAATACCACAAATATGTCATTACTTACTCCTTGGTCGTCCCAGACAATAATTAAAAAGAGGAGATGTAGTACATCCATAATTATTTTCGAAATTGAAACTTGTGATATTTATGACAACTATTAAAATCTGGACGAGTTTAAATTTATCACAAAATATCTCTGTGAAAATACTGAAATACTAAGACATATTTTTCTGATAACAAGTCAAGTACGACTTCAATTGGTTCTGAATCAAAACCAAGTTCGAACTTACACAATTCAAAGTCTCATACGAGTTCGATTTCAAATCCGTACACGTTTTACAGCATACAATTTTTGACCATTTCTAAAATAAGTAGACAGTATTGATAGTGCAGTGAATATGTGAAAAAAATGTTCGAAAGAAATATATTGACCTCTGTCTGTAGCATAAAGTTGTTGTTTTTTTTGTTTTTTTTAAATTCTTAGTCATGATGAATATAAGACCTTTATATTAAGAAAAGGAACTTGCAATTTAAACACCTTGTAACTTATGCTCATAGGAATATCAAAAGCAATGAATACTTAAAATATCATTTTTTATCATTAATATTTACATAACTTAAGTAACCTACATAGGTAATATATCTTTCTTTAATTTGATACTCTGAAATCTTAGAAGCAATAGCGGTAGTCTTTTTCTCTTTCAAATCTACTAAATTGAACAATAGATGTCTCAGCAATCATTTTATTTCTATCTCTCTCTCTCTCTTTGTATATATAACATAAGTTTCACTATCCTCATCATTCACAACATGTGTTCCTTACGTGGATGGGTTGTACGTAAGTGTAGGTGGCTCTCACAAAGAAAGAGAGAGAGCAATGAGTAAAGAAATAAAATAGAAAGCACCTAGCGCTTGCCAACTTTGTGTATCGAAACAGCACATCAAGTTCAAAAAACATACACAAACTCTATTAGAAAGTTTGATAAGCACATAGGTCACACATTGGATATTTGTCTAAAATTAAAGTTCTAATTAGCCGGTACTCGCAGTTCTTTAAATTAAGGTAAGTTCTTCTACTAATCAATTTTTATAATTATGGACTAATGAACAATTATATTTGACTCAGCAGAATATTTAAATTTAAATTATCATCACACTCTTCAACTATTTATAATATTTATCTTATTAACCTTGGAGAAGACTGGCAAATTTCACTTATATTGACTTTTTTTTTAAAAAGAACATATTTGAAATTAATAGATATCCATTATTATCTGGATACATATTGATTCAACAGAAAAAGAACCTTGATTGAATTTTAAGAAAATAAAAACAATGTACATCCATCCCAGTAATTTAATTCATAAAACTAATTTTGCCACTATATGGTCTTTCAAATAAAATCTATAAATTTGTAATGATTTTGTTGAGCGATGCACTTTACTACATGAAGTCTAATTTATATCACTCCCAAGGGCTTATATTAAAGGATTTTTTTATATAGATATAGACAATAATTATTCGTCAAAGAGTGCATATGTAATTGTATAGATATAGGTTTTGTATTGAAGGATCACATTAAATATTCAAACTCCATTTGTACTAAAGTTGTTTTGGAGGAAAAATTGGGCTAACATTAGAAATGGTCTTTCATTCTATTTAAAGAAATGAAATCATTACTTAATGTTATTGTCATTTGGGCTTATAGTGCTAACAAAGAAAAACATAAAAGTAGTAATATAGAAAATAATTGCATTAATTATGCTTGTTTAATAATACTATCCTACAGATATGTGCCTGAATATGCATTGAAACATAAAATAAAACATTAAGACACATATTTTTCAAATTACTCATTTGAAATTAGAGCAAAAAAAAAGAAAAAGATGTAAAAAAAGTCAAGTATAAATTACGTATAATCTACAACGATTCTGTCTTTCTTATTTTGTAGGGCCAAACAAATCTAGGATCCAAAGTCACAAAAAAAGAAAACATTGGATCAACAGAGATCCCTTACGCCATATTCTTTGAATATATATTAGTTCTAGCGGACACAAAATACAAGTAATTATATACTACTATCTTATATTATTTTATTTTTTTATTTGCCGTATATATATTGTTATAGTTCTGGAACATTCTGTTTGCAAGAAAGAGATTCACACTGTTTTACGAATGATATATGTCAGTTCCTATGCTCAGAACAGCTCCCTAAATACGCTCTGCACTTTCCTGAGGAGAACACGAATAGAGAGTGAGTTACATATTTATAATTAGGATTTAGGGAGAATTCATATTTTGTATTTCTAGACTAATCGAAGAAATAATTAACTCCATTGCATTCAAGAGTGGGACACTTGGGATTTCATACGCTAAGAAATCATATTTAAATAATTCCTTTGAATTCATTCGAACTCAACGTGAGCCAAGTCCGGATTTATTGGAAATCGAGCGACAGATTGAAGAGTTAAAGTAAGATATAGATTATTTTATTTATGGATGCACCTGAATTACCCTATTATTTATTAATTTTTTAGTTAATATTTAATACACTTTTAAAAAAATCCCAGTAAACGACAATAATACTTTTAACTTTAAAAAGTATAATTAACAACACTGTCTTGGTCTTGTCTGAAGAAGTGAATACATATAGTAGGAAAAAATATGACCTTTCGGTGTGTTGCAAAAATAACGTGGTCATCTTGACCATTCGGAGATAAATACGAGATGTAAAACGTCTTAGTAGCAAAGTTGCTAAGACGTTTTATTAGATTAACTCCAATTAGCCGTGAGTGAAAGGAAATAACACACAAATCTCACTCCGTATGATCAAAGATATCGGAAGAAATGACAACAATGTCGATTCTCAATTTCACTCCAAGTTCAAACAAGAACTTACACGTTTTACTCCCAAGCCATTTGTCAGTATTACTCTCCATTTTTTGTAAGCTTACGCACTTTATAACTAAATCTTTCTCAATCACTGACTCATTAAAATCTGTAGAATATAATTTCCAAAAAAATATATAATATTAATTGCCTGAGCTCTCTGAGTCAATAATCTAGCCACCTCTACTAGCGGTAATGATGGCTTCCAGGCGGCGGCAGAAGCCCTGAAAACTACTGCTAGCTGACAGTGGCTTTGAGGGCCCCGGTGGTTGGATGACGGACACTGCAGGACCTGTCCTCGACTCGGAGGAGATGGTTTTTTATTTATTGCTGATGTCAAAAGTGGCTTTTTCACCCTCACAAGGCTCTTTTTTATAGCTTTCTGGAGAGTCTAGAGTAAAACACCGAGATGTCTTGCATGGGACCTCATGGACTTGAGAGAACTGGCCTGGGTTATTTTCTTTAACTCCATGAGGGTTCATGCAAGATATATCGGAGTTTCACACCAGTTTTGCCTTTTTGACAGAGCCTTTATTCCTTGCCAGCATTTTGGACTTGCTGACGGCGTAGGCGGTGATCCTGGAGACACCCAACTGCTTGGAGATCGCAAATGGAAATTTGTCAATCACATTCACGTCTCATTTTCTCTACTTGTGCTTAAGATAGAGAGCTTAGATTTGTTTTGTTTTGTAACTTATTTCTTAGGCTTTGATGTATCGAAATTTGAATTAATTTCAAGTACTATTTTTCCATTAGTTATTAAAATTAGTAAGTGTTGAGATTTCAATGGACCACCCGGTACATGTCACTGGACATTATCCCATTTCTTAACATATTGTTTACGATTATCCTTCAAGTAAAAGTCCTAAGCGAGTAGTAGTTGTGTAACAACCTTCAATTGTTATTTTTATTAGGTGCTTTTGCCGATTACTGATTAATATTAGTTTATAGGGTACATCATTAGTTTCATTTATGTAGAATAAGATATAATTTTTCTTTTAAATAGATTATTGCAAACTCAACGACTCAGTTCCTCAAGAGATGAGTCACCAGAAATCATTCCATCAATAAGAACAAAAAATAAAGTTCTTAAGCAACGCTCCAAAAAAACCAAACGTGTAGCCTTTAAGGAAAAAGTCGAAATCATCCTTGATAAAATATATCCAGAAGAATATACACAGTCCAATACCAACAAAGAAGAAACAATTGAAATAATGGCTGATGAACGAATTGAAGAGACGTTTCCTCAAGAGGAAGCTGAGGATGTTCCTAAGAAGCCAACCAAACCTCGCGAACCAGTAATTACCTTTAGAGAATTTAATGTAGGCTAACATAGATAATTAGTCATTCATGTACATCAACTAATTTATTGATATATTGTAGCATGTTGAAGATTTTGAGGACTTAGTTCGTACAATCGTTACCCTTTTATCAGCTGAAGAGCAAGATCGTTTGCGAGAAATGGAAGATTGGATAATAAAGAACGAAGGAACATGGGTTTTGGCCGAGGGTTTCAACGCATTTTTAGGTACTATTGACATGAATGATAATATTTACGTCTTTGACAACTGTTTATATATTCTTAATTTTAGGTCGAGTCTTACATGATAAAAATCTTCCAAGTGATGGACGTGTAGCTTTGCTCAGACTCATGGCATATGGAGCTTCTCAAGATGATATCGTCCTTTTACTTCACATGGATCGCAAGGATCATTTGGTAATGAATTACGCCCAAGAATTCGATCGTCTTCCCATAAAAGAACAAGAGACTATTGCCTTAATGGTATTAATATATACTTATATTCAATATTCAAATATTCAAACGTCATTACTTTTTAGTTTGCAAACCTCTTTGAAACAAACTCTGCATCAGAATGGTTATTATACATTTCCGAATGGGATTTAGGAAGTCAAGCCCTTTCTAATATTCGTGTAACTACTAAAGTAGCTGTCAATGCTCTTTTGGGTGATACTCCAGCCCTTCAAAACTATGGTGCTGCCATAATGCATAACCTTGGAACCAAGGAGGTAAAAGCTGTGGTGTGTATCAAAATTTGATTTTTTTTTTCTAAAGACTAAGATATTTGCTTGCTCAAGGGGTAACAACCTTCAATACCCTATGGAATAATCAAATATTATTTGAGTGCAAAGAAACCATACACGCCATTTCTATTAGACTATACATTTTATACTATAAATAGAGATGTGAAAATTGTTAAAATCCTCGTGAGTGTTAATTTAAAAAAGAAAAATATGTTGGCAACCTGCAAGATACTATTTATCTTATTAATGATTCTTAATGCTATAAACCATGTCGCAAAAAAATGTTGTAAACTGTAGTAAATTTATGATCTCCCTTAAATCTATTACCCTACGCAAGATGGCGCTTTTAGAATGCTACAGATGGTGTTACAACATCATCTGTAACTCGCAACGTATGCAACTATTTCTTTCATTCGCCGAATTCGCCTAGCTAATTTATATTAAACATAGAAGTTGTACCTATGGTTGGTTATAGGCTAATGTTAATTTATACTCAACTCACCGAGTGTACAGAAAAGTGTCGTATATATCACTATATTTCGACAAATATTTATAAAATAGTTTCTGCTTTTTAGCTCTGGTTATTACTTCCTATTTAAACAATTCAAAAGTATTATCCAGTAAGGAGTACTATAGTTTAGTTAGTAATCCCTCAACTCATGATTAGCAACATATACTTTTTATTAAACTTACAAGATTTTGACAATTCTTACATATCTAACTGATATATATGTATCCAAAATATTATGACATTAAGTGATTATAAAACCTTGTCTCAATATACCAAATTATAAAAGTACTTAAATTTTTCTACCAGGTATTCGATGACGTTTGCTCAGAGCTAGCTATGGCCATTTTACAATACTTTAATGGTAGTCCATCTGAGGAAAACATTTTCCGCTGTATGAAGGGTCTTTCCAAATTTTGTGCCATTGCACACAGAGAAGTACCTCAACTAGTAAAAATGATTGGACCTGAGCCTTCAAAATTCAACGGAATGTCTGCAAGGATTGATGAATTAATATCACAAATCAACGTCCGTCTTGCCTCCGTTCCATCCTTTTAACATCAATGAACCTTCATCATATTTAAAGAGCATATTTTTATAACCAATCTCGTTAGTTTATTCATTCATATTATCTACATTTATTGAGGAACTTGTTATTTTGATGTGACTTGTGAGGAGCAGCACACAAATGATCCTCTCGTTAAGTTATGCACAAATCGTAATTGTTTATACATAATAATATAATTAAAACGATAAATGAAAATATATTATGAAAAGAAAAGAAACAACTTTCATATGCTTAAGTTTTTTAACAAAACAATTGACTCCTTTGGTATTAACATAACAACAATCTTGAACATCCAAATTTATCATTTTACTTCATATACAGGGTGGAGACTTTAAATCTGCAAAAAGTTTAGACCTCAATATTTTGGCAATTGAGAGATCTATGTTTATAAAAGTGTAATACAATTTGACTAAAAAAACTATATTAGAAAAAACTACATAATACGAACGCTGTCATTATTGCGTGCATCTGTTCCAAGCGCACACTCAAGGACATAAAATGGTGATGTAGTTTTGAAAAAAAATCTAAATATTATTTTTTTTTTTTAAATAAACTTTCCAAAATCCATAGTTATAAACAAAAAATTAAATTTTTTGGAAAGAAATTTCAAAATAAATTGGTTTTTATCTCAAAATTTTCATTTTTTTTTTTTTTTAAATTAAATAATTACTCTGTACATTCATTTCATACATCTATACACTCCAAAGAAACACATATCAACTTCATCACAAAATAGTATTAATAAATCAATACAACAATAGTGACTATCATTTGTTATTAATTGTTCAAACAAACAAACAAAAAATAAGCTTCGGTTATAACAAAATATTCAAATATTACATTTTTTTGGAAAAAAAATTCAAAAATCCACAACTATTTACAAATGGTTAATTTTTTTCGAGATAAATCATTCTGACTTACTTTTGTGTTGAGGGCCAACGAATTTGAGTCATTGTGCGTTTATTTTGAGAGTGTAAAATATCTTTATTGATGCATTTTCATAGTTTCATATCCAAGGTCAACAAACATTTTGTTATTGTTGGCCATCAATGATTATTCTGGATATAGCTTTATACTGTAAATGGAAAAACAGTTTAAGTCATTTTTTTTTTTCTTATTTAAGATTATTTTGAATATTATATTTAATACTTTGTTATACTTGACTCCTGATTACGAATTACTGTGAGCTGTGAAAAAAATCCTGTGCGCAATCATTGATAATGAAATAATTAATAATTGTGTCATGCTAGATAAAATTTTATTTTATATTCTCAAAATATAAAGCTTAAATTCCATAGTATTCCTTAGTTACTAAAAGGATCCTGATATTACCCACAATCCCTTAATTTAAAAATTGTACAAAAAAAGTACAACCGTAATAATAGCATATAACTTTATTTTTTCAACAGGCTCCTTCGATAACTTCCTCTTGATGTACCCAAAAATACTAAAGTCCCCCTCGAATCGAAATTTAATCGTAAGTCTTTGCTTCTTTCGTGTCAAAGTTGAGTTGCAAACATTAATTCCAAGTCCTTTCCTCTCATACTTCAATATTTACTATCTGGAAACTTAAAAAAACATTTTGTGAGATTGTTCTACAGGACAATTTTCTGGTTATCGAGAAATCGTACTCTTTTCCTCTTTTGCTGGTTTTACTTCAAAAGGCTTCTTCCAACTTCAATGTAAAAGGTCTGACAAATAAATTGGTTTCTTATCTAAATTTTCTTACGAACACTTGTGCACTTTTTATATAAGGGGCTTGTTTTTGGGAATTTTTTGAAGAAAAAATCCAAAAATTAGACAAAATTTGAAAAATTAAAATTTTCTGAAAAGAAATTGAAAAATTAATTTTTTTGGAAAAAAATTTCAATACCCTACAGTACTTCTTCAAAAATTTCAAAAATCCAAAGTTATTCTCAAAAAATTTAATTTTTTCCAAAATTTCAAAATCCAGGGCTCCTTACAAGAAATTGCAATCCTTAAGAAAAAAAATTCTAAAATTAAAATTTGAAATATTAAATTTTTGGGAGAATGTTTAATTTTGACTCAAAACGGAGCTCCGTGCCATCGCATCTCTAAGAGCCAGGCTTCATGAGATACAAC
The DNA here is from genome assembly GCF_016086655.4 of Lepeophtheirus salmonis. Taxonomy (NCBI): domain Eukaryota; kingdom Metazoa; phylum Arthropoda; class Copepoda; order Siphonostomatoida; family Caligidae; genus Lepeophtheirus; species Lepeophtheirus salmonis. The sequence continues at coordinate 37,783,397 of NC_052131.2, forward strand.
TTTCCAGACTTTTGGCACCTCAACATGTGGCTTCTTGAGATACAAACCCCTTGAACTACTCTATCTAGGTGCATCTGGTGAAGAGGGTGTTTACTTTTTCTCACAGAAGTACCCTCCTTTCATCAAGGAGCGGCCGAAGCTCAAGTCTGACTATACTTATATTCAAGGTCTTCAAGTGATTTAGGCCTCGTATTGAGAAAGTAATTGGAGATGAGCCCTTACATAATGAATAAATGTTGTTCCAAGCACTATTTTCAGATGGTTTTGTCAAATAACTGTAGTCACAAAGTCTTTTGTTTAAATTTTACTCTTGAGAAATTGAAAATAACAAAATGTGTATCACTAATTAAAATGAACCCTTTATTATTTAAGTGTTTGAGAGTAATTGAGTCCCAAATTATCAGTTATAAGAGCCAACTCGTACGTTGACACGTTGATTTATATTGGGATGACATAGATAGGGCGAAGGTAATTAACTTTACTTATGAATACATATAGTATATACTTCAAAAAATATATCCTCGATAAATAACTTGGTACCCATACGGTCTTACAAAATGGCGACGTAAAGCTTGCAGTAACTAAGAGATTCCTCTCTAAGACGCCCCAAATTGGATAGCTCAGAGGTTTGAGGTCAGAGCTGAAGGAGGGACACATAGGGGCAGTCCAGAGGTCAGCTATATTGTTTTGGTTGTATCGGGTTGTAATGGACTTCTTGATGTGTTAGGCATTCGGGATGGAGATACGAATGGTCTAGCGTTATTGCTCTGACAACAGCGTAAAGTAGATTGCACACACGTTGCCCTTTTTTGTTTCTCCGATATTTTTACACTTAGAGATATGAAATAAAACAAGTTTAATTATTTAGCTGCAGTTTAAAATAAAGGCTATCAAATCGTAATTAAATACAAGTGTTAGTTTTGGGGTCGCACTATGAATGTTCTAATTCATAATTGTTCAATTTATTTATAAATAAACAATTATTCAAATTTTATTAATATCTCATTCTTAAAACTGACCGTAAGGGAGTATACAAAATGGAGTATGCACATTTTTCCCCGCTTCATATAACCAAGGTTTCTTGCTTTTTTCTTTTCTAGAATTTTATACATAGTGATCAATTCGGGGGTTATTTTTCAATGATAATATATGGTATGGCTTTCAAAATTGTGTGAAAGCAATTAGTTAATAATTACATAATGTATAAATGCAAGCCAAAAAAATGGAGGTGAAAATTTAAAAGAATGAAACCTTATTGGCTACAAAACAATCATTTCATTACTAAAATATCAATACTTGTTTTACGATCTATTAACATATATGTAATACACACATTAAATAATAAAAAATATTTCATAAATTGTGAAATATCTTTCATCATAGATCCAACAAATATTTTTAGAGTATGATAATTGTTTTTCTTCAAATATTACTTCGAAATCTTAATAAATAGCCATCATAAACATGAAATAGAAGCCTTCAAATAATGTTTTTTTTAACGGATTCTACATATTTTATACCTCAACACTCAGTGGTGCAAAAAATGGCCAATTTCTCAAAATATATATATATTATTTTAATTTATGTATCTTCTATTAATATCAGTAAGGGGATTTCTGGTGTTTCTAATCAGTATTTATTTCCATTTTTTTGAATTCTTTATACCTGTATCTGAGAGTCAGAAATAAATTAGATCTCAGGATATTCCCAAGGGAGTTCCTATTTGAGGTTTTTAAAGACACTACAATGGTGACCCCGTCAAAACAAATTATGAGAGTGTAAAGTATTCCTTAAGACTGTGAAGTGAGTGAACTTAGTCAAGGGTTATTTGGCCTGGCAAACTTGGTTCAAACATCACAAAGGATGTAGTCCCCAAAAATGTAGTTCCTCGATTATTAAAAAAGTTCCACAATGAGTCCCACAGGGAAATATAAAAATATTCAGAAAAAAAGTATTCCTATGTCTTCTGACATCAGGGACTACATGAGTCGTTGTAACGTTTGTAGCAAATCAAAGGAAATTTGATTAACCTATTTACCATTTGAAAAAATCAAGTACCCAACAAAAAAAAAGTAATCATATCCACCTTGATTTAATAGGCAAAAAAACAGAGGGCAAACAATGGCTCTTAAATTGACAGACAGGTCAAAAAAGTTGTTGAAAGTTTATCCTTTACAGAATGCGAGCACAGAAAAAAAAACATTAACCAGCTTAAAGATAACTTGCTTTGTTGTTACCCTACAATCATAATAACTGAAAAAGGAGGTCAGTTTGGAGCATTATTTTGTGAGAAACTGAAATAGATTTTAATATCCAAAATACAAAGACAACCCTATATCATCCCAAAGACATTCGTCTAATAGAACTTGAGCATCGAACATTGAAAGGGCTATGTGATGCAAGATATTGGAATTAGATGGTGGTTGTGTTGATGTTCTACCAGATATATTGCTGGATTTAAGAACCAATTATTTCCTTGTAAAATTAATTTATGGAGAGGATATTCGATCGTATGGTTCTTTACTTCATCATGAGAACAGCGTTCCGAAACAAATAAATACCACCCATAACTTCAGCAACACAAAGAAAGATATTTTCAATTCTGCTTACAAAAAATAAATGGACAATACTCACCTACATATATGCTTTGAGTCCTCCTATTAAGACTTCCTTGAAACCGTTTTTTAGTGGACTTTATGAAGTCGTTTGGAGGTTTAGAAAAAGTTTCATTTTTGAGCGGAAGGGTAATACCAAATCTATTTCAATATAGAACCTTAAGCCAAAAACTGGTTGAAGGGGGAAGTGGGTAGTCACAGCAATATATAAATCTTCGATTAATATCAGTAAGGGGATTTTTTGGTGTTTCTTACCTGTTTTTCTTTCTAATTTGTTGTATTCTTTATAATTACATCTGAGAGTTGGTGATAAATTATCATTCAGCATGTTCACAAGTGAGTTTCTTTTAGAGTTGTCTAAGAACACTACACATATACTCTTGACTTAGGGAAAAAAAAAAGATATATTTATTTGTATAAAGTAGTCTATGAATTGTAGTAGTCATTCCAGGTGTAAAGTTTAAATCGAAACAATCAATATTTGTACCTTTAACTAAATACATTTCCATACCCACTAGAAATGTACAAAAACATTTAGAGGACAGCTGTAATGCTATATTTTCTCCTCTGATCTTCAATGTAGCCCCTTCTGGTGTATACGATGTCCACTTTTTTTAAGAATTCTTTGAACATATCGGCCAAGTGTTGGTTTACTATGAAATTCATGATTTGTTTGTATGCCTACAGATAAGGGGCCTGGCCTCTACGTGGCACCAGAACACGTAGTCCAAAGGGTTGGTTATGGGTGAATATAGGCCCATATTTCTTTTGGCAAGAAGTTGATGTTATTGCCAAACCATCTTTTAGCCGCATGGGCAGTATCTTGTTCCAGGATCACATTATCATCCGAGAAGTTATCCAAAACTCACAAAAGGAAGTAAGCCTCAAGTTTTTATTTTTGCTATCAGGAAACATACAGATTTTTATGCTTATGTCACGTTTCGGTACAATTTTCTAGATAACTTAAAAACAAGATAAGCTTACGAAATATCTACACAGTATTATTCCATGTTCAATGTGCCTAAGTTTATTTGTGTATATCTATAAAAACTTAGCACAACACCTCAATTTACCAATAATCTAGAGCTCAGATTTCAGCTTCACACCCAGTACAAAAGAGTTCATGAAATGATAGTTAAATTCTTCGTTAAATAATTCTTTAAAAAAAATCCCAATCCAAAAATATTTCTAGTTATTTGATTTCAAATATATATTTCTAAACAAAAAAAAATCCCTGAACGTTTTAAATAAATTTGAATTGCAAACCATTTTGTATTTCTTACATCATCGACTATTTTTGAAACATTTATATGCACAAAGTTGGAACAAAGCCCTAAAATATCCTCTGAGAAACAATTTGCTGTCTCAAAATGAGATGAATGGTGATAAAACAAAACGTGACAAGACTAAGACTGAACGAAATAAAACGTGACGAGACGATATTTGACGATATAAACTATTTTTGAGACGACACGTGATTAAACAGAATGTTTTATCAGATCTTCGTCTTGTCTTGCGTTCAAAGAAAAGGAGGTTAAAGATTTATATAATACTTTTATTAGATTTTTATATAACAAGGGACCATTAAAAAAGTAGGAGGCAAGTCTTGGGATTTGTCTCTCCCACCCACATACTTTTATTCCAGACAAAATGTGTTTGTATTTTATAAAAGTTTTTAATTAAGATTTCAATTGTTTTTCTCACAACCCTTTACATCAACCACGGAATTCTAGACGCATGGAAGACTCACGCTTTTAATCTTCACTTTTTTTCCTTTCTGGTGAAATGTTCTATTTTTTAGTTTATTATATTTTTCTTATTAGTAAAATGTTATTGTTCCTGCATTGTATAATCTGGATTAAATCATTGTTTATTCACTCCATATCACGGAATATTTTACTAATCGTGAAGCCAATATTGTCGAGACTAGAATTAAAGGAAGCTTGTTTGACAATTCATATTATCTTATTAAACCGGCTCAATAATTGCTTTTTGACATTAATGATAATAATAAATCATACAATTATTTAATCGTTATTACATAGTTTATGTACCTAATCAAATAGAAATCATATTTCAGATATTTTTTCATAATAATAGCCTGCTTTTGTGCATCAATTTATCGAAGAGGATATAAAAATACACCATAGGCCTACTATATCTGTACATTCATTCCGTCATAATGAATTCCTATAAAATGCTTAGCTTAGAGCGATTCCTAAGCAAACTGGAGGAGTCTATGTACCTTTTAAAAATTCACGAGTTTCTTCTCTTCATTTACAGGACAATGATTTTGTTACAGAAAGTTAAGATAAGCTTTAGAAGAGTTAGAAAAAAAAAAGTTAAAATCGGTTGATATCAGTCTCAAGAATCGATATTTGAAACCATCTTCGGTTCTATTTTTTTTTTTTTTTTTCAAATCTTCCTAATAATTGTTTAATAACAAACATGAAATAACAACTTAAAAAACCACTTAATCAACTAGGCTTGCAGCTGGAAATCTCAGTATTCTCCCAGCCAAAAAAAAAAAAATTCGGAAAATGAACTCAGACACCAACTTTGATGATTTATTTTTCAAAAAGTTTTTATTTGAAATTTTTCTGGCTAATATCCATTATAAAATAACAAATAACTGTATTTAATTTTATTCCTTGGGAAGGCTCTCTCAAAAGTTTCTTGAAATAATATTGACTTCTTTTATTCAAATTGATCTGGCATTCTTACTCTTCCATAAGAATATCAAAAGGCATCATAAGATTATTGAACGCACACTAGTTGAAGAGAAGATTACTTCTAATAGTAAGCTTCAAATATACTACCGTATATAAAATCTCTTAATTCTCCGTCAATCCAAGATACCATTTGGAATGCTTTGGATGATTTTAATATGTTTGTAGTTTACTTTTCATTAACTAATTAAACACAACGTTTTATCCATTATATATTTGGCATTCGGATTTATTAGTTATTGCTACAGTATCCCTCCCCCCAGTGTGCTTAGGATATTTGAATTTGTCATTGGCATAAACTCTCATGCCATGAATGCTGGTTTTTCACGATCGAAACTGATAGTTTAATGATTCCCATCTTTATTGCTCTTAACAGTTTTTGGTGCATTCACTAACCTTGAGCAGACCTAGATAGTGTGAGTCCAGCGCCTAAGTATTAGATGAAGATTTGATCAAAGCATTTGAGGGACTTGCTAATTCACGGGGAATGATTTACCTCGTTTTGTGTTATTGTAAGTAAGAGCTAAATATTACATGGTTAACTGTAAATGATCAAAAAATTGATATGCCAATTAGAGTGCCTATAGTTTTGTCACCAAATAATTGTTCAGGAAGACGTAAGCATTTTCCATAAACAAGTTAGTATGGTTAGTAGCTGATGTCTTCTTTTAGTGTTGTGTGGATGCCCAATAAGACGTACGGCAAAGATTAGGCCCCACTACTTGTCTATGCACGAAAAGATGCCTTCAATTGGTGATAAAGTTGCTCCACCATGCCATACCATCTGGGTGGTAGCTTATCGTCCTGAAGTGCTGACTCCCCATAGGAAAGTGATTCCGGCCACCGAATAAACCAATCCACCATTATAAGCAGGTTTTTAAATGTTTCAATTAAAGTGAATGGCCCCATAAAGTCTATATGGATATTCTCAAATCTTCCATGCCTTTGGAGAAATCTTACAATAGGTAATTTTTTGTGGTGTTACAACTTTGATTGTTGCCATTGTAAGCATTATTTACCATTACGTGATATCTTACTTCATGGCAGGTCAAACAAAACAATTAGTGACTACATTGATCGTTGGTGATAATTCTTGATGTGAGAGTTCGTGAAGAGATTCGAAAACGTTAATTTTCCTCCCTGTGGGCACGAAAGTTAATGCTGTAAATGTAAAGACATCAAAAGTGATAATAGAGTTGCTTGAAAGACGTTGCTGACGTTCAAATTTGAGTGATAAGTCTTGGGCGTTAAGAAGTGCCTCCAGTTCTTCATCTTCTTCTTGTAACTTTGCTAGGGCATCTATATCCACTTTGGTAACTGCATGAAGAGATGGCATCGAAAGTGCGTGAGCTACCTTGTTTGCTAAACCTGGGACGTGTCTAATGTCCCTTGTGAATTCAAATATGGAAATGAAGTGCCTGATTTCACAAAGTAAATTCCTACCAGGCGTAGAATTGTGTGCATATATCAACGGTGTGTGATGTGTTAAAACTTTTAATTGCTGCCTTTTAAGAAAGTAGTGAAAGTTTTTATTGTAAAATACTTTGGGAGCAGTTTTAGAGCAAATGTACTATATATCCTGCTACAGGGATTTAAGTTTCTATGAAAATAATGCCAGTGTTTGCCATCCATTTTGGGTTCTTTGTTGCGGCACTGCACAAACTGCGATGTATGATGCTTCGACCATGATATCAATGTGAGCAGAAGGGACTGGATGTACTAATAAAGTAGCATTTGCAATTGAACTTTTTACCCGAAGAAAACTAAATCAACGTCAGTGCACTAAGCTAAAGATATATTATTTCCTATCTCACCTCCTATAATCTGATACAGGGGATCCAAAACGGTAGCACAACTGATATCATGATATCATCCCATTAAACTTTCGGAGTGATGCGTCTTGACGAGGGAGAGCCACACACTTATTTATAGTAGGAGAGATCCAGGATGACCGAGAGACAAATGAGAAGATGAAATGGCGTGGAGGAATAAGACTACACTGTTTATAAGATCATGTGTATTCTAACTATACTTGTAATTTATTTACAAAATAAGAGACTATTTATACTACGTAAAACATAGTACTTTAATACACTAAAGAACATACAAGAAAATAAGAACAAGAAAGGAAGTATGAAATACATAACATGGAGTGACGAAGGACGAGAAAAATCAACGAACGCTTGTACCCTGTACATAATAGACTTGATCCCATTTCAATCAGTAACATGTCTGAGGAAGATATATGACAGTTTTCCATGCTCACATTTGTCTGTGTTAGTTGTTAAGCCAAATTGTTATCTACACTGAAAAAGTTCCTTAAGATCATATTCATGTTGTTCTTATGAATTGCATGCAATTAGATTTATTTCAAAAAAAATTACAAAATTCAAGTCCAAACAAAACTTGATCAATAAATCTCTTAAATATTTGATCTTTGTTGTGGAGTAGAAATGCTACTTTGATAAACTTGAATATACCAAAAGATGTAGTAATTACTGTCTTGGGGTTTTTTACTTTTAGTACAGGGATTTGGTAATATGCACCAACCAAAGGTTAATAGAAGGTTAGACCATCATGTAATCGGGCAATCGGTACCGACTACTGGGGAAGAAAAACAGATTTTGACAAAAGATACAAAAACTCACACACTATGACATTAATATTAAAAAACGTGGTGGAAGTCAAATAGTCAAATATTAGTCGTACATGTGTTATGGTTTAACCTTGTATATCTATTTTAACCTTTGCACCAACCAAGCCAATTAGAGAAGATAATCCGTGAAAATTAGCAGTACAATCCTGAATATATGGAATTAGATATCTGTCTCGAATTTTAACACATTCAGGGCTCAATAATTTTGATACTTCTCAATGCTAACATATGGACAAATTCCCCTTTTGCAACCTATAATTTCTTCAGAGGAAGTCTTCTTGTTTGTTTTGTTCATAAGCCAGTAGACTTTTGGTTTCTATATAGCGGTAGAGGCTGTGTATAATATCTGTAAGAAAGATTGCAGCTCTGAACAATGAAGGAAATTTTCTGAAAATACCTTTTAAGTGATCAGCAGAAGCAGGAAAATGAGTTAGTTGATAGACAAAAGTGAACGAGGCATCCCTAAAGCACAAAGTTTGGTCAAACAATCATTGAGTCTATTTCTTCATAAGTCCCGCAACAAGTCAAAATAATAGAAAAAAATCGGCTCCTATGATGGTATATTAGACATCAGTGATGATGAATATCCATCGAAACGTACAACAAAAACCCAAATCGAGTGGTGAAGAGTTTACTCCCATTAAATATGCTCCTTTTGGCATTATTTCTGATCTTCTGGAGTGGCCTTTATAACACATGATTTATCTCTATTATCTACTAGAAATTGTTGGTTGGATAATATGTTGCTGATAAAGAAAAGGTGACTTATAGTTGAAGGGGGGATTTCTGTTGTCATTAAATCGCCCCATTGCAGTTTTTATCCAAGAGTATAGGCTTCTACACTTGCTTGCTTTTGAACCAAAGCGTTAGTGATAAAACAAATTCTAGATATGGCATCGCCTTGAAATTGTTTTTTAATTGCATTCGTTACTTGTGAGTGAGTGAATAATTTGCTCTGACTCTGCAATCTTCTTTACAAGTCGTTGGGACTGTGTAGGTGCAAATGTACTAACCGTAAAATACTAGGTGTTGATGCCTCCATCTACTTGTCTATAAGTGCGGCGTCCTCCTCCAAGTTAGCTGTCAACAACGAGGGAAATGTCGCAACTGCATTAGATAAACGTCGAGCAACCAACGTCTGTAAAATATTGTCGTCTATGGAGGTCGTACCCACTAGCTGACGTATCCTACCCAATAGCTGAGAGGGGATTGGCTCCTAATTCCTCCATTACTAGGAGTGGTAGTAGTCACTGCTCAGATTCCAAAAGACGATCAAGGAGAGCGTCTTTCTATGCTTTGAACATATTTGTACTCGTAGAATTAATAGTCAAATCCCGTGTAGACACATCCTGATTGAGGCCAGTTACCATATAATTAAATTTATTTATTCTCTGACGAAGTTATTTTCCTCGATTTGAATATGACCTCGACCTGGCCGAACCACATTTGTGGGTTGCTATCTTAAAACTCAGGCACTTTAACTTGGGGTACAGTCGAAACCTCCCAAGTACTTGTGAGTTTCAACGAGTGAAGTGCTTCGTTTTGTTCTAATGTAGATTCGACGTCTATATCTTACACTTTTGAATGTAATTTTTTTCTTACCGGAAGAGTGTAAATCATTTTTGAACAACTTAATATTTTTGAATATAACAGATTTTGTACTACAAATAACTGTTACAATAGCTTCTGTAATAATTACTTATTGTATAGTTTACACTTTTGAATTGATAATTTATTTTTGAATATACAAAGATATCCCTCCAAGTATTCAAACGCTTAGTCTCATTTGAGAACCACTCACAAAGACCAAATCTGACGAAATGAAACTGAAAAAAACAAATGTTAGAATACAAAAACCTGACGAAAAAAATGATGTAATTTATGAAAATAATCTTAATTTATTAACCACAGGGTTACCCTCTCATATTCCCATAAATTCATGATCTTATGTAAAGATTAAATCCACTTTCTCATTACAAGAAAGTAATTATTTTCCTAACGTATATTTTAGACTTAATTTATGTTTGAAAAAATAAAGAATTTATGTGTAGATTACGTATTAGGAAAACCCATAAAACACACACAATAGTTTTAAAAAACCCTATACTTTTGGTTAAAAGTATGAAAGGTTTTCCATTACGGAGCTACTTATAATTAATTTCTACCGTATTTAAAAAAGTTCTAGATGGGATTGATATTGAAAATTTCAATTGTACACAAATATATCTGAGGAGGACGGGAGAGAGTTAAAACTCTTTTTATTTTCGGGATCAATTACTCCAAATTTATTTTACATCAAATCTACAAAGTAGGAACCCAAAATTTGCAGTAACATTAAATTAGGGTTTTACAGTGTAGAAAAGCTAAATCCAGACTAAATTGAACGGCAACTTTTGAGACTTGTAGAGGTTATGTGATAAAAAATTTAAAATTTGAGTGTAGGCTGTTGTTTTCATTAATTCATTTTTATGGTATCTCGTCGTTCAAACATGAAACAAGTTAAAAGAATTTCCAACACCGAAGCTTACCGCGCGAGACACTCTGCACAATAAATAATTACTTTCGTCAAATATTCCAATCAAACAGTTTAGAGGCTTCTGAAAAGAAGGGAAAGACTGAGAGAGCAGTTAATTTAACAGACTCTGATAACTTATGATCCCCATACACCCAAGAAGAACCAATTTTTCTTTACTCACCCACCTCTTGCCATTACTTCAACACCTGGACTTTGCAATAGAGGGTTCTTAGTGAAGAATGTCTGAGGCACCCCTCATCCAACTTTGTATTCACTCTGAGCTGTCATCATGACAGCATTGTACGCTATGGCCACACCCTTCAAAATCATGAACATCCAACTTTTTGGACAGAGTATCGATGATGAAATTACGACTTGCCATCGATGAAATGTGAAAGAGTACATATTGAATAGAAAATACAACATATGAAAAGAAAATATTTTATTCAAATTCAAAATATCCTCAGGCCTCTACTTCACGCCGAAAGTATTTCAAGATGAGCAGAGCCTCTGCAGTCACTGTAATCAGACGCAAACATTGGAGCACGACTTCAGGGAGTGTGAAAAACTAGAGATTGGGATGGGAGTCCTAGTGGAGGGTATACTCTAAAATATTGGGAGATCCTGGACTTCTGTAAGGCGGGTCTTTTCTAAAAAGCCAAAATGTGTCTTTGAGGATAGCGTCCAAAGTAATGGCAATGTTCCAGACAACGGTGGTGAAGATAGCATCCCTGAGATGCTATATCTAAAGAAAAATGGCCTAGGTAGCAATAAGGCAGTTTAATTTGATGAAGCCCTTTGTCGGAGAAAGTATTGAGATTCATGCGGTGTTAGTTTTTGTCAGTTTAGTATTGTTTATTTAAATTATTCTAATAATATTGTTTTACTAATTAATTCCTCCAGAGCATTTTTATAAATCGACTAAACATTGAGTCAATGTATTGTATTTAAAATTATTTTATTATTCATAGTTTGGTTTTTTTAATGTTTTAACGAACTTAAATTAATGGATTGCGTATGTTCATTATTAATGCATTTATTGTGTTTTTTTCATCAATTAATTTACTATTGATATTGGTGTGAAATAAATTACCATTATAAACAACAATATAGCTAAATATAATATTTTGAAAGATGTCACAGTTTGGTTTTGAGTTGTATTTTCTTTATTCAATAAAACTCACGTTTTTCGTAATTAAGTCATGCTATTGCAAGTTTTGTTTCCCCACTCTCTTGATACGTGTCCATGATATTAGTATAATTAAATATTGTACCAGCTAATATTTTTTCCCATAAAATGCATTTGAATGCGACTCATCAAATATTGCATTCGTCTTCATAGTTTATGGCAGTTGCTTTTATTTAAAAAATTTAAATTTGCTTTAGTAATTTATAAAAATAGACTGTATAATATTTTTATATAAAAAAATGACTAGAATTTGATATTACCTATATGCATAGTTACGCGTCTCTTTGTTTCTAAATCTTGACACATTGAAGTCCCCTGCAATAATGTTGGAAGTTGTTCCTCTTAGAGCTGCGTTTTCAAGAACTTGTCCAAATCACTCTCATGACGGTACATAACCCATTTTAATAAATCTTTTGAATATCTCTATTAAATTTTTTTATTGTGTTTCTCTTAATCGCCTTCCTAAAATAAATTATATATTATTTACTAAAATTTCTTAATCTACTTCATTTATTATTCTAGTATCACAACAAGCAGTTATGCTAGGATAATCCAGGGTCCTTAGACAGTAAAAAAATATTTTTCACTTTGTAATTTTAAGATTCCATTGAAATTTGCGCTTACTATTCTGAGTGTCATTGTTGAATTGCATTTCAGTAGATAAACTGATCTACTCTATCTTATAAACAGTTGATAGATTTAGTACTTAGATTTATTTCTGATCGCTCTTCATACCCCCCACACACACAGTTATACAGCCTATTCACTACGTTAATTGAGGAATTAAGCTCATTAGAGTCTTCACCTCTTCTGGTCTCTACGTCTTCTCTGGTTCGTCAACAGTACTTCCTTCTCTAACTTTAAAATTCTCAATCTTGTGTGCCTTTTCTTGTTTTATGAGTAATTTCGTTTTATCATTCTTGGATCTCTCTGAACATGCTCCTACTTTTTCTCATTACCAATAAATTTCACTTTCTCTTATCTTTTCTGTATTGTTTATTTTCCCAGAGGCTTCATCTTCTGTTCCCACGACATCTCCCCTTGTTTCACCGTTTCCGTAAATATCGTAGCTGTTTCCTTCCGGCATATTTTCTACCATCTTTACTTACTCCGACTCTTCTACCGGGAACAGTTTCGAACCAACTTCCCTTTTGTTTTCTCATCCTAAGTCCTAGCCATCCCTTATAATATTTGGTCGAAATTTTACTATTAAAATATTTCCATTTTATATATCCAAAATGGAAACAGTTCGAGTATTGTCTCGTTTAGATAGGGTATTTCACCTTAAAAATAATTGAGATAGCAACACTTTGAAATATATTGTAATTCGTATTCTTTGAGGCTCCAGTATGATCTCCGATAGCCATCTGAAACAATCCCGCATGGAGAAGCATTGCCTTCTCGTACTATGTGCTCATGGTGGCGTCTAGGACAATGTTTTTCTTAGCAATCGAGGGATAACTTTAAATTATTATTATTAAATTGGGCTTTTATTAAAGCTTAATGCAACTATATAAAGATTAAAGTAATCATAAAATACTCTAAGAGGGATTGCCATAAAAGTAATTATAAATAAACGGTATTTTTTAAAATTAACCCCTAGATCAAAGCCCAACCTTTCAATATTACTAATTTATGTTTTTTGCAGACTATATAAAAATGTACTAATGTATACCACTACAAAATATGAGTACATAAAATATGGAAATGCTTAAATTAAAACTGACAAACAAACAACAACTTTGCCTGCGATATTCTTGTCCTTATCATTAGGTATCTTCTTAGTAAAGTTGAAAGGTTGAGTAGAGCATCCATGCCCATTGTTGGATAAATAGAACAATGTCTGCCACGTATTTCCATTCTCTATCCTTGCAACAAGGGATCCGTAAGAAAAAGGTCTTGTATTTCTTAATAGAGATGAGTAAATAATGACAGTTGGCTAGGTATAAATATAAGTATGATACAACTTTGATTGGGTGTTACATTTTCTCAAATTTCTCTAGACAAAGTAAGTTTTGAATTTTGATAAAAATTTAATAACTGTTACAAAATAATACATTATTTAAATGGTATTAATAACATAAAAATTATTAAAAAATTAATGATCCTCATGCAAATTAGTTTAATACCTCGAATTAGTTTTTATTCAATATCACGAAGAAAATATGAAATAAAGTAAATAAAAAATCCTGATTTATTTCCACAATGTTCTTTATATTAAATGTGAATGTCTGTATGCGTGTAGGTGTCTGGTAATCAAGGCCAAACCAAAAGAAAAAAGTTACCTGAAACTTTTTATGTAGATTCTAAAGGGTAAAAAAATGGTTTTGTTAATAATTATTTACCTGATAAGGTCATGAAGGCCTAAGTAAAAATATATAAAGACTCTTAAATTCTAAAAATTATTCTTACTGCATGGTAGTTTGTATCTTTGCACAATTTTTTTAAAGAAGATTATAAGGTTTAGAGAAGAAAAAAAGAAGAGATAATAAGGCGAAGGATTAATAATATGAAACTTGAATATTTTTTTCCATCTAAACCTTATAATCTCCTTTACTACAAAGTGTGAAAAGGATACAAAGAGCGAGAATAGCTCTAAAAAATTTAAGGTTTTATTTTTTTTTATAAGAAGGTGGAAAGTTCAGATTTAATTTTAAGTTCTTAATGTTCCGGGCAACACCGGGCAAACTTACTCTCTTCTACATAATAATATAGCAAGAAATGCACTACAATTCGAACAAACATTAACATTATCAAAATTAGTGCATAACATCTGAATTTTTCCTGCTTATACAAGGTGTCAGATGAAAAGTAAAATAAATTTATGCTTTTTTCGTTTTGAGTCAGTTTTCAAGAAGGATTTGCTTAGCAGAACTACGTTGGCTACTAAGTAATAGCTATCAAAACTTATTGGGTGCCCCAGGCACAAAGTCTAGAGTGTTGTTAAGAAGATGGAGACCTGCGGCAGCGTTACCAGGAAAGTCAAGTATAGATCTCAGTTGAAGAAAGCGACTTATACCTTCAAGGCATGGCTGAATAAATCCATCAAGGCCAAAACGTGAATTCCTCCGAATGCTTTGTCTTTGGGGATTTAAAGCCGCACGTTTACCCATCCTCACACAACATCATGGAGTTGCTTAAGACCGCCATCAAGGGAGTGAGAATAGAGGTACCCTCTGCAGAAACTTCAAAGCGTGGTAGGCCTTCCGTTGGACTAATGAGGCAGTGAATATGGCCAATAAAGGTCATATTGAACTTTAATTCCGAGTGGTCCATTTCAATTTGAACACTTTTATACTTCGACATGATATAATTTATTAACTAACCATAGAATTTCAACAAAATTAATACTATAAGTAAATGTGTACCTGAGCTCTCTTAATCATTAATGTTGCCGCCCTTAGCGATAATAATGGATTCCAGGTGGTGGTAGAAGGACTTGCACCAGCTGTGAATGCAGTCCTCGGTCATGGCGTCATAATTTACCATCACTTTTTTGATAGCTTTCTTGGACAGTTTTGTGTGAAACCCCGAGATATCTTGCATGGGACCTCGTGGACTTGAGAAAATTGACCTGGGTTGTTTTAATAACTCTTCCTAGTCTAGTTTGGCCTTTTTTATCGGAGAATTTCTTCATCCTCAATGTTTCAGGCTTGAGACTAAAAGTGCACTAATTGAAATTTGTTGATCACATTCAAGTTTCCTTTTCTCGACTTATACGTAAACTAGAAAGCTCAGATTTTTGTTTTGTCTTGTAAATAATGTTTTATGCTTCAATAGATCGAAATATGAACTATTTCCAATAACTAAATCTTATTATTGAAAAAATAAGGAATGTTTCCTTGGACAAAGAAAGTTCCTTCCTCAGATTACCAATTTAAAAAAGAAGGGCTCTTATAAAGATAAACACAATTTACTTTTACTTTTTTTTTAAATTAAAGTCGTCAAAATATTTTTTTTTAAAGTACTAATGTTCATACAAATAAAGTACATTTTTATTTAATATAAATAAAAGGAAGAAGACGGAAAAAATACAAGCACAAAGTAGGAGGCACACAAATACAAGCCTTGATACCAAATATAACAATTTCTCTATTAATATTAATATCCCAGGGCTTCAATTTTTCATATCGATTGAGTTGGATATTACTAAAAAATCTGACACTTTTCTGTATATAAAATACAATTTTTTACTCATTTCTTCTCTGAGCATCGTCACAGCAGCTAGAAACTTCAGTCCCTAGACGTGAGAAAATATAACTCCTTAAGACCATCACATTTGTTAAGATAGCTGCCAGAGTTGGATAAGATCCTTGCCTTCTGGATATTGATAGCGACACCCGATTTAAAAAAAAATCTGGAATGACTTCTATGGCATGGGAGATGGAATATACCCATTTTTCTTGTATTCCCGTTAGAAATAAGGTAAGATCAACAACATAAAATAAGTACTTCAGTGACTTTTCATTTCTTTTCAGACCTTCAAGGCTAAAGTTGTGGTTAATAATCTCGTTCAATACATCTATTGTGATTAGATAGAGGGATGGCGATAAATAATCTTCCTGCAGATCTCCAATGTGAATGCAAAGCTCCGAATGAGCACCGGTAATGTCAATGATGAGTTCCCAAGAATGACCGAGACCATGTTAACAAACCCATTCTGCAGTCCGTACATATAAATGTGTTCGACAATGAACTTGTATGAGACAGTATCGAATTCCTTTTCGAAGTCGACAAAAATTGTAGCGTACTTGGATTATACACATATAGCTATACCATGTTGTATGGAGTGCGGTATATCCTCAATTTATGTATATACGTGAGAATCTGGGAAAGTCTTCGATTCAATATTCCAGTGATTATTTTATATGAGGTATTCAAGAGGGAAATGGGTTTGTAATTTTTTATGTCATATTTTGCCTTGTTCTTCTTTAGGCCTACAGTTAAGGATCCAGTTCTCATGAAGTTAGAAACAAAACCCTTCTTAAATATTTCCTTACACACTTCTTCAAGGATTGGATAAATTAAATTGTTAAAGCAGATGGTCCAGGGCTTTTGAAATTTTTTTTAATAGTCTTGAATGAACTTCATAATTTATTATTCAGTGATGGTAGCGTTAATAATTAAAAATATATCACGATTTAAATTGTTTCGATAATTTGTTCAGTTTTTCCAGAATCCCAATTTTGAAATAACAAAGTTGTTTTACTTTATTGGATCTTTCAACCACCTCCGGTTCAAATAGTCGTCACATAGTCTCTTCGAGTTACAAACCGAACAAATATGTAATTTGGTATAAAATCTACAGGTTTCTGTGGATATTTTATCCAGGTCCTTCAATATTTCTTAGGCAATCCCATGAACAGATTTTTACCAGGATCTTATAACACTTTGTTCCTTTTTATGATTTGAGATATCTCGTTACAAGTTCCTTCCGCTTCCAGTACAGCCACGTACAGTTTCCAGAAGGAGCTTTGAGGCTTCCATGGATTATTTAATGCTGCAAAACGGGACAATGGTCAGAAATATACGTACTGCATGAACAATACAAAAAACTTCTTGGATAATTTATTCAAATTATAGTTTGATAATAGTTCTAAAATGTAGTAAGGATAGTTTGATAATAAATAGACTAGTTTTGAATCATAAATCCTTTAACTGTGAAATGAGGTATAAGTATATCATAATATCTGCACGATACGTAATGTATTAAACTACTCATGATCGCAAACTGTATTCTTATTTTTTGTAAAGTAATGCTACAAATATATTTTATTTTTTTTAAATAATAAGTGTTTGGATTTATCTTTTTATTTTTTCAGATTATTATTTATCACCTTGGTAATCAAATCAACGCCTTCCCAATATTTTATCCACATTTTTGAGGATTGCCTTTCAGAACGTGGTATATCTTTAACATCAAAATTTACGAAACTATAATTACACGTTATTTGCTGTTTAAGTATCAAAATCATACTTTTTCAGCTGAATGACTAACATTTCCGCAATTATTACAAAATAAGTACTTTGTATTGCGTATTCTTTTTCGATGCTGTTGTCCATCTTATACGCACGCTCAAACAATACTGCGTAAAAAACTCACAAAACTGTCTGAACAGTTGTTTTTTACTACAAAATCTTATCTTTCTAACGCGATCTAGTGTAAGCCAATTATATGTAAAATTCACATTAATGCAGCAAGTAAGTTGGACTAAATAATAATTAATTAATTCACTACAAAATATTTGCAGGACTTTTTCAGTGATAAAACACATAAAATGGAATAAATTATTTTTCAAAGTAAACTTTTTACTTTTTTCCTTTGTTTTTTTAACTTTTTTTTAATTTAACATTATATAAGATTCTGTATCCTAGACAAGATACTTATATTATAAGATTATAAAATTTTTATCTTAATCCAGTTTTTGCTTGATTTTTAATACGTTATTTATTATTCAAAAAAGTTTGTTTGACATAGAAATTACGGACTTTTTCATTAATCCAATGTTGTTTCAAACTTATAAAATCAGTAAATTTTCTTCGAAAATTTTTATACAAAATTATCAAAGATCCAATTTGATTCAGAAAAAATAATAAAATAATACATCCTTCATGATCCCATTTTTCCGGCGTCAACCATTGCTGCCAAAGGCCCTCTCAAGACTCTTTCCTAAAGCCACTATGCTTTTATTCTAACAAACTGACTCTGGAAGCACCCTATGACCTGTATGATTTCCTCAATACTTACTTGGGCGTGGATCACATCAGACACTCCTTGCCTCGACACTTCCATGCTGACAACTGTTCATTTTTGAAAGTTTGTTTTTTATTGTTTATTATCTGGTATATTCTGTATTTTTAATAACGTAACCTATAATTTTAAACTATTCATCCTTACAATTTTATCTCGGACACGATAGATAGAATTCCTGTTTATTTATGCAAGAAAAGCAAATTAATGTGACGTCATCCCATACCCCTTATGTCAGGTGATAATTTTGCTTAATCATTTGCATATTTTGAGTCTCTATGTATTAATTTCACCATTGTATTGTTTACCATATTGTGCAAGACAGATTTTATGAATGATATTTTGTTCCTTTGTTGATACAATAAAATACATACTTTTATAGGGCTATAGATTTTATTTGGAATTTACTACAGAAATACAAATACTATGAATTTATTTTCCGATTAAAGTTCTTTATCTAATTTATCTATGTTATAATAACTCACCAACTACCATAAATAATTTACATACAAATAAATATCTTTATTAATCAATTTTCTAAAAATAAAATAATAAATAAAACTACAAAACCATAAATAAATAATCACATAATTTAAGTAAAATTTTCAGTCTTTCGATAAATTATGATTCACAATATATAAGTATATTATAATTTTTTGTTAAAATGATTACACGACAACTCCTTCATTGAAGTAGAATTAAAATTAAATACAACTATCACCAAGTTCGAAATCCTCTTGTTGATCACTTCTCGAAGAAGAAGATCCCGTTATGACTGTAAGCCTCTTAGGCCTAAAAGCCTCTCTCAATATAAAAGTCCGACTGGTTTTTGAAGAATTGTCCTCATGACTGTGACGATGATTCTCATCGTTTTCGTCATCCAATCTCCTTGCGTCTTCATGAAGACTCGAATTCGCCCGATTACAATTACTTTGACACTCAGTGTTGCGAAATAGAGTTGGAAGTGTGGATTTACGAAGTCCTGCGTAGGTACATCCTAAATACATATGTTTTGCTAGCCATGGAAGCTCTCCCGAGCGTCGATAGTTGATGACATCGTAGGTAAGACGAGAGAGAACCAGAATTAGAAGAATGAGCTCTCCTACAATGACAATCCACATGTAGTCGATGGATGTTTCACAGAATTGAGTATAATCGATTTGTATTAGGATTGGACTCTGAAAGGTATTAAAAGTTATATACCAGCTTAATAAAAAATTAGTAAGTGTATGATAATTACTCTTTTTTAATTTGCAAGTAAGGTGCAATAACATTTTCAAATGAATTAGTGAACATTAAAAGCATATGATTGTAAAAATGAAAGAGGTGAAGAGATTGAAAAGCTACAACTTTAACAGAGAAATTGAAAAAAAAACTACACATACAGGAGATTTTTTTTTTTTTTTTTGAAAAGTAAAAGCCATATGTTAAAAATGATTCCTTAATGTAAGATTAAACATTAGAGAAAAACTTGAACAGTTTGGAAAAATATTTTGAGGTAGCTCAAACACCCTAAAGTTTTTATAATTATTTACAAAAAAATTATAATTATAGTAAGCTTTTCAAGGTCCATTTATTATTTCTCCGACAAAAAAGGATTGAAAGGCTCCCAAAAAGGAGTGAAATATATTTATGTACACTGAAAAAAAAAGTGTATTTTTTTCTTCTAACTCCAACTTGGAGAATTATTGGTTGTCTCACTCCAAAATTAATCTTCAAGAAAAAGCTTTAATTTCAAGTTTATCGACAGTATTCAAACAAATACTATGTTTTTTTCTAAAGAAGTGTAAATTTTCAAAACTTTGAAGCCATTGAACTACCTCTAAATATGTTTCCAAATGTTCAAACTTTTCTCAATTATTTTATTGTACATTTGAGAATCATTTTTTTACCTAAACCATTTACTTATCAAAAAAAAACTATTGTCGCTCTACTACACATAAAGACGCTAACGGACTTTAAAATTCTCAAAATTAAACGGGTATAAACCCTTTTTATCTACAATAAAAAATATATCAGATTCTAGGGCATAAGACTAACCTGTGAAACATATTTTTTTTACATTTAATCCCTTAAAAATTATTAGTTTAATATCAGGGAATTTAAATTTTGCAATACAAACTTTAAAATACCGAATTAATTATTGATTTTTGTAGCTAGACCAACAAATACAAATGCATTACAAACATAATTAAACTTTCGATCAAAAATTACAAAAATGATTGAAGCCATCCCTTGTCAAAATAATTACAATTTAATTATTATATTATGTCAAGTAAAAAGTTCTGAGCATTTTTCGTAAATTGTCTTTAGTGAGCTATATCTCAAGAATTACAACATTACATAAAAAAAAAGCTTAAAGTAATCTTAAAGGTTAACCGTACACTTAAAAAAAGTTTGATTTACAGTTTTGTTTTTGGTGAAGCCAGTTGTGTGTTACAGCATTCCAAAATGGAAGTAAAAAAGAGAAAATTCAGTATCACTACTACCAAGGTAAAAAGGTAGAGCAGGCGGGCAAAAAAAATTGTGCTTCTTAGGGTAACAATACAGTATCGAACGCAACAGCAAAACGGTGGTTCCAACGATTCCGTTCTGGTAATATGGACGTCAAAAATTTCGATAAAGTAATGAAAATGGATGAGTAGGAACGGCATGCTAGCAATTATTCCATTATCCAGGAACTGAATATTAGTCAAAAACCCGTTTGGAACCATCAAAATCGGATAATCCTAACTATGCTTATTTAATTGTCAAAATAAAGTGTAAAAATGCTCAAAACTCTTTATTTTACCTATTATAAAGCTTTACTTCCGTAAATAAAAAAGGTTGACTCTTGTATAGGGGATATTTGCAAACAACGTGGCCGCTGGTCGGAAATGGTAAGTGGAATATTTAGGTTATGTGATTGACAAAGATGGTAAAAAATAATCTGTCAATGTGATTGTAGCTTTTGAGGATTTATCTCAACGTCATCATTCAGAACAAAAGTCAGTCAAACCTTTATTCATGTATTACAAGTTTAAACTTTGATCTATCACATTACCCGATGTGTGGCTTATACGAAAGACGGATATTTGTGGAAAGTTCTAAATGTATGTGATTATGATGTTAGATATCCAAGGACGAGGGAAATCTTATTCAAAAATGTAATTTAGATATAGAAAGCATTAATACTTTTTTTTTAAATTATAATTTTTTGAAGAAGGGGGATAAAAAATAAACACGTGGCTATAAAAGGACAGAAATAATCAAAATATCTAAGTAAGTTTGCAAGTAAAAAGTGGGAAACGAGCCCACATTATACAAAAAAAAACATTGCTTATAAATTACCCTTAATAATTTTTGACATATAAAAGTATTGCTATGACTATGTTATGGAAGTTTAATTTAATAAATTGATTTTTTATATTTTTATTTTACGCCAATCATTTTAATAAAACAACCCTAAGACAGCGTAAATTTATATTTATTGAAGATTTTGAACTAAAAAATAAAATTAACTCCAAACTTGTCATTCCCATTACTAAACCAAGGAACACTCTTTACATGAAAAGCAAGCTCTATTCATTTTTAAAACAAGTTAAGGCTATTTTATTTATAAGTCGGATAGTTATGAAAAGAAATAGAAAGTTAAAACTAAAATAATTAGTTAGTGAATTCATGAAGTTATTTTAATAATTGGTTATAATTTTGGCACATTAAATAAATAGATCAACTAAACATATGTATATTTTCATTTCTTGAAAACATTCATTATGGCATTACTTTAATTTAATTTAATCTTTTCTTCCAAAACTATTTACTGAAAAAAAAGTGGGCGTTAGTTTCTCAAAAAAAAGTGCATGTTCCATGTAAAATATTCCTTAACTAAACATACCAATTTAATAGGCAAATTAGTGTAAAACAACCATATGGATGTTACTTATTTATTGTGTTACATTTAATGGAGGCAAAATACATAATGAAAATATTACCTGATCCACACCGCATGCTAACAGGTCTGCGTCCCTAAAATAGAGTTTGTACTTGTACAAAAATTGCTGGAAAAATAAAAAATAAATACATCATGAAATATATAAGAATAAATATTAATTTGACATTTAGATTAATTGATTGATTTATAAAGATTGAAAAGTTATAATAATAATGTATTCACCTAAACGCACATATGAAAATTGTTTGTAAATGCCATTCCTAGAATTTTTTTATTTTACTTTTGTACATAATGGCCTAGTTTCTACCTATCCACTAAATAATATACTGGGTGTAGAAAAAGTAGGGAGACTTTCCTCTAAGTAGTCTTTAAAATACTCAAAATTGATCAGGATAATGTTGTACATAGAAAATTATATTTTATCATTTTTTTTACTAGTATAATAATGCACATTAATTTTGAATCTGACCACCATCATCCTCAATGAAAGCCTCCAACCGTTTTCCTAACCATATGCACACATTGGCAATGTAGTCAATTTTCATGATCCTCCACTACTGGTTAACAGAGGTCTTCAGGTCATCAATATTCGGGTGGCAGACTTTACAGGACTTTTTTTCAATTTGCCAACAAATGGAATAATTCAGTGAATTCAGATAGTGGCTCTGAGGGGCCAAAAGGTTCTTGGACCAGAATTTCATGTTGCTACCCATCCACTCTTGTGCAATATTGGCAATATGGGTCGGAGCCCCGTCCTACTGAAATAAGTGAGTGGCCTGTTTGGACTACTTTGTGATCTTGGTGATATATGGGACCACATTTTCCTTCAACAGCATCAAGTAGTCGACTGTGGATAGCCAGTATCCAATCGGATACCAAATTGGAGACATTTTTTCTCTAGTTAATGTCACAACCCCTAATATCATCACTTGTTTGTTCACAATTCTTCTAAGCAACTTTCTTCTAGTCTTTCGGATGCCCTTGCCAACAGTAAACCGATGCACCTTCTTCTTTCTGGGTAACTCTGACATCTTCACTGTTGTGTTGATATCTCCATGATATCTTTAGGTTTCCCTTTGGTGGGTCTTACGCACTTTAGTTTGCCCTTAAGATTGTCCTTATTAAAAAAAAAAAACAATTTCTGACCCAACAGACTATGACTTTGCTGACATTAAAGGCCACCATGATATCCGTATAGTCCTTCTAGCGCGGATTAAATTGCTTTTGATTGCTTTTCTTGCCTCCATCGCAAGATGTAAATAATTTTTGTTATAACATGAACATCAATCAAAGGCTTTGAATCTAAGGTTTTCAAAAATAATCAGAACTTTGAGATTTCATCAACAACACCTATTCAAAACTGTATTTTTAGAAAGAAAACCATTCCTTTTCTTACACCCAGTATTCAGCATTATCATGTTGTTGTTTTTTTAATATTCAAGAGACTTAGAAGCATATATATATATATATCCGGTAATAATAAGTCAACTTTAATTCAATGAACGAACAACCAGGAATTGCATTTCATAACATCACGATGCAACAATATTTTTGCCTGGCAGCTAAGATTTATTTTAATTAATGTTAATTAAGCCGAAAAACACGAAAATAAGTATAAAAATGAGTATAATTTGGCTTCAAAGCCATATTTTGACGTGAAATAACCATTAAATAAAAATAAAGTTTAAAACCAACTGATAAAAACATTGCAGCATAAGAAAAATAAATCATTTATTATGTTATCTTGATTAAAATTTCTAAAAATCTGTTTATAAAATATTTTTTCAATTAAGGATCCTACTTGAAAAATAATCAAATTTTCAATTGCTTAATATTAGTAAAAACAAAATCTTAACATTATATTGCATCTAAAAAAGATTTGTTGTAAGAAAGTTGATTTGGATTAAAAATTTTAGTTGAGCTTTTAATTATTTTATGAAATATGTAACAAATGAGTGTTGCGTGAAAAAAAAATCCGATAGCAATTAAATAATAACTTATCTATATTAATAGAGAAAGTTTTGATTGTTCATCAATTTTGAATCTGCATTTAAAATCTTAGAACTGTTGGGTTACTTGATCTAAGAAAATGCAACGTCACTGCGAGTATTTATAGCTAAAGCTCAGTACTTCACATAAATTATAATAAAAATCGATTCTTCGGAAGCTGAAAGATCTTAATTTTGTTCCATTGTATATTCCAATACTATTTAATTTCGAAACTTTTCGGAAAATTTACAAAAAATATGGATTAATGCAGAAAGAATAAAATAAGCTACAAAGATGTGTCTATTGAATACCCAATTTGCTTTTAAAAGCTTATTATACAGAGTTGATTTGAATTACCGTCCCATAAATTTTTTGGCCTTATATTCCAATTCATAGTAATTTACGAGGTTCTATGAAAAAGCTAAAATGATTTACCCTTATAAGTTTGTAAGAATGAAAACCAATCTTGATCACGACATCGGATGCATTGGCTTCCATTTTTTTTAATCAGTTCTTTCCCGTATTCCTACTGAAATACTGATCGAAATGGATACCTACATGGACTTCATTATGGATGACCTCGATTCATCATTGCAGGTGTCCAATATAGTTTCATTTATGTCTCTTTTCAGTAACTACAGTATGTCCAACAATTGATGGCGGCTTTTTTTTTTTTAACTCATGAAATAACCTAAACAAGTGATTTTTTTTGGCGAAAAAAATCTAAAATGCTTCAAACTCCTAAACATAACAAACAATATTTAGTTTCAGCTATTTCATTGTATAACCTAGTGTAGGTTCCAGTATAATTTCAACTCGAAAAGAATCGAATTTACCCTTACGTATAATTTTTTTAGAAAATGTCTAGAACTTGCCTAAAATATATTTTTTTTAATTTCACATAGCTATTCCGGAAATAATCGAAATTTGAAAAATTTGATTAATGAATAGCCAAATTTCTACAGTATGTCCAAAAAGTGATGGTGATTTAAAAAAAATCACCATAATAACCTAAACATGTGATTATTTTAGACGAAAAATTGTTTTTACTTCCCAATATGACGACCTTTAAGCTTAACACATTTTTTTATGCGTGTTGGCATCCCTTCATACAGATTTTTGAAAGTATCTGGAGAAATTTTTTCCCAAGCTTTTTTTTTTTTTTTTTTTTTTAAATTCATCTCCTGAAGTTGTTGGGGCATTTTCATTGAGTTCCCTCTGTACCAAGGCTCACGAATTTTCCATGGGAGACAAATCAGGACTTCTGGCAGGCCATGTGCCTTTGGTCCAGAAAGAATCCATGTTGTCTGAATACTATTTTTGCGCCTTTTTGGAGTGGTGAGCAGGGGCACCATCCTGATGGAAAATGGCTTTTGATGTGTCAGACAACGTTTTCCTCGTCAAAGGAGGTCTAGTTTCTTCAGTACGAGACAAGACTGGCATCAGAGACTTGCTGAGGATCTCTGTTACGTAGTACTTGGCCGTAACAGTTTGGTTTCATGGAATCAGGTGAAGATCTGACACTGGCTGGCGGCTGATAACGGCCTACACCTGAATTTTCAGAG
This sequence comes from Lepeophtheirus salmonis, assembly GCF_016086655.4. Taxonomy (NCBI): domain Eukaryota; kingdom Metazoa; phylum Arthropoda; class Copepoda; order Siphonostomatoida; family Caligidae; genus Lepeophtheirus; species Lepeophtheirus salmonis. The sequence goes on from NC_052131.2 coordinate 37,809,340, forward strand.
GAAATTTCACAGTTGGAGTGGTTTCCATATCTCCCTTATCTCATGCCCAACCCCAATCTGTCTAGAGATTCCGGGCATGAAATAGCTCAAATAGACTTTCATCATTTAAGAGGATACTTTTCCAGTCATCTGCACTCCAGTGCTTCCGCTCACGACAGAATTAAAGCCAGGCTTTCCTTACGTTTTCTGAAAGTTTGTGGTGCAGACGAGATTTGTATGGCAACGCATTCAAAGAGTGCCTCAGGTGGTTGTGGACATAGGACTTGGATATTGGATATCCCTTTGAAGTCAATCTTGCTGCAAGTTTCCTTGTGGATTGTCTCTTTTTGGTCATAGATTTTGAAATCACCAGTATCGGAACTTCTCTATTTTTTTTTCTTCCTTCCTCGGCCCTTCGAATTTGCAAGGGGTTGTCCATCCTTCCTTTTCTTACACCAATTATCAATGGTCCTTAGATGAATCTGTAACCTTTGAGTAAAGTCTCTCTGGCTTGATCCACCCTCTATCATGGCAAAAGCCTTGTTTCCCGTCTCCAAAGAGTGCTCTCACACCATTTCGGATATTGAATTTCAACTAACATCCTGTGGTGTTCTCTGAGCCCTTTTATACTGATGTATGATGCAATCATCGAAAATTATTTCATCAGAAAAATTCAATATTGTCTAATGATTGTATAAGACAAATTTCATTTTATTCCGACAAAAAAAAAGCACTATTTGGTAAACCATCACCTTAAACCTTACTAGGCTCTAAAAAACGTATAGCTATCCTTCACTTCCTGAATAATAAAAGCCAAGTTTTCAAACTCATGACCAACAGTAGTCCTTTGTGAAGACTAAGATACTGCCATTGATCCTCGAGGTTTTTGAAGAACTTCAATCTGCTTATAACTGGATTAAGCATCCATCCGCACTGCCAAAATTATTAAAGTGTAGTGAACCTCCAATTTTTAGCTTTCTTATTCTCCGTATTGCTGCTCCCTGGACTTTGCCTCGTATAGGTAGGGTTGATGAACAACATTGTTCCAAAAGTAAGCGAGTATAATATTAAGGCAGGCTCAAGAGGTTTTATAACATGAAAACCCTCCGCATCCTATTCTGTTTAGCCCCAAGAGATTATACCCTAGTTAGGAACATCCATTATAATCTAATGGATGTTTTATTATTAAGTTTCAGTAGTTATTAAATTATTCAGCAAAGGATTAATATAACTGAATCTCGAAAATAATAACAATGCTTAGTTAATCAAATAATTCACATACCATACAAATAAAAGTAAACAACTAGGATAATACTTGAATTATAACCAAATAGTGAGAGGGGTATTGGTTCTTAATATGAGACTTAAAATGGGTCTCGTTCCACGTTCCTTCTTAGTTATCGGTCTTGAAAAACGTTCCAAATTTTACTACTCCCCCTAGAAGGCATCACTGTCACTAACATTATTGAAAAAGTCCGTAAGTTTATCATTTGAATTAAATGAAATAGTAAAACTGTTCGTATATTTAATGCACACGAATTGTCTTAGTTTATAACTTATTAAATCTTTCTTAAATAAAACTAGTGAAGATTAATTGACAAAGATATCACTGGTTAATATCTATAAGGATTTCATTTTGCAAAGATTGTTATATAAATTGATTTTGGCGTCTGAATCTGTTACTTTTTTTAAAGTTAAGACGAGTCTTGACGTCAAACTTTGGGAAGCCAATTTTCACTTTTCTGTAAATTGATTACAAGTTTGATAAGAAAAAAATTGTTATAAGGGTCAATTTGTGAAGCACATAAAAACAATTATTTTAACTTGATACGGATAGTGTTTCAGATTTGCCGAATTGAACATAAATAAACTTTTGTTTCCTATATTTTTTTGCATTATGATCCCTTTGGCATTAAAATATGTGAACTACTCTGCCAAAAAACAACAAAAAACTCAAAGACATTTTTATTTGTCAAATATTTAATCGACAGAACCCTAAAAACCAATTTATATCTTAATAACTTACACACTATAATTTCTTATATTTTTCCGAGGACACCGTAGTAATTGTTAGTCCAATTATGTCAAAATACATTAACTAACTCGTAAAATTAATAATTAAATTATTACCTACATACATTAGCATTTACTTATCCTTTCTTCAGTTAATAAACATTTTTAGAAATAACAAGGTTAGCAGATTGAGCTGTTGTATTTGTATTAATACCTTGCACTTTTTGTCGTAGTAATTAAAATGAATAGAACTATATATAAATGTAAGAAAGCATTAATGTATTTTTCAATTACTTGGAGTGTGTGTAAATTTAATGACTATATAACTCAGAGACTTGTCGCAATTAAGTTATACCGAGCGGTCATTTAAATCTGAACACTTTGAATTTTAAACTTCAACAAGATATATAATTTATTAATCGACAATAGAATTTCAACAGAATTTATACTATAAATGGATTTGTGTCTGAGCTCTCATAATTATTAATGTACCCTTCCCTTAGCAACAATGGTGGCTTTCAGGGGCAGCGGAAGGCCTGTTACCCGCTAAGATGTAGTCCTCTGTCATGGCGTTCTAGTGCTAACTGACAGTGGATTTCAGGTCTTCGGAGTTTGGATGACCGAGACTGCAGTCCTTACCCTCGTAATGGACCCAAAAGGTGTAGTCAAGAGGTTTGCATCAGTGTAGCAGGAGGGACAAAAGTGTCGAAAAAGTGTTCAAAAGAGCCTTGCAACGAAGGAGATGGGTTCTTTTATTGCTGGTGTCAAAAGTGGCGTCTCCATCCTTTGTACAGCTCTTTGTACAGTCTAATGATAACCTTTGAGATCTCTTGCATGGGCCCTCATTAACCCTAGGCTATCTCCTCTTTCTCATGTTTGGCTTTTTGACAGAGCTCTTCTTCCTCTACAACGTTCAAGACTTGCTGATGGCCTATATGGTGGTCCTGGAGACGCCAAACTGATTGGAGTGCACGAACGGAACTTCGTTGATCACGTCTAAGTGTCATTTTCTCAACTTTTACGTAAGTTAGAGAGCTCAAATTTTGTTTCGTTTTGTAACTAACTTTTTATGCTTCAATAGATCGAAATACAAATTAATTTTAATAACTCAATCTTCATGAATTATTAAGCATACAGATTTGAATAGAAAACCCAGTACAAAAATTAATATATAATTGTACATACAAGTAATATTCGATATAAAAAGAATGTCTATCTACCGGGAAATGCTATAGTTTAGCCATAAAAATTAAAATGCTTATAAGTTGACTTTATTTTTCCATTTAATTTTTTGGTCTTGGAAATCTCAAAACATCTTTTAAAAGCTTATAAATGTGTTATTTTTCTAATATAAATATTAAGTTATCATAGCGCAAAAAAAAGTAATCCTTTGATAATTCTGACACTCTTTCACACAGGAATGGTCGAAAATGTAGAAAAAATAATAGAAGTAGTCGAGTCCCGCCTCCAGGTAACCATGGTTTTGATTACCAAGGAGATATACATTATCGGAGTAAAAAAATCCAATAACAATATAAATCTTATTAAAAAATAATTTTGTTCTCCTTACATTTCTAATGGATGTTCAAAATTTTAATTTTTGTATGAAACAACTTTATGGATATTATTTTGGAGAGTAAATTTGAGATAGAAACAATTTCAACCAAATGTTTTTTAATATATATTTATTAATTTCCTGATTTTTTTTTATGTAGAAATTTTTGGAATTTATGAAGGTTGAAACCAAAAATTCAAACTATTCGAAGAATGTTTAATTAATGTTGCTTATATATTAAGTCATTATTGGAGTAGTATTTTAAATAGTTGCTCTTAAACAGGTTTAAAAGACTAGATTATTGCTTCAAAATCCTGAAATAAAAGCACATTTCCTTTGTAAACATCGTTTAATTGTTCATGTCTTTTTATGTATCTTTAATTCATTTGATAATATAATTTCCTATCAAAAAAAAAACAATTATTTTCTAATTTCGAATCTTCTTTCGATTCTCATATTTATCTTTTTGTTATGATGTTACAAATGTTCATTAACGTATAAACTGTTATTTTGTTTTGATCAAAAAATTTTGTATACAAGTTGACTCATGTCTTCCCTTAGATTTAGATAGGGTGTCCCTGATTTCCTTTACCTCGAGAAAATTGAGAAGGATCTGTTTAAACCTGAAATGTCTGCTTTTGTGGCCAACAGAGAGCTATTTTTCATTTACCATCCATAAAAATTTGGCTTTAAAGAGGTAATTATCATGTTTCTGGAGTCGGAAAAAACAGTCAAAAAACATATTATCTCAAGTCCAGGGTGAAATTTTTGAATTTTTTTTTGTTTCAACTTTTACTCAAATTTTGTAACTTTAAAAAAATATTTTCAAGAATAAATATGCTTATTTTTACAGGAATTGAGAATTAATTAAATGAAACGTAGTTTGTCCCTATTATATCTTTGTGTTCTTCCAAAGATACTTTTGAAGTTATAATTTATGTTCTATGTAATAGTATATATAAAAAATGAGGTTTTCAAAACCAAAAGTCACACCTGATATGAATGAGTATTAGGAGGGATTGTGTTGACGGGCTTTGATCAACTTTTTCGAACTTTGAAAAGGGGAAAAGATCTGAAGATCATACGTATAAAATATGAACTCCCACTTATAGATAAAATACGACAACCTGAGTGTTAGTGAACTTTTTAATGAAACCCCTGACGTAGCTATTTAAAGCCCAAGATTTAAAAAAAAAAAACAAAAAAAAAAAAACGAGGCTTCAAGAATATTTACTATAACGATTTATTATCTTATCTTTATTTTTTTAAATTTTAATTAGATAATTGCAAATGTTCAGCTACAGATAAACAATAAAGCTTATATTAATCAGCAAAATAATTTTCTCTTTGTTTCGGTGCAAGTAAAGGGAAATGAATAGCCAATGGGATAATGGATTATGATTAACCCTTTCTCTCATATCGTTGCCTAGGACAACACTTCAGGATGACCTGCAAGAAATATTGTGTTAATATGTGCTTCGGGATAAATACTAATGCATTTCACCATCGAAAATAAAAGAGTTTGCCTGTTTCATGATTATTTCAACCCTTTCAGTTTCAATAACCTTTAAACTATTATGTCTAGGAATTTGTAAGTAAATTATTTATTAGTAGAATAAGGATATAAATAGTGTTTTATGAAATAAAATTTAGTATTAAATAAATAAAATAATGATTATAGAATCTTAAACAAAATTAATTTAATTTTTGATGGGAATTATAGATAGACCTTAACTTCAGAATGTTGTTTGAGGCAACATTTCGTAATTTTTTTTTCTAAGATATATTTTATTTTTCTTGGAGTATGATTCTTATAATCAAAACATTGCAAAATAGAAAGGGATTTTTTTTATTCACTTACTTTTAGTTCATGAGAGAAAGGGTTAAATATTTTGGGATAGTTAAGAATGTAGTAATCATAGCCTTGAATTTAGATATCCCATTTTATCAAAACTAAATACCTCTCATATTCAATCACATAGCTCTACTAGGATCTTTGAGCAATCACTGCAATTTATTCAAACATGAAGTTTTATTACGGTTTCAATCGTGTATGTAATATAAAGTTTATGTACCAAAAAAACAAGTTCTTATACATTTTCTTAACAATAGCTTAAAATCTGGGGGAGGGGGGGGGGGGCAGCCTGACGTTAACACAAAATCAAACTTAAATTATTTTTCAGTATGGAGAGATTTAGTGAGTCTACATTTGGGTGTGAGGTCCTGTTGCTTTCCTTCTCTATTTAGAAAAATTCAATGAGTTCAAATCTTGTGAGGAATGGGACATAGTTCTTTAGACCAACCATAATTGAGCCATGTTATCTACGCAAAACTTATGGCATTTGGCAGATGTGTGAGAGAGGGCACCGTCCTGATACCCTTAGTTGTTCTTCAGCCATGGCAAGATGTTGTACCAATGCAGCTATTAGTGGCCTCCTGACTAATTTTCTGTCCGACCTTGAAAAATAACGGAGATATCTTCTTCAAATCAGAGGCCACAACCTCAAGGACTAATGTTTGATCCGTATATTTGGTGTGGTAAAAACCTCTTCTTTTGTTTCAGCAAGTCAGGGGTTGTACCGGCGGTTGTGGAATTGATCAATTTTGAATATCTTCTTGTCCGATAAACTTTTCATAATTTATCAATTTGCCTTGACCCAAATGAGAATTTTCTTGCACTTCTCGAGCCTCCTGGCTTTCATTCCATTGGTCAAAATGTCCTTGCGAAAGAAACTAATCCCAAATTGTACTTTATAGCCCTACTGATGGTCCTAGGAGGCACAAAGAAGTCGTTGGTATAGGGATTCATTGACTTAGTGGGAACTACCTTAATATTCTTCTCCAAACATAACAAGAACTTCACGTTCCTCTTTAAATTATGCCCTCCACTTCCTGACATCCTGGGAAGGTCTTTTTAATTTTTTTCATATGAGTCAACTTAAAAGTCAGGCTCCTAGAACACTTATCAATGTCTGTAATCTTCATCCGATCAAATGCAGCATCTAGGAGATCAGAGAAGCCCTTTTGCTTGATGTTGATGATGATGAAATGAATACATGATTAGTATAGTTTGTTTATGTAAAAATGTCAGTGTAAACAAAAAATCAAGAAAAAAAATCACTTAGTCTTTTCATAGTAACAAGAAAATAAATATTAATTAACAAATAAGAACAAAACTTTAACTATTTGATTAGTATAATATGTTAAAAGTACATACCTCTCAAGTTTATCTAGGAATCAAATTTCTTTTCATAATTGGTAATAATAAACGAACAATAATCAACAAAATAGGAATAAATAAAGTTTCAAGTGAACTGAGGAACCTCTAAAATACGTTCCACTATCCTGAAATTTGGCATGGACTAGTGATCTATTTTGGAGGTTCCCCAGTTCACTTGAATCATCGATTTCTACAATTCTGATTTTTGATCTACTCTAACAATTGTGTTACTGGCAAATATCTTTCTTATTAAAGCGCATAACTAACAGTAGTTGTTTTCAAACTTAAGAGTAAGGGGGGATGGGCGCTGTAAACCCATAACATACTTGTACATATAAACACATCTTTACCAAACATGAGAACATAATAAGATTATTAAATCGTGGTTGTATTCAGAGTGGGATCCAAAGCTTGCGTTACCATCTAATTACGATTTTCTTCCATTTATCATTAATTATGAGGTTTGATTGCGCAACCAAACGACAGTTGAAACATAAATGAACTAGTTTTGTTATTATCCAATGTCTCAAAGTGTAAAATGGTGTAGCAATAACAAAAAAGACAATGCGTATGCGATCTCCTCTGCTCCAATGCCAGTGATGAAAAGGCGGTAGAGACCGTAGGAAAATCCATTCAGACTCTTTTACAATATTAATAATGACATTAAGGATGAGAATGTTGTAAAAAGGGCTTCTGACAATGATGGCCAAAACTTGAAACGTTCTGTGAGCTTCAAATGTGATCTGGAGCAAAGATCAACAAGGACCCCACTACCTTAATCGGCTTCATATCCAAAAAGGTTGAAGTTGACACCAAGACCATGCGTGAGGCCATCTTTAACAAATTGGTGATTAAATCATATCTACAGAAGACAGAAACAGCAGAGGGTTTACAGGTGCAAGGTGATACTCTCTTAACTCAAGAAGAATAGTAATATTTACTCAGACTAGTAAATATTCACTCTAGACACTGTTGTGAATTGGCAAAATGATTGGTTCCTTGCAGAAACAAGAGAGGAGATTCAGGGAATCATCAGTACCAAGCATAGGGTCCAAGAGATGGTCACGAAAAGAATATACCGCTTTACTTTTTAAGTTCATATAGAGAGTTGGCACGGAAAAGTAATACAAGATGGTGAGGTACACAGTCTGGCCGTGGCGGACAAACAACTGCCCTAAGGATAATTATGTATGAACACAAGATGGTTTACCATCCCATACAGCTAGAAAGAACCTAAAATTATGCACTAGCAATATTGCTGACTTCATGGGGTTCTCCTCCAGCTCTAACCTCAAACCCCTGGACTTTCCAGTTTTGGCGTCTTGGAGAAGAATGTCGGCTGTACCTCTCTAAATTTGGAATCGCTACAAGCTACCATCATGGCAGCATAGTACAGATTGGACACGGCCTTCTTTGTCAAGTGATATAAATCTATTCTCGGGCGTGTCGTATGGGGGACAGATGCTCATTAATATATCCACAAAAATAATTCCTTGCCATATAGCAAGCATATAGAAAGCAGAGCAATCTTAGCTAAGAATTGAGATAGGATTTTTCTAGGGGACAATGAGAAGACAGGGTAGTAATACTTATTGTCTTACTGAATTTAGACCCTTGCTACCATCAGCTGCATGTTATATGAACTTAGGAGAAGAAAATGCATTACTATGAGAGAAAATGTGTTAAAAATATATTAAGATATGTGTATGTTATTATTATTTTATATATTTTTGAAGCAGTTTTATCCAAATATAGGTGGAAATTATTGTTTTTGAAATAAATGTTACTATCACAATGCTCAATTAAAAAACAAACATAAATGTAAACAGACCACACGCACCAACCTTTTTTCTATTCTAATTACTGCATGATGTTTTTCTCTAGAAAAATCCTATCCCTTTCTATGAGTTGAATAGTAAAAAATATGCTCAAAAAATTAATAATAATATGATAACCATGACAATTTGAAGAATATTTTGTCGAAGAGCAGCTTATCTATCATGACGTTTCATTAGATTGGGGGCAAGCAGCTATAAAAAAAGAGGAAATAAGCATAAAGCCTAATCTGTACCTACTTTAAGACTTAAATAATTTGATGATGTAATGTATGAGTAATGTACAACCTACCAATGAGTGCTTTTAAAATAGCAGGGGCGTCCTCAGGATTATATGTATATATGTATTCCAAATATTAGTTTTTTTGAAATAATGATTCAAATATTAATTTTTTTCGAAAATCCACAAATTTATACACAAAAATTAAAAAAAAATTAAATTTCAAATATTAACTTTATGAAAAAAAATTCAAAAATCCATAGCTATTCAACAAAAATTTTACTTCCTCGTATTCTTCATAATTTGCCCAAATGATTTTAGGAATTATGAAAATAAATCTGTCAAACAATTATAATTTCGATATAAGCTCGAACCGATAATTTTAAAACATGGAAAGGCAGCAAATATGTCATACGACAAAATCTCAAATGGCAAAATTACTGGAGGAGAAAATGTATACATCAAAACTACCTGTCATGGTCACACAATTTTTTTTAGTAATATACGTTGTTTTTTGTTACATTGATGTTCCGGCTACGAGTATTTCCAAGACTTATATTTGGTATGTACTTATATATAATTTGAAAAAATTCACCAAATAAGACCAAATTGAAAAAAAAAGTTCCTATTACTTAAAATTAAACTGTTTGACATTTTTTTTTTCTATGTTAAATATTGTCTGTTTTTTATTCAATCAGAGCCAAATTTATTTGATTTAAAAGTATATTTACTTAGTTTTAAATGTCGACTTATAGTCTAATGAATAAAGATAACAAAAGTTATAAATACTGATAAGCTATTTTAAGTTTTTGGCTATATAGTTATAATTAATTAGAAAAACGACATAAAGTGTACAAAGTAGTTAAAAAAACCATAAACACCCTTTTATTTGTCTGTATAAAGCTCAATATCTATGTTATGAGTATTTATATAGACAAATGATGAGTCATATATATATTTTCTTTTAATGTTCCCTTAATTGACCAGATGGAGTTGTCATATTTAAGTATAAGAAAACTGGAAGTAGTTTTATGAAAAAGACGTCATGTATTTATAACAACATATCACAATTTTAGAACACTAAAGACCTTATTACCGAAAGCCACATTGCCGAATGCCATTTTGCTGAATGAAAACTCTGCCGAACAGACATTTTGCAAAAAACATAAAAGAAATATATTTGATAATAATTACAGTCAGAGACTGACAAGAGGAAATGACAATCAATCATGTAAATATGTTAGAAACTCCAACACCTCTGATCTAAACTAGTGGTGGTTATTAAGCTTATTCTCCAATTCTCCAATTTTTAGTAAGCCAACTCTTCATTTCCTACCACAGCATCACCCCTTGACAAATTCGATTTGAACCCATTCAGTGTTTAGTACGTAAACATACGTTTTTTGTTGTTTTTTGCCATTTTTACGGCCCTTAATATTTATTAGCATATACTATATTTTTATAACAGTTATTTTTGATCTCAACCATACTCTGAAACATAGTGTCGTCACTTTTACCCCGACATGAATCACAATACCTTATATATTGGTTATTTTTGTAATTACATTTTATAGAAAGATTGGTTAAATTGGTGACATTTTGAAGCAGTGTTTCGTGTGTCGGACCAGTCATTCCCCACTTGACAACTCAGTCATTCCCCGCTAGTGTGCAATTCCCCGCAGGTTAAGAACCATTGACCTAAACGGTCGATTCATTCAGATTGTCCATTTAATATGAATATTTTCTTTCTATTTTAATTAATATATTATTGGACTGTTGTCCTGATTTTGTTCTATTGCAGTTTTAGCTGACTGTTAAAGCATCATCATACTGAAAATAATCCATTAACAATTAATCACTGACCAATGGTTCCTTTGCCAAATGTGCAGAGGTGATATAACCCATCAATACCTTAACTAAATCTCTTAGTTGCAATAGTGCAATAGTTTTGTACCTCTAAAATTATATCCAAAAGTATTAAAATACCGGATTTTAACCTAGTCCAGAGTTTAATTATCCGTGTCTACCCGGTTCCAAAAAAAAAAAAAAATTAGCTATTCCTAAGAGGTTCCAATTTGAATGTATCTTACCTGGAGCTTTGTTAGGTTTTTGCAGTTGCAATCCAAAGGGTTCCCAAAGAAAAGAAAATCCACAGAGCCATGAAAGTTCTTATTTCGCATTTCGGATAGTAATGGCCCCATAAGATCAACATCAAACTAATCCAAAATAAAAACAAAAAATACATAATAATAAGTGATGAACAAATATGTCTGGATCAAAGATTATAATGATTGTTCTACGTTGCATCATATCAAAGTCAAATATGAAGATTAGAGATAAAATGAACTTGGTTACAAAAAATGTAACAGTTTCTTTGTTAATTGATTATTAGATTAAATGTAATCATTAAATAGTTTATCAGATTATTTATATCCTGGGTCCAAAGGAAATGTGTAAGAATTCATTTTTGTTCAAAATGAGATTGTTTGTATCTCCAAGATGTTCATGATGATAACATCACTAACTGATTTATACAATGACAACGTCAGAAAAAAAAAATCTATCCACAGGGACGTCCGCAGGATTATATTTTTTTTTTTGTGGGGGGAACTTGTTTTTTGAATTTTTTTTGGAAAAAAGCTAATAATAATAATTTTCAAGAAAAATTGGTGAAAAAAATTTCAAAAATCCACAGCTATAACAAAAAATTAAATTTTTGTAGAAAATAATCAATAGTTTGCAAATATAAAATTTTTGAGAAAAAAATTTCAGATACATAATTTTTTTTGAAAAATTTAAAAAATGCATATCCATTCGCAGAAAATGAAACTTTTTGGAATTTTTTTTTTGAGAATTAAATTAAATTCAAGTATTAAATTAGAAAAAAAAAATCAAATCTTAAATTTTCTACCAAAAAGCAAAATGTCTTTATTTTTTTTTGGGGGAGGTTACAGTGACTTCAGGTCATGCCCCTGTAGACACCCCTAATCTATTAATTGCACTCAAATCAAATTTGTATTGTGAATTCAGAATAGGAAAAGACGAAAGTCAAAACATTGGTTTCGATATATCGATGGTTAATGCTAAGAGTTGCTATCTGATATCAATAAAAACATTATTCAACTTGTCAGGGTTACCATCCTGATTTTTGGTTCCTTTTTTTTATATACCAAAAAATGCACTTGTGAGTTCATAAATGAAAAGAATCAACTGTTTTAATTCCAAGAACAGTCAACTGATCAAACAACTGAAGTTAAAAGACATTGTTTTATTTTTAATCCCAAAAAGCTAGTCGTGTGTTTCTCCAGACCGCCGATATCAACAATGCTATTATTTTACAAATCATTAGGATATTAAATCTTACATGCGTTATTGAATTATTTTGAAAGTTAATGGTTGTGGGACGATTCCGCATAAAAGGACTTCCTCTGAGATCTGACAAAGACGTTATCTTATTTTTAACAGCTCTTAATTTTGATAAATTATGATAATCACGATTCGTTCTAAGCTCTCCAATGCTCTTCAGCTATAATTAGAAAGGAAGATGGAAAAATTGATTGAAAACAGCTGCAACAATAAAAATGAATACCTTGTTATAGGACACATCCAAATCTGAAGTATTGGGTGGGAGAACATCAGGTAATTTTGTTAGATTAAGTCCTACACAGGATACTTTTACAAGAAGAGGGCGATTGATATTGATGGTGAGGCAAATACAGTTCTGAGGGCATCGTTTTCGCAGAGTTTCGTTGAATTCTAAAAAGTAATGAAGTGTGACATTACTGCTATGAGATCCGGATCTTGCATGGTTCTGATGCCATGCATTTGATTTTGGTTTTGAGCAAGTTGGATCATCCTGTATGAGGGAGCGCTTGAAGCTAGAAAGAAGCCAAGAGAGCTTGTGCGAACTTTGGTTGTTGTCCTTAGAGAAGCAGGACCAAGGATTACCTAGAAGAAATCAGGAAATTTATAAGTTAATTAGAGTGATCAAACCAAACCAAATATATATAATTTTATGAAACATCAAAAAATATGGAATTAAGTGAATAGAAAACAAAGTACTAGGTTTTGAACTTTGAAAATTAGTTTTGTGTTTTGGTCTGATAATCCTAGACCCTTATGATTTTTAGTGTGTCAACATAATTATGTCATTTTAAAAAGATCGGTCTGGACCAGTTTCGAAGGAATAAATTGATCTCATTTAATATTCGAGCTAGACATATTCCATATATAAATTATTGATAAAGTGATACATGTTTTAGAATGTTGAACAATAACATTATATGAAGGAAAATGTGTTTGATAAATAATATTTGTATAGGTCATAAATCAGATTATTAGAGAAAATCGGTCCAATGAAGGAGACAGAAAACAAATTGGTCGAAAATTTGGAAAGGATTAAATCGTCATCTGGACCAAGATATGGGTGCAAATTGATCCAATGATAAATCTATTAAGATCAAAACAGGAAGAAAGTCGATTTTGGAGCAAGTCTCAATACTAATGCCAATATTTGTTAAACTTCAACAAGATATAACTTATTAATTGAAAATGGAATTTTTAATAAAATTAATACCACAAATAGATGTGCGTCTGAGCTCTCTTAATCTTTAATGTAACTGCCCTTAGTGGCAGTTATGGCTTCCAGGCAGTGGCGGAAGGATTGATACCCGCTGCAGATGTATTCCTCTGTCATGGCGTAGCAGTGCTAGCTGAATGTGGCTTTGATGCCTTCGGTGTTTGGATTACAGACACTGCAGTCCTTCTCCTCGGCATGCACCCAAAAGTTAGCATCAGGGTTGTGGGGGCCATAAGTGTAAAGGACCGCAAAGAACTCAAAATACTCCTTCAAAAGAGTATTGCAACGGAGGAGATTGATTTTTTTTATTGCTGGTCTCAAAAGTGGCCCCCCACCGTCAAAAGTATTTTTCCACTCACTTTTTGACATGTTTTGACAGTTTTTCCGGATAGTCTGGTTTGAAACACCGAGATTTCTTGGATGGATCTCATGGAAATGAGGGGATTGTCCTGGGTAGTTTTCTTTAAGTCATCCACATCCAGTTTGTCCTTTTTAAAAGACCCCTTCTCCCTCTCTAACGTTGCAGAAATGGAAATTCGCCAATCAATTTCAAATGATATTTTCTCAACTTGTAAATAAGCTAGAGAGCTCAAGTTTGTTTTGTTCTGTAACTAATTGTTTATGCTTTAGTTTTTTGAAATATGAATTGATTTCAATTAGTCCAATTGAATTAATTATTGAATTACACTGTAATTTATTTCAAAAAACTTTGCACATTTTAAATTTTCCAACCTCAACAATTGTATTTATCAAAATAAAAAGGTTATTTGATTTTAAAGGTTTCATGTTTGGTGGAGAAGGAATTTCACGTTAGTAATTTTCTTGCTGCAAAAATGTAATTATTCTGAACATGTCTACTCCTACAAAAAAAAAAAAACACAAACACATTTTAAACTACAAACACTTTATTTTGTAAAGGATGATTGATCAAGTTTAAAGATTATAATATGAAAAGTTTTTAGAAATACCGGGAAAACCCTTATTATACGTATACTCATCTCTATTCTGCAAAGTTTGATAGGTTAAGATACATTTTTTTACCATGTTCCGATGAACAATATTGTAGAGGATTGAGATAACAGTGCTCCTCGACACGGAATTGTTCTAAAAGGCCATCCAGGAGCAGACTGGGGCCTTGAGGAAGACGATTTACAATGTATACATGCGGTTGAAGGTCGGGGAGGACCTCAAACATTCTCCAGGACTAGGTAAGAAAACCCTCCGTGCCCGTCAACCAACTAAAGTCGGCCTTCAATAAAAAACCGAATTGTTCAATTGCTGACATGCTGAGGAAGATGAACAAGTCCCCATCAACAGAGAAAAATCCTTTTTGGAGCGTGCAAAAAAGATCCTGAACCACTTCAAAGGAACTTGTAGACACATTGTGACCTTTTAAGATGAGAAGACATTTTACTGCTTAACCTGTCTTCAATAGCAGAATGATCAGAAAGATACATTTTGGGGTAAGTTGTCCTTTGATCAGTTTCAATGCATGTACACACGGGATAGATTTGAAATTTACCTTTACAGGATGTCCATACCGAGGTGCTGAGAGAGATTTAGCTCTAAAATTGGTTGACGTAATAAAAACTTTTTTCTTACTCTCTTTTGTTTTGATACATTATTGACGGACAATTTAATATGTGTTGGCTCCAGAATATTAACTTAGTATAATACCATCTTAAATACGTAAATTCCCCTGGACCACTCTAATGCTAGTATTCCAATGAACTATGGACTAAACCTCGAACGTTTTTGATTTTTTATGAACAATACCGATAATTTTGAGTCTAAATAATCGATAACAAAACATTTTTATTAAAGAATGTTTGAAATCCTAATCTGGAATTTTTATTTATAATTTTTATGTTCGCATTCCCTCATATATTTTTTTTACTTTTTCGTGTATTTTTCATATATTTTTTTGTGAAATAGAGCTTATGATAAAAACAATTAATAATAATCCTAAAAAATTAATCAAATAATTGACCAAGCATCATCATATGACAACTCTATAATTAATTGATAGGCAGATGAACTATTAATAAGAATTTATACAGTTTTTAGACAATAAATTATAATTAAAAGGGATAAAACGTTATCATGCGTTAGGCCAAAAAAAATTAATTCAGGGGCAAATCAAATAATGGTTCTGAAATTAAAAACTTTAAATCTAACAACTTTTTTGAGAAAAAAAATATTTGTTTAGTTTTTAAATGAAAAATATAGATGTAAATGAAAAAATAGGTATTAAGTTTGTAAAGGGAAAAATATGGATTTTGTTTTTTTTGGAAAATTAAATTTTAATTTTATTTGATTGCATAAAAAATAGACCTATATAATGTACTTACCGATAGGTTGATTATTTCCTAGTACGGGCAAACTTCATGTTAAGACGTTGAATCTTTACTCAGGAGGTTGATAATTATATACTACATATCTTCTTATTCAAAAACATAGGTATTAATCTTAATTCCCCCAACTTCATTATTTCAGTCTCATAATATTGTTATGAAGGGATTATATGTTTATGAAACAAAGGTTAATCAATTTGCAAAAAACGAATAACAACGATGTAATTAAACCACATAATTAAATGAGCAAAAAAAGTCACAATAAAGGATTTTCACGTGATTAAACCTTTAACAGATATCCACATTGTTAAGAACTACATCAATCAAAATATGAAAAACTTTAAATATTAGCGGGATTGGTATACTAGTGAAGAATTTTTATTCCTTCAGAAACAAACTGTGTTCTGTGCAGCTTAAAATATGAGAGTGTTTCATTTAAAAAAAAAAAAAAACCTTGTCAAAATACTAAATTTCATAAAATACAATATTCTGTATTATTTTATAAAACTATAACACATTTGTTTATCAACAACTTTGTTACCACCATTCATAAAGTAGTTTAATAGAAAAATGTGCATTTTTTACATGTATGAATAATTACTATTTATGTTAAAATTGAACCATGTAATTAGAAATTATTATTATTTTGCAGAATAAAAAAAAAGAGTGAAGAAGACAAGCCAAGTGCTTCAGAAAAAGGGTCATCATGTTAATGTAATTTTCCTTTTTTTTACGACTGCACTGTTTATGTTGAAAAATTGATGGAAGGAAATCGGTTATTATGCAATCAAATTTCATATTTTTATCCACTGCCTGGTCAATCATTATGAGCCAGTCGCTTTCCAAGATCAACACTGCAAAAGTGTTTTGAGTTTGTGAAGGGATTTTTTAGAATACATCCGGCAATATTTAAAAAAAGGTGGCTGGGGTTGATACCGAACTGATCCAGACGTCTTTTTATTAAATATCTCGGGATATTCCTCAGGACTCTTTCAGAAACGCCTCTCCTAACTCCGGTGATGCCCAAAATGGACAAAGCAATAATGCCAGAGTGTAGGGTCCCAATATTAGGTAGTACCAATGTGTGTCACGTAATTGCTTAACTGCACGACCTCTTACCAAAAAGTTGCGGGAAATGAAAGAGTGTTTCAGTTTTAAAACATCCTTACCCCCAATTGTGAATGGAGTCCTCAATTTTGGTATTTTGATATACATGGGTTTTATTAAATTCTGAAAAACTATTCAAAATTGCAAACAGAGATACTAAAGTACCTTTAATGACAAACTGAATAAATAAAACTCATTTTGCGGGATAAAACGCAACTCTAATCAATCAGGACCCTACGCGCTACAGGAGGACAATTGCTTTTACACTTTTAAAACATAATAATTTATTTTTTTAAATCATAGTTTTAAAATCGAGTCGGCCATTTTCATACCTGTACTAAGTGGTCAGGCAAGGCAAACTGAGAATTAGACTGCTTAGTGCAAATGACTTATTCAACTAGGTCTCAAAATTTTTAACGCTTCTTCGTTTGAAAATTTGATATTGCCACTTAGTGTGGCTAGATGCTTAAAACAGGTGATGGTAGGAACAAGTTTGACTATATCATAGTTTTTATACTACAGCATATCGATTGAGATATGTATCAAATATTACACAATAAATATTTTCTTGTAAGCTTCATTTCGAAAAGTGTTTGGAATTTGAGTTAGTTTGTATGTACATGTTTCAATAAGGCATACGTAAACAACTCGTAAGATAGATATATAATCCGTAAGGGGGTTGTGACAGTAAGTAGCTTTAACTTACATCATAAATAAGTTACATAGATAATTCCTTCTTAATTTTTAAGTAAATAAAAATTCCCAATACACTCTATGTGATAAACATAACTGTATTTGATGTACCAGGACAGCCGTTATTATTTACTCATCTCTACTATGCAAATTTTGAGATATAGAGTTGTTTTTTTTACTATTTTCCTATGAGCAATGTCGTGGAAGACATAATTAGATGTTGATTGCTAAGAAAAACATTGTCCCATTCGCCCCCATGAGCACATACTACGAGAAGAGAATTGTGATAGAAGCTCTCCTCCGCGTAGAATTGTCCTAGATGCCCATCAGGGAGTAGAATGAAGCTTGGAAGAAGATGATTTTCAATGTCTTCCGTACATGGTACTATTTATTTTTTTAACTTAAAAGTTGAAACTAGTTAATAAGTTCACACACAAATTTCAAACATGCTCTATGTTTCATATAATAACAATTCTTGAATATATCTAAAGTGAAAATCACTAAATTGCATAGAGGGTAGCCACTAGCCATGCTAGTCTATTACATAGTATTGTGAAAAGTCAATGTTAACTAAAACAAATATTAATTTTGAAATACTGTTTTTCACTTACAATTACTTTCTTTTTCATCAAAAAGTAGTGATCATTTTGGCTCAAACTGTATATATTTCTTTATTAAAAAGAACATATTTAGACTATATCTACTTGACATTCGTAAAAAAAATCAATGTTAGAACCTGTATAATCATGAAAAACTTAAGCTGTTTTAACAACTTGTCACTCCAATTTATCATAAACATCAATAGGTTTTTTTTTCCAGGTGAATGGAGTGACCAAGCTTTAGGTTTTCCCAAACATCTTTTATGTCTATTTAAAATCTTCCTTATCTCAACTAACAGGACTTCTTTTATAATATCCGTGAAAATGTATATCCTACAGGACATGAACTACTTCATTCCGGATATTTTTGTATGGTAAATGTAATCTTAAATCTCATAAGACTTTTAATCAAGCGTTTAATGCTGCCAAAAACAAAGAACCTTGTGTTATCAAATGTTTGTTAAACAGTTATTTAATTACATTTAAAAAACCAATAAATTATTGGAGTGGAGGTTCCAGGACAATATAATTCCATGTTTAAATCTCCATAGTTCATCATTATAGTTTTCCGCTATGATAATCAAAAAGTGTATTTACAACTTCTTTTTTTTTAAATTTAGCACCTTTCTCTGAATATTTTTATTAAAAAAAATTTGCATATAACTTACACTACCGAGTGTTACATTAAAATCTGAACACTTTCAAATTCAACAAGATACAATTTATTAATTAACAATAGAATTTCAACAAAATTAATACTATAAATAGATGAGTGTCTGAGCTCTCATAATCATTAATGAAGCCATCCTTTGTGGCAATGATAACTACCAGGGGGAGGCTGAACGATTGACAACTGCTGCATATGTAGTCCTCTGACATGGCGCCCAGTACTGGCTGACAGTAGTTTTGAGGGCCTCGGCGTATGGATGACGGGCACTGCAGGCCTTCACCGCGACATGTGCCCAAAAGATGTAGTTCAAGGAGTTGACATCTGGTCTGTAGGGAGCCAAAAGTTTCAAAAAAAAAGAGTTCAAAAGAGTCTTGCAACAGAAGAGATTGGTTTCTTTAACATCCGCCGCTTTGAACTTTTTCGTACAATAGTTTCAGAAGTGAGGTCACCTGGTTTGGTTATATTAAATCATTTTAATTGGAAAAGGAAACCTAAGAAATTATGGTCATCAGGAACACTCTCTAAATCAGTAACCAGATTGTCTGGAGTATCAGGAAACAGGTTTTTCTCTCAGATTCCAATTTTAACGGGATTTATCAATATATCACTTTGCCGCTTAATAACAAGATCAATATTGGAGGTTTATTTTATTACTGAAGAAAATGACCCTGTCTCCGTCATTTTTAAGATGATTTAGGATGTGTTTACAGCATAGGAGATGAGGGTTTTTTGGACTTGACTAAGTCAAGTTCGTTTCTGAAACTTTAGGCACTTACCACCAGCAATTAATTCGGGGGTTGACACTGTTGACTTAAAAATAACTTTTTTGGCCAGTTCAGCCATTTTCCTTCTTAAAATGTCTTCAAATGTCATTTGGGCTGCTTTTTGAGCTAGTTTCGTTAGTCCACCATTTTGAGGTTTGTCTTCAATTTTATTTCCAGCTTCAAGTCGTTTCCTCAACCGCAACACCGTCCAATTGGTAACATTTTTATAATATTGATGTGACCGGTGGGCACAGGAACGCCACCTTCTTTTCTTTTTGCTTCCGTTATCTACATAATAGTATTTAATCTTACCTAAGGTGTTGACCTCACTTTTAAAGTTATTCCGTCAAATGTTTGAATCAGATGTCTCAAAAAATCCCTACGAAACCTCTTAAATTTTTATTTTAATAACATTCCAAGATTTTCTAATATTCGTTACATCATCACCATGCAAAACATATATATGATTTTTGTAACGAAGTTTTTTTTTTAAACATTGTTGGGAAATAAGGTCAAACAATAAATATAATATATTATTCCCAGGTTGTATTTAATTGATTTATTATACTTGCTAAAAATATAAAGATATCCAACAAAAAAGAAAGTTGAATTAGTAAAAAATAAAGTTTTCTAATCAAAAACATATTATTTTTTTATATCATAAAATATCCATTTAAAAAAAAAAAAACATCAATAAAACTATATGAAATTTAATTTGTAACATACCCAATATCTAATATATCATACATTATTGAATTATAATTTATAATTATTATTCATTTATCCATATTATAATATAATATTTACATATTAATTTTGTAAAATTTGATTAATTTTCGTTTCCAAAACTAATTTATGTATATTTAATAAATTGTTAGAACTGTATACTCTGCAAAAAAGAAAAAAAACAGTCAAACTTTGTCTAATCGTCGCCTGATTTTAACGTTTCGATACACTCAACAGTGATGTCTAGTTCCCACACAGGAATTTCACACAAATTATCTCATAGCTACTAGTCTTTGAGTTATGGTTTGAAAATCCTAAAACGGTCTACGAACGTTATGATTTAAAGGAGACTGAAAAAATTAAGTACTTGGTGTGGGCGGGTATCAAAGAAAAAGTTGTGCTGTATCTGTCCTCCAAAAAATCACTAGGGTCGGTTTCATTTAAAGTTCGGTTAAGACCGATTGTTATTTAATTCATTTTGTTCCAAATTGTGAACATCATCACAATCACGGCTTTTGAAGCAAAATATGTAAAACTTATAAATCAGCATTGGTAAAAATCGGTTCTTACAACGATAACCAAAAAATAATTAGTATTTATATTGAGGCCGAAAAAATTAGTTCGACATTTCAAAACAATTTAATTTTGGTGTACAGTCGAAGATTGCTGTCTCAACCCAAATATCTGTCCTAATCGGCCTGCACAAAATCACTAAAGACCGGACCCCCCCACACACACAACACCAAATAATAATAATAAATAAATAAAAATAGTGTCTTGTACCAAGTCTTAGCAATAACTACAGTACACTTTTCTGCTTTAAAAAAAGAAAAAGATTATTCGGTTTAGAGAAGAAAAAATCTTCGATATTGAACAGTCATTCAATCATTTTTCATATTATTGTAAAAAATCCTTTCTCTTATTTTCTGTAGAGATAACTCATAAAAATAAAGTTGAGTCAGTAAAAATAAAGTTTTCTAATCAGAAACTTACTATTTCTTTTATGTCATAAAATATCCATAAATAGAAAAACTTTAGAATAATAAGTAATTTAGTTCGTAATTTACTCAAGATTTAATGTACCATACATTAATGAATTATAATAAGTATTTATTGATCAATATTGTATTATAACAGTCACATATTAATTTAGTATAATTTGTTCAATTGTTTGTAAAAAAGTTATATATATAATTAAAATATGATAAGAGTGAAGTTTGATGAAGTTTTTCATGTAGGTTTTTAAGGCTCAAGAAATGGTACTGGTAAGAATTTTTTATGTCTTCGAGGCTATAAGGTCCTTTCAAGATCATTATTCTAAAAATCAAATTTTTTAAAAACAAACGACTATTTCATATAAAATAGAAAATAAAAACTGTTTAATTATATATAAAAAAATTCTAGCTTGTTGTTGGTTTTAATATTTGCACACTTTGCTTAAAACGAGATTTTAAGATTTAAAGAAGAAAAAAATGAAGAGAGACTAAAACAAAGAATTTTTTGACAATAATATGAAAAAAATGAACAATTTTTCAGTTTCTCTTTCCAAAAAACAAATATAGTTGTTCTTTTAATTTGTTAGATAGTTCTGACTATTTGTAGATATACTTGAAAATTTTTTACCTAAAACAATTATGTTTTTTTTTAGTTGCCAAACTGAAGAGTGTTTTTTTTTTTTTTTTTTTTTTAATTTTCTATTACCCTCATCATTATTCTTTAATTAGCAGGAATACTCGGCATTACTCAGTTTACTTCGAAAAACAGACAAACTTTGCTTTGTTACTATAGAGTACTTCCCATTTATTTCCTTTCTTTTTTTAAATGACGCGCTGAGCTTTAGCTACATTTGCTTGCTGCTAAAATCTAACTGCTTATTAGATATAGTAGCCACGTGGTTCTAAAATACTATTTGTAGATTCAAAAATGAACCTTCGATGATAAACAAACGACACAAAATTTGCTTTAATAAGTATATTGAGGTGGGAGTATTTGAGTTTACAGTGGATCTGCTCATGAAAGACAGAAAGTAGCATTCATGATTAGTTGGGCAGTTATAATTGTATGTTTTTGTTGTTAGACTCAGAGGATAGCTGATGATAAACATCAGAGTAATTCCTTTCTTGCTAAATACGGAGTTTATTTGGGATTTTTTCATTTCTTTCTCATATAGTTATTCAAAGCGTATCTAGTAAAAACTCAAGATACGCTTCTCTCTTCCAAGGCATTTGGGTAATGCCTTGGAAGAGAGAAGCCATTTAGTTAAAATGAGTATAAATTTTGATTTCAGAAGAGTGCCATTGAGTTTTTTCTCTATTTAAGTAGTCTTTGATGTAGTGTTGATCCACAAAAAAATTAAAGTATTGCATTTTTTCGGAAAGGCTGGCTATACCGTTTGTCGTGACTCACGCCCTAGGGTATTTGTTTAATTAATGATTATTAACAAAGGGAATATTTAGATAAAAACTAATGAAGATAAATAACATGGTTCATGTAAAATTACTTTACAGAATAATCTGCCATAGAAATAGAAAGTCTCTTTGACAGAAAATGTATGTAATTTAGGAGAATTTGTTCTAAAATGTCGTTAAAGGATGCAGTTCAAATAACATACGAAATATAATTTTGAAAGGCAATTCATAATGCAACCATCTTTATTGCTCTTCTCTTTTCATCATATATCACTGTCTTTCCCTATGTCGATACAACTTATTCTCCTAAAAGCCAAAACCTTTTGAAGTCAAAATGACATTAATATAATATTTCATGCATATATTGGGTAGAAACATGAGAGTTATATGCACCTAAAATATAAAAGCAGAAACGGCTATGTATGGAATATTTCAAGCTGTAAAATTACCTGCAGTGAAAATATTATCGGTAAAATTACCTACAACCCCAATTTTTGTTGTTTTCACAGTTATGGTTTCTTACTGTTTACATAAGGAAGGGAACAATGAGGGGGGATATTTGGTACAATGAATTGACGACAATAATCGAATTTACCTATAAGGGCAGAATCCAAAACTGATCTCACTTTTTTTCGCAGTCATCTAAATTCTGAAATATCTGAAATTATCGTAGGTCTATTATTGTTCAAAATTATTTTTCAACCGTAAAACAATCCCCAAATTAAAGGTAGGATCTACAAAAATTATGTGAAATTGTAGTTATTGATTCTGAATCTATTACTGAACTCGACATATTTCCATTTTAGGCTTAAAAAGGATAAAAAACGACAGTCTTCTTTAGACCCTTATAACTCATTCATAATACATAGTGATGGAAAATAATATCATAGCTTATATCATAAAAAAATATTCAATATGTAATTTAAAAAAAGATCTAGAAAATATGCATTTCCAAGGATTTTTATTCCATTTTGTATTGATCCCATTTTTTATGGGGTGTACTAGCAATAAGTCGGAATCATATTTTTCCGATTTCATTGCCAATTTCATGACGTCATGCCTCGTCATGGAAGATCCTTCTAACTTGATCATCCATCTCAAGAGATGTTCGAATACGGATTCCGAATTTCACGAGGGATGACACAGGAGAATTCATCCAAGGGAAACTGCCAAACATAATAAGTGGACTCCTTCCTTGGGAATGAAATACCAGGATCGAAACAATAAAGGATTCCATTTACGATGAGTAGAGAATTTGAATATTTCGAAATGGGATCACTTAAAAAATACAAAATGGAACAGAATCCTTGGAGAACCACATTTTTTAAATAGGTTTTTGTTTATAAATATATATAAATATTTTTCTATAATAAGCTATGGTATTCCTCATTGCATTGTATTATGAATAAGTTATAAGGGTCTAAAGAAGAGTGTCATTTTTCATCATTTTTCAGCCTAAAAATGGAAATATATCGTATTTTCATTGTTGAAGAATCTATATATCCTTAATACTCCTCAAAGTTATTTTATTTATAGTACCATATAATATGTCAAACGAATACACTGCAACAGTTTATGAATGAACAATAGTATTAGAATAGTCTTATCGTCATAAATATAAGTACACTCCCCTATTCTAATATTATGGAAACTCTCCTTAAATGATTGTTAATCCAAAGGATTTATTTAAGAAGCTTTGAAATCCCGAAATAATGAAATTCGTGCTATACATAATTTATAAAATTATCTATTTCTATAATTCTTATTCAGACAAACGAAATCAAATGGAAAGTTTAATCCCATGGCCATGGGCTTTCTTTTCGTATCTCCTAAATACTTTAGCATAAACAAAACTTGGGCTTGTTGACACTTTTTTTTCCCCATCATTATTGTTTTTAAAGAAAACAACAACCACGAATTCAATGTTTGTCCCAATTTAGAAAAACGAAAACGAACAGTTTTTTTTTTGGCAAGTGATGTCAATATTTTTTTTTTTTTTTGCAAAACTCATTTTGTAAGTTCATGCAAGTTGCGTAGTTTACTATAAAATAACAAGGGTGTCCACAAGAGAAGGGAAGGGGGGGGCTGGAGGGCCTCCCCCTCAAATTAAGAAATAAGAAATTTTGGATTCTTACTAGAAAATTAAATATTTTCATTTTTTTTTCGAAAAATTAAATATTTATTTAAATATTAAATTTTCAAATTTAAAAAAAAAAAAATTAATTGTCTGTGAATAGCCATGGATTTTTGAAATTTTTCTGAAAAAATAAAATTTTGTATTTTTTTTATGAAATTTCTTCTGAATTTTGAATTTTTTTTCAAAAAATTTACATCTTACATTAAATTTTAGGAATTAAAAAATTTAATTTTTCATGAAGAGTTCTAAATTTTGAAATTTTATTCCCAAAAATTTAATTTTTTTTAGTAATAGCTATAGACTTTTGAATTTTTTTCAAAAATTTAGTTTTTCAGAATAACTATTGATTTTTGAAATGTATTTCAAAAAAATTTAATTTTTTCAAAAATTCCAAAAACCTTGCCCCACCCCCAAAAAAAAAAAATAATAATAATAATAATATATATATAGTCCTGGGGACACCCCTAAGTAATCATGATACTTCAACAACACAAAAGATTATGACATCGTATATATCTTTATAGATATGTCTTTTTTGGGGATATCACAAAAATTTACTTATTTTTGCCCTCATAGGTGCCTCCTTTTTCTCTGTCTATATCTTTCGCCTTTTCTCTGTCTTTTTCATCTTATCTGCTGCCTCATATACTTTCTACATAAAAATTGGAAGATTTTGTTAGAGATAATACCAAAATCACCAAGTCAGTTTTATTTCAACATAAGATGAGGACATTTCGATTAATGCTCAACTTCACCTCAAGATTAATATTGAAATTATGAAAAAATCATATTTTTCTTCCCTTTCATAAGGGTATTTTTTTTCTTAGGATTATGTTGACTCTTATCCTCAAACTTTTACTCTTTTAATATTTCTAAATTTGAAAGGTTTGTTTCAAATAATTATAATCTATTTTATTTCAAAAAATAAGAATTATTATATTTTTATAAAGACAAAAGATATACTAATTAGTTCCATGAAAATTGTTAGCACTTTGGGCATGTTAAAAAAAGAAACCAAACATCAAAACCGTAGCTCTGACAATTTGAAAAATGTAATGGAAAAAAGCAGCTGAGTCATTTTGTTTCATTAGAAAATAAGAAGAAATCCCACTCCATACCTAACAAGAATATAGGTAGGAATTACAAAACTAAGTAAGAATTACTCCGTTGTCGATTCTCAATTCTTCTCTGAGTCCACAGGTACCTAGAATCATAACTCTGCAACAAATCCTACGGTTACTTTCCGGCTTTTATGAGTCATTTTTGTGTTAATCAATGACTAGAGCGAGCACGCTATCATAAAGGTAGCCAATGAAAAATTTAAAAAAAAATTATATTTAGTTTGTTTAGGTTAAAATTCTAAGCTAAAATTATTTACTATAAATATACAAAATTATGTCTTTTGTAAAACATCCTTGTTTACAACATTTCTTGTTGTTTTTTGTCCATTTGATGCAAATATAATCAAACCTGGACCCCTTTTGATACTCTTGAAAGTGCAACATATAATTGACCATGTGAAAATACTGATTTCTGTAAATATAAATCAATTTTTCAAATGTTTGACTTTGTAATTTATTTATTTGTATTTGCCACTGCTAACTTCCCATGTGCCTTCTTCAACCATAATAAAGATTGGAGATACATACTAAGACTAACTCACTAATCCTCTTCTTCCTTCATTTTCATAATTCCTTTTTTTAATTCGTATTTAATATACGTTCTCTTTTTTTCCGTTTGTAGAATAATTTATTTTTCGGATTATTGATTTCTTTGGTGCATTTTCGAATCGACTATCCATACCTTTAAAAAAATGAGACACGGGGAGTCGACCTTGTTTTATCAAGAAAATCAACATATTAGCGGAAAAAAACTTGCCTTACAGAGCCAAAAAAAACTTGTCGGATCCTAATAAAGCATAATTCGACGTACGTAACACAAAATATTGAAAAACTTTTATTTCATGTCTAAAGTCTGTATCTGTCTCCGTTCTTAAAGTTTTTATAATTGTTGTTTCCAAGCAGGAAGAATGGAAATCAGACTCACACATAAATTAAATAACATTGATAATTACAGAGAAAAGGAAAAAAAAAACACTCTTCACGTTACCAACTCCAAAAAACGGGGGAGCTAAAAAATGATTAAGAGTAGCATCACTCCTAGTTCGCATAAACTTAATAAACATAAAATATATCATTATAAACTTATATTTCTCAACTAAAGTTTAAATTGTATCACTCAACCTTTCTTCCGGATAGAAATAGACCAAATATGTCAAAAATATTTATTCTATTACGTTATCATCACTAACTGTCTGAATAGTTGGGATACAATAATTTAAATTCAAAAAAATGTTTAGAATACTTTACAGCCACGAGAAAACACATCAACTGCTGGCCGATAAAAAAAGTTACTTTTCATTGTCAAAAAATCACAGTATTATCCGTGATTTATGAATGGATGTACTTCACTTTTGTTCAGAAATAAACAAACGTACTTAAGGTTTGTTTTTCTCCTAGTGATAAATAAGGATTTTAATGTGTAATAATATCCATTTAGTATTTGCCATGACAAGGTAAGAATTTTACCAAATAAGTGCTTCAATTAAATTCACAATAGAATATCCTCAAAAAATAACTTAGTTTGGAACATATATTTGATTGTTTTTGTTTTTTTCAACAATTTAAATATTTGAAATTATTTCCATTTTTTTAATTTTTTGTGAACAGTTGTGGATTTTTGAAATTTTTTGTGAATAGTTGTAGATTTTTGAACTATTATTTAAAATATTAAAGAATAGGAATCATAATTTTCTTTTTTTTTGAATCGCACCATTACTACAAATAACCAGAGTGGGTTTGCGGACGTTGCCAGGGACATTAAGACATTTAAATTAATTCTGAACTCTTCTGCATTAATAAAACAAAAAATAAACATCCTAAGATTCTAAGAATTATTCTTGTTGGATTTTGATTGTATCTTTACACACTTTAAAAAAATTAAATTATAAGTTTCAGAGAAGAAAAATATTAAAGTTGAACTGTCGTGCGCTCATATTTCACATTATTATCAAAAATTATTTGTCTTATTCTCTCTAAATTTTTCTTCTCCTTTAAAACTTATAATCTTTTTTTTTTTTAAAGTGTGTCAAGATACAAATCACATGCTGCAAGAATAATTTTTAGAATTTGACAGTCTTTATTTTTGTTTGATATGAAATACATCTAGATAGTAAATATAGACTAGTACGACACAAGATGGTATAGTTCATACCTTTGCAAGATGCTAATATTAATTTTAACAAATCCTGTAAGTTTGTAAATAATTGGGTAGTACTTATATTCAGTTAAATTAGTCAGGGATGCTATTTTGACATCAATTATTCTATTTACTTTTGATGAATGATATCAAAATGACGGACATTCTAGTTTGAA
Organism: Lepeophtheirus salmonis; assembly: GCF_016086655.4. Taxonomy (NCBI): domain Eukaryota; kingdom Metazoa; phylum Arthropoda; class Copepoda; order Siphonostomatoida; family Caligidae; genus Lepeophtheirus; species Lepeophtheirus salmonis. The sequence goes on from NC_052131.2 coordinate 37,837,633, forward strand.
AACTTTACCATTAAAAAAATTTAATTGTGCATACATATGAAAAAATAAAAAAAACTACAAATCCTTTTGCGAATAAAAAACGATTATTTCTAATTTATTTCCATCCCATAAATTAAAATCATAATATTATATTCATATTTAAAAAATATATTTTTATTATTTATCGGCCAAAAATGAGTAGAATACTAATTTTAATAATATTTGCACAGATATATAGTTTGTGTGCTATGAATGTGCTAACATGTTTTCATGTAGGTAATCAAAACGCCAAAAGTTCAGCTTTTACAGATATATATATACCGATAATGGACCATGTAATTGTTTTTTTTTTTTTAATTAAAGTTTAAATTAATTCTAGGGCTTAAGGGTTTTTCATATAATTACACCCGGCTCAAATGAAAAGGAAATAAATTATATAACTGAAGATGTAGAATTTCTTAAATATAAATTTCTATAAGATCTGGAACATTACTATTTGATTATTTTACTTTCATATTGCATATCTGAAATGAAACCACAGAAGAAGAAGAAAAAAAAGATTAATCACAAAATGCATCTAAAAATGGTCTCAAGACTTCTTCTTTTTTTTTCGTAGTAAAGATATTCAAATTGATCATTGTGATCTCATTTATAAAGAGTTTTGATAAATGAAATGTTTGACAGAGTCGTTCCTAAATGAGCAATAGAAGAATACCAAATGATTAAAGTAAGACGTAAAACACTTACCCGATAAATATATTTGTTTTAAAGTAGGAATATCAAAGAGAGTGGTAGGAGATATGGAGTCAGACACGAAATTATTCCTCAAGTCAAGTGTCTCCAATACAGGAAACACATCACCACAAGAGGATATCTGTGGATCGCATAAAACGATCCTTCTCAAATGACTATTATTCACGATCTGAATTTCCGAAATGAATTGAGATGGAAGTCCTTCTCCAAAGTCTTTAGATAGATCCAGACTCTGAAGGGACTCAGAGTCCCGAATAATGAGTTTAAAGGTTGAATCTGGAAAGAAGAGCTCCGGCTTACAGATTTTGAAAGAAGGCTCCAGACTAGATTTGAGGGAGAGTCCCTTACACATAATGCCGAGCTCTGTTACACCAAAGCAGTCGCAATCATTTTTGAGCGTCTTGATTTCCAGTGTGAGGCATAAAATAAGGAAGAAGTCTAGGAGAGTTCCATGAGGATACCCCATATTAAATTAGGGACTACCTGGAATTATAAAGATTAAAAAATTGTTTCAAAAATGACTAATGAATGAATAACGTTTTTTTTTTTAAATTAACAATTTATATTTTCTGAATTTTGTGTACTCATAAATAATGCTTATTACTTTTTTAAAGAATGCTCTATTTAACTAGAGCAATTAACATTTTCCTTTATGAGGATTGAATGAATTTATGTGAACCGCTTCGTTCGTTTTAAAATATCTTAATTGCCTTATTAAAGTATATATGTTCTCTTTATTAGAAAATACATACATTCATATAAACAAAACAAAAAATTGTACCCCCTTCATTATGCGTGTTCATTATAAGTGATCACCATTTAATATTATTTATAATGATTCTTCATTAAATATTTTCCTACATGGGTAAACTGTTGATTTTTAACTAATCAACTCGGCGTTACCTCACTAACACAAAAATGAAGAGTGCCATTTGTTGTCAACGTTCAATTTTCTCCTTATTTCCCCCTAATCAGTGTTATGAACGTTGCTTGCTGAATTAACATTAGATCTTGTTCATCTGTAAACACTTTTCAACAATTATTAAATAACACTCAGCGCTTCAACGTAACCAACAATCAAATCAGCACCACTTCCTCACAACACTTATCAACATTTCCTCCATATACACAAATCAAAGAGGCAAGATCCCAGTTCGCAAAAGTCTCTAACCCTCTCTAAAGTAATACCCATGGCAAAATTCAGTTTGAACTCTCTGCTAATCTTTACTCCACAAGACGTAACTAAGTTGAAAGAGGCTAGTCAAAAACAGCTCTCAACTAAAAATTTGACATCATTTAACAAAAATATCGATTATTATCTACTCATTTGATCTAACTGACAATATTTAAAACATAATTAGTACAATCTGTGCCCTGTGTTTTTGTAAATTAATTATGGAGGTACAACTCCATATACCTTATAAATTCTTGTCATTTTTGTTAAATATTCAATGGTCTATCTACATTATAGTGAAAATTTAACTATTAGAAAGAAAAAAAAAAACAATTGTTAAATAACAATTCTAGAGTTGGGAAGGATTGCCAATCTGACAACTGATTTTGGGTCTTTTTTTATGCAACATTTCTTTCGAAAGGTTGTATAACACAATAAAAATAACGGTATGTCAAGGAGCTTTAAATTGAATATAATTGTAAATTCTAAGCATTTCCAGTGTGTGGAAAAACAACAAGTGAAAATGACATGGTATCCTGGACAATTTAAGGCATGATCGGAAGGAGAGCATCTTAGCTGTCATGCTGTTGTAATAGACCAGATACTAACTACGGTGAGAGGAAAGATATTCACAAATTCACTTAATACATAGATGTTCCCTCATCGGATGTCGATCCTCAGGTCTACTGTATGACCACCAAAAGGGGATCTTAACTTTTTCGAAATTTTTGGACCATCACTCGTAGTTGATAATGTAAGAAACTAACTCATAACCTCCTCTACAAAAAGAAACCTCTTATCCAGCTTCATGATCCTTCAAAGTGCTAATTGGTCCATATTTTCGACAATTGACCTTCTTTCCAGAGCGTGGAGCATCTTTCACATCAACAGTATCGGAATGGAACTGACAATACGTTCAAACATCACGTAATTGGCTGTTACAGTATCAAGACCATCAATACCATCCACATTTTTAGCTACCTGGCTTGGGTTTTCCCTTAGTTCGAAGAATAATTGTAAAATATGGCTTATTTTCTCTTTGCTAGTGTCCATCTGTGACAACCACTCAAACTATACTGACTCTAACAATCACTTAATTCTCAAATCTGTTTTTAGTACAAAACCTTATCTTTGTAACACCCTATAGGCCAAAAAGATCGTTATTATACAACACGAGCTACACATTACTAAATCCATATATTGGAAAAATAAAGAACTTTTTTTACTCTACCTTTTATTTTGGAGATATTTTGAATACCCTTGTGTACTACCATCAATTACGGTTGTCAATAAGCATAAATATTGTATAAATCATATTATCAATTCTTCTGACTCCCTTTTATTGATAGATATAGCCAAAAGTCCTTTAACAAACAAATATGAGTGTGTACATTGTACATGTGTATATACCATCAATCCAAAATGAACAGAATAAATACACCAACGGGAAATGATGGATTCAATATAAAATTATATATTTATCAAAAAATGTTAGATAAGTAAAAAGTTAAATATATGAATATATATTTAATATTTGTCGGAATTGATTATTAGCCCTTGGGTTAGGGCAAGTGTCTCTGATATAAACCCTGTCAACACTGCAACACTTGAAACAAATATAATATAATTCTTATATTCGGATTCAAAATAATATGCGTCCACAAATACCGAGTGGTCCATTAAAATTTTAGCGCTTTTAATTTTAAATGTTTGTATGACTGACACTGCATGCCTTCCCCTAGACATGTACCCAAAAGGTGTAGCCGCGGACCTTGATATCAGGGCTATAAGGTAACAAAAAATTTAAAAAAAGAGTCTTGCAAGTGAGGGGATGGGTTTCTTGCATTGGAGCTATCCAAAGTGGCCTCTCCACCAGGTCTAGGGCTCTATACACACACTTTTTTATGCTATCTCCAGACAGTCTGGTTTGAAGAACCCAATATATCTAGCATGGGCCTCAATGTCTTGAGAGGATTTGCCTGGGCTGTTTTCATTAACTCCTCTAGGTCCAGTTTGACCTTCTTGACAGAGCCCTTCTTCTTCTCGAACGTTTCAGACATGCTGACAGATTAGACGGTGGTCCAGGAGACGCCTAACTGCTTGGAGAGCGCGCATATTGAAGTGTCATGTTGTCGATTTGTTCGTTACCTAGAGAGCTTATATATATATATTTGTATTTTATTAGCAAACCAATTGTTTATATTTAATATATCGAAATATGAATTAATTTCAAATTTCATTAATTATTGAATTAGTAATTCTTCAAATTTCAATTTACCACACAGTAGAAGAAAATTGCTATATACAGGCCGGTTATGAATGATGAATATGATATGTTCATTACTAAAGATGTGACATGTTCATTTTTCAGTGTGTGATAATGAAACTGTAGACTTTACTTGAACAAGTTAGAGAGTTTCAAATTTCGATCATTAAAGTCTGTCTGTTTTTCAGCCCCTAACAACTCTGAGAAATATTGGCTACTGCTATTATTTCTATTATAGGACCAACAAGATTTACAAGTGAATACTTTATACTTAGATGTTTTCTTGTAAAGTATTAAAAACTATTGAGTTAATAGCTTTTGAATAAAAAAATAATGTTCAAATTACTAAAAATATTGCAAAAGATATCACATTTAATATTTACAAATCTATCAATGATATAGCAGCATTGGTCTTGACTTGTTAAAAACAAAATATATCCTGACATAAAGTTAGAAGAGGAGGGTTAAAAAGCTAATTAAACATTTATTAAATGAATTAATTAACAATTAAATAACTAGCTATCCTCAAAATTAGGATGTGAGTAGTGAGTTTATATTATGTAGTATGAGAAAAAATGACATTGAGAACATTGATAACCTTTAACTAGAGCCTATGCACATCAAAATGAAAAAAGAGTCATATTTCTAAAATGCAACGCTGATAAAAACTCATAAATTAATGGAGTTTACTCACAATGTGTTAAAATCCCTTTTTTTCAAATTGCAGAAAAGAATGCACCTCTTCATAACATATTTATTAGTTCATGTACCATTGGCTTAAAAAATATTTTAATAATTAATCGCCGTCAGCAAGTCCAAAAACGTTAGGAGATGAAGAAAGGCTCTGTCAATGAGGACAATTTGAACTGAATGAGTTAAATAAAATAGCCCAGGCCAATCCCTTCAAGTCCATGAGGACCTATACAAGAGATCTTGGTATTTTACACCAGATTGTCTAGAGAGCTATCAAAAAAGTGGATTGAAAGGGCTTTGTGGGGGTGGAGAGGCCACTTTTGACACCAGCAATGAAAGAACCCCATTTTCTCCGTAGCAAGACTCTTTTGAATGAGTCTTTTGAGTTCTTTTGAACTCTTTTTTGATATTGAGGACTTCGAGGCCGCTCTCAGCCAGCACTGAGACACCAAGTCTGAGGCCTACATCCGCGGTGGGTGCCAGACCTTCTACAGCCGCCTGGAAGCCAACATTGCCGCAAAGGGTGGGCACAATTATGATTAAGAGAGCTCCAACAAACATATATTATTAGTATTAAAATTATATTGTTAATTAATAAATTATATCTTGTTCTAGTTTAAAATTTAAAGTATTCAGATTATAATGGACCATTCGGTATTTATATAAAATTATCAATTTCAATTAATTAATTTATCTACTGCTCATTGTACTTGATGAAGCCAGAGTGAGTTTTTTCCCCACTACATCCGCTAAAGCATGATTGTTTTATAAAGTATTAAATCGTCATTTCAAGATATTGTACTTTACATATAATATAAAAAATTATATACGTATAGCCTTGACGCTAAAAGATGTGCCTAGCTACCTTTGCACATATATGTGACAATCCTTTAAAGATCTTCTTCACCTTTATGGTAGTAACAAGATGTATATAATGGACTTTGACCTTCATACATAAACTACTTTATTACAAAGAATAACATAAACTATTGCTTATTGAGTCATAGGAATTAATTTTTATGACTTAAATGCGTCAAACGTTACTATGTGAGTAAGCACTTATATAAGCACAAAGAAAAAGAATAAATCCTTCTTTACTTGAAACAAATGTGTTTAATAATAATCCAAGTTTATTGTACATTTGTTAACAAGCTGCAAATAGTAAAAAACATAAATAGTCTGATATAAACAGCAAGTCAGCAAAAAATATTTAAAAGTAGTGACTAGTTCGATTAGTGGTCCTTAATCCTCAGCTCGTGGAACGGTAAGTGTATCAGTTGTTTGATGTTTTATTAATTATTTTAATCTCCACCGTAATAAAACTTCATCTACACTTAGTAAGAAAGGAAGAAAATATTAAGTATAAATATATTTATTGGGCGAGTAGGACTTTGCAGGATTATATATTTTTTTTTTTTAAGTTCAAAATTTTGAAAATAATTTCAAATATATATTTTCAAAAAAAAAGTTCTAACATTAACAACCATTCACAAAACATAAGATTTTTTGCAAAAAAAAATTCAAAAATCCATAGCCAGTTGCAAAAAATTATATTTTTTTCCAAAAACTTTCAAAGAGTCATCACAAAAAATTAAATTTTTTAGAAATAAATGTTAAATATAAAATTGTATAATAAAAATTCGAACATTAACAACGGTTCACAAAAAATAAGATTTTTTAGAAAAGAAAATCATGACTTCATAGCTATTTGCAAAAAATTAATTTTTTGGAGAAAAATTTCAAAGAGTCACACAAAAGAAAAAATTTTACAAAATTTTCGACACCTAAATTTTTAAAATTAAATTTTTTGGAGAAAAATTCCAAAAATTCATATTTATTTGGAGAAAATTAAAAAAAAATTTTTTATTTGTAAAATTAAGTTAAATTTTGATATAAAATTTTCTTGTAAAAAGCAAAAATCCTTAACTTGAGGAGGGGGGCTACGATTGACATTTTTGTAGAGCGCGAAGAAAAGGCAGGAGCAAGACTTATGGTAATACTGAATTATGACTGTTTTGAGCAAATACGCAGATAGACAAACATGGCTTTATGAATAAAGATAATATGGCATAGATGTATAAGCTGAGAATTTTTTTCTAAAACTTGAACATGTATCAGAAACAAATTAAATGACTTTGACATAGTTTCTCTTGTCTGTTTCATAAAGATAAAAAGTTTGACAATATGGTATACACAACTGTGGCATTATTCAAATTTTGAATTATATGTATATTTTTAGATGAAATGAATGAAGAATATAAAAGAGATTTTCCCAAGTATAAAATTGAATCTCAGCAAGTAATACTCCATAGATGAAACGTGTTCCACTTTTTTTTGACCAGTTATGTCACACTTTTTGGAGAAGAAAAGTTGTAAAATCAAAATAAGGAATTAAATTAAAGAATCGTATCAAAAACAGCGTTCCCTACCGTTTTTTGTACCACAAACTGGCCTCATTATTAAAAAAAATTGCAAACAAGAAATCATTATATCTTCATATTCATTAATTATCATATTTTGAAGATGTGTTGAACAGGATGTTACTTTGATGGTAGATAATAATAATAACTCTGAAACAAAAGAAAAAAAAGCCTTAACATCAGGTGATAGCAATTAGTCAAATTCTTTCAAACTATGGAATTACTGTTCAACGATTGATGCGAATTGCACTCAGTCCTACAAGAGATAAAGCTATATTTAATGACATTCAATTATTCATAATGAGATTTGCCCTTTGATAAACTGGGACATACGGCACCGGAAGCATTGGACGACCTTGTGTAGATACATTTTTGCCATTGTACGGGTAATTGAGTTTCTTCAAGGCCTCCTCAGACGAATGATAATTAGTACAAGCCTCATACTTAACCCAAAGATAGAAATTGCATAAGTTCAGGTGGTTTGCACACCAAAAATCCGTGCTCCAAATCCAAATCCATTTGGAGCACTGTCTTGTTGGAAAGTGTAATTTCTTCCATGGGCTACTTTATCCATCCGGGCCATGTAAATTAAAGTGCAAAACTAGAACCAGCACAATGGGCAAAGTTGGATCCGCACAAGGTCGCCATGGCCGGACAAACCTCTTCCCGCGCTGTACGGCGATGGTTATCAAGAGGGTGAATCACATTAAGAATAATTGAATGTCATTAAATGTAACTTTCAAAAAATAAAAAAATATATTTCTACCCCAAGGAGGTCATTCGCTATAAACCTTTAAAGATTTTCCCAATTTATCTGGAGTACCCTGTAGATTGTCAAAAAAGTGTGCGTTTCATGTACAGAGTTGGTTCCATGGGGGAATTCCAGATGAAGAAAAAGTCAGATTAAACATTGAAGGGGTTTATTTTTTAAATAAAAAAAAGCATTGTGTCTGGGTCTATGATTAGCCATGTATTTAATAATGACTGAACATTTTTGAACAACTGCCAATGAGGGCAATGGTTAAAAATACTTAAATAGTCTGGGCAATATATATATATACTTTGACTAAAAGGAATGTGTTATTCGTACACAAGGTAAAAAATTACAAATAATATAATTAAACACTTTTTTTCTAATTTTATTTTTCGTAGAATCCGAACGTAAATATGTTTTGTTTTATTACCTTTCCTTGTAATAATTATACTTTTAACGATCCTAAATGCATAATTTTCTATATTCAAAAACGTAATGTTGAAGGAAAAAAAGTATAGGTACATGTAATGTCTTAGAAATAGCAAGTCATTTACCAAAATAAGGTAAATAAGTTGGATTTTCAGTCCAAAGATATAAAATAACAATTGTGAAAACATTGATTCACTAGAATGGACACTCAGTAGAGTGCAAAATCTCTCCCTAACATCAAATTGAGTTCTGTATCCCTGGGCGTCTGAAGGATAATTTATATATATATAATTTTTTTTTTTTTTAAAAAGAATTCAAATATTATTTTTTTTCAAAAGAAAAGAAAAGAAATATTAATTTTTTTCAAAAAAAAAAAATCTCAAATAAATTTTATTGCTCTGCTGCATAATTTACCCGAATGCAAAAAAAAAATCCTCATTTTCGAGTAAAATTTTTCTAAATTTACGTCACGAAATTCGAACCCACCAGGATTTGAGAAAATGTGAATCCTTACTATCTTTACTGTGAAATATTTAAACAAATATTGGAAACACATATTTCCTTGGACTCATCTCTCATTCTTTGTATTCAATTTTAGTCATTATACAAGGAATCTATCTCAATATTTGCATAATAATGGAAAACTATATTTGTTGAACATAAATATTTTCAATTTTAAAAAGGGACTGAATAGTCTTGATTATAATAACCCACGTAATTACTCTATGGTTTTGATAAGGACAATTGGACAGCCATAATATATTAAATAAAACTGTTTTGGTAATCAAATTCAGTCGTAAAAATTCAAGGAGATAATGGATTTATAAGAACACCATTCTTTATAACGTAATCAGATTTATTGGCACTTGAATAATTAAGAATTAAGGGCTTTAGTAGATGAAATTAGGGTAGTAAGAATTAATCGTTATTTCTTATTTCCTAGGACACTGTCTTTAAGTTCTATCTAGGGAAATATTTTTTTAATTACGAGATCCATTGAAATAATTCAAAAATCCGTTAAGAAATAAAAATGACAATTAAACATAAGTATTTATTTTCATTCATCAAGAATAATTTTTATTTTTATCAATATTGTGTACAAGTTGGTTTTTAGAGGCGACAGGTACCACTTTTTTTTAATTCTGTAAATACTCACAACAAAAAAAAAGAAATATATATATATGATAAACATTGATAGGGGTGTTCCAGATACTTTTTTGGGTGGGGGGCTTGAGACACCCTTCAATGAACCTCACAACCCCCCGGGTATATAAGTCAAATAGTTCATCAATAGAATAATTGAATGAGGTATTTCCTGTGAAAATAAATGTTTCCTTTTGGTTTCAAATATCGATACCTCCTGTAAAAACGGCAATCTTGGATCTTGGGACCCATAGTTCCAACCAATTGTTGACAATAGAGCTCAACCCAAAGACAGATCGGCTTTTACAAACGATAAAAAGTAAGTCATGGAGCTTTGTAGGTTTTTGGTAAGGAAAAAATCGATGAAATTCGGAAATATAAGTTCTGTTCATGTCGAACCTCAGGTTTTCGATCTACGCACAGGCCAAATTCGAGGAATTTTTCCAATGATTAGCGAAATATTAGGAGTAATATAAATTTAAAGAGATTTATTTAAGATGGCATCAATCAACAAATATTCATCTACTCCCAATAAAAATCAATTTGTGTCATGTCGTTTATGTTAAAACAACGTATTTCCTTTATGTTTCGGTATGTCAACCTTCGTACTAACAAAACACAATTGGCAGGAAGCACTGCTTTTTAATTTCATCTGAAGAACACTGCAGCTAATGGAAAGTGTTATAAGCTTTTTGTAACTTTTCGGACCTTAAAAAGCTAATATTATTGCTTAATTCTTAGACAAAGTTTTGAAAAAGATATTATATATATCGAAGGTAGCATCTCTATTTATCTTGGTGCAATTTCATTAGAAATAATTGTATCGCATAGTCATTCTAATATTATTAAAGTATTGATTCTAATCATTGTCATTTTCTAATGGTATTGAAATTGGGTTTATTCATAGTTCCAGTTTCAGTAATCAGTCAAAATGTAATCTTAATACGGATTTTATATTATTTAGACTCGAATATTGGGTAAAATACTCATAAAATTCCTGTAAAATATCAGCCCAATTTTGGTTTCAAATCAGAATCAGTTTGTTTGGGCATATCTACAGCTAAAGATTTGAACCCACTGGAATTCGAGAAAATGTGGTTCCTTACTATTTTACAGTTAAATATTCAATTGAATATTGGAAACACACATTTTCTTGTACCCATTTCCCAACCCTCTCAACTCTTTGTATTCAAGATTTGTTATTCTACCAATTATCTCAATTGATATTTGTATATTACTGGAAAACTATATTTGTGAAACATAAATATTTTCTATTTTAAAAAGGAACTGAATAGTGTGAATATACTAACACATAATTACTCTATGGTTATGATAAGGATAATTGGACAGCCAAAATATAATAAATAAATATGTTTAGGTAATCAAATTCAGTAGTAATAATTCACAATAATAATAGCTGTATGGGAACAACATTCTTCATAAAGTAATAAGATTTATTGATACTTGAATAATTGAGCATGAAGGTTTGTATTTCTAAAGTAGATGAAATTAGGTTATTAATAATAAATTGTTATATGAATTGCAGCAACATTAAATCCTAAATTGCTCTGATTCATCTTCTAAATAAATGATAATCATCAGGAACTAAGAAATAATGTCCATGAAAAAAGGATCTTTAAATTTCTCCATGTTGGTAAATACAGTTTTTCTTTTCAGGGTCCTTTTAAGATAATCTTCTATTTGCATTTCATTAGAATAAATGTTAGATGAATCCTAATTAGTGTTGGATCGGTCTAAAAAAACTGCAATCATATCTGACCAGTCGTAATGAAATTTATCAGTAATAGAACCTGTCCTTTTTTGGTCTTTTTATTGACACACAGCTAAAATGATTTAGTTACTAACTTCATTATTCCAGATGTATCAAGAGACAATATTAATAAATAAGTAGGAAGTGCTTGGCTTGTACCAACTTCTTTACAGGGCCAACTGTTATTATTTACACATTTTAACACAGAAAGCATTGAATTCCTTGGCAGAATCCTGGATGAATTAGGAAGCAAGTTTATTAAATATTAACTAAAACCCAAAGAAGTTTTAGTCAATGGATCCGCCCTCAGAATTGATTTGTAAACCAAACGCGTCCATGAAACAACTTTTTTTTTAATTTGGTTATTTTCTTGCTTAGAGGAATAAAATTCAAAACACAAAATACCTTGCAATACCAAGTTCCAAATTTGTCATTACGCTACAGTCAAGGTATGTATATATATATTATATAAAGTAAAATGATAAATTTGAATGTTCTCCTTGTCTTCATTTTTTTCAAGATTGTGTTATGTTGACGCACCAAATATCACAAATAATAAATAACTCATTTTTCCGAATCACTTATCTATATATTAAACTACAATTTATTTGTTTGCAATGATATTAGCCTGTGAAATAACTTAAATAACACCGATGGCAAGGACGAGGTACTATACATAGAGTTAAATAAGGAATCACTTTAATATTCTTTTTAAAAAAAATATTTCACGAATTGACAAAATTGCAGCTTAAAATTCAAACAAAGTAAATATTTATCATAACTTGTAGTTATATTATTTATCAAAATAAATGATAAAATTCAGAGCTTTAATCTCCTCTTTGTATAAAAATAATATTACATAATGTTATACAAATCATAATACTTTTATTTGTTAAAAAATATCAATTTCCAAAAATATACTCCATAAATCAGCTGTATACTGTTGTATAAAATGTCTGCAACTACGGTATTATATCTTTCCTTATTTAGAACTGAAGACTGCAGTTGCTTCCAGTTCAGACTCGACCCGGTCCAGTTTAGTCCTCCATATAAGTCATAAAAACTTGTTGTTAATAAGTTTGGTTCTTGATTATGTTACTCAACTTTATTTGTGCTTTGTTTAATCATTTCAAGTACTGACAGTCCTAGGGACCAACAGTTCTAAGGACCAGTCCTACGAAAGAACTTAAAAAATAAGGACGGACAGAAAAACTATCCATAGTTATTCTCATCAGTTCAATAATTAAAAATTACATCTAATAAAAAAAAAATCCTGATTACGGGACTTTATAATAACATTATACTTTATAAAATTTTCGATACCAAATCGACAAAATATGCAAATTTTACTGTTGATATTTATAGCTAAAACAAATAATTTGCACGGTAGGGCAACAAAACGAGGACAGTTAATTATTGTTAATTTTCTCATCAGTAAGAAAAGGTTTAATGTTTATTTTTTAATACTATGTTTCCACCATCAGTCATAAATAAGCACACTAAACTAATCATTAGTCATTTCATCATCATGAGCGAGCAACAAGCAAAAGGCAGTGCATCTCAGATCTTGTAGATGCTGGAGTGAAAGTGATGAAGATTACGGAATTTCAGTGTTCAAAGAGCCTGCCTGGTTTTTAAGTAAGCATAAATGAAATAAAATGGAAAGACTTCTCCAAGATGTCGGGAACTGGAAGGAATAGTTGAAAGAGGGATATGAAGTTCTTGATAAGTTTAGAGAAAAATATAAACGAGGGTCCCACTAAGTCGATTGCCTCGCCAACGACTTCTCTGTGGCTCCAAGAACCATCAGGACGGCTATAAAGCACAACTTGGGATTAGTTTCTTTCACAAGGACCCAAAAAAATCTTCAGACAGAGGGCATAAAAGCCGAGTGCAAGAAAATCCTCACATATATCAAGGCAAATAGGTAAATTGTAAAAATCTTCTTGTCCGAGAAAATTTCAGTTGATCAAATCTACAACTGGCGGAAAGACTGCTGGCTTGCAGATACAAAAGAATAGGTACCATGGGGTTACCACATCAAGTATCCTATCCAAACAATGGTCTTTGGCCTTGTGGCCTCTGATGGAATGAAGATGCCGCCGTTCTTTTCCATGGCAGTATAGAAAATTGGCGAGGTGGCCTACTATAAGGTGCTTAGGTACAAATCTCACAATGGCTGAATACCAACTACGCAGAGGGTAGCCCTCTCACACGTCCACAAAGTACCAAAAGTTATGTGCAAATAACTTGACTCCATTCAAGTACAATAAGATATGGCCCCATTCCTCACCAGATTTGAACACACTGGGCTTTTTTATATGGGGTACTTTCAAAAGGGAAAACAACAGCACCTCACACCTAAATGTGCACTGCGATTTTCTACAATTAAAGAGATGGAAATTAATGACCAATTTAGAGGGGGCAAAATTTAAACCTCTGAAAGATGGTTTATCCTTCTAAAAAATAGTTATTTTTTACAATTTTAAAAAGTCAATTTATTAATAGACATATTTCACCAAATCATTTGCTTTATATTCAAATTTATGAGATACATTTATATGTGAGGGTGGTTTGAAAAGTTTCCAACCTCACATTTACTGTGTTAATCACCAAAATTTTAGACAATTTGGACCGAATCTGTTATGTAACAGTTGTTTGAGTGAGTTGACGTGAATGTTTTTAAAAATATGGACAAAACTAATTATTGAGCTGTCATTAAATATTTGTTCTTGAAATTTGACCCTTTACATAGAGTCAAACAATAACAGACATATAAAGGCTGGTTGTGTTACAATCTGACGAGTCCAAGTCAATCTAACTATAAGAAATTGAGGCAAAAACTAAAATTGTCATTTGAAAAATTATTTTGCAGAGAAAAACGTCAAGGACTATTTGGACGGGTTCCAGGGATAGGAGCATCTCTGGGATAAGTCTGTATAATTACAAGGAGAGTATGTTGAAAAATAAAATAATAAATTCAGAAAGAAAATATTTTAACATTGTTAGGTCGGAATTTTCTAAAACTACTCTCATATATAGGCTTTTGATAAGTTATTTGATTTTTAGTTGACAGCGATATGACCTTCCAAATAAAATTCATCAATTTATGATGATTTCCTTTTGAATTTTTGGTTACTTTAAGATTAATTTGATGATAAAAAAACCGATAATTTGTCAAAAAATAGAAAAGTACTACAGACTCAATTTCGAGGGAATTCATTAAAGATTGCTTTTGTATTGACATTCCACGTATATACACAATAAATATAAATTTATGAACATCTGCATTATGATTTTTGAGTAAAAAGTTTTGCAAAAATTAAATGAGCCTGGTCAAAGTGAAAATTAATTACAATAGTAATCAAAAAGTTTACCTTGATAAATGAAGTTTTTTTCCATTGTTTTTAATATTTTAGGTAAGAAATGTATTGGATTATTTTGTATTTGTTTACCTTTTTTTTTCTTTTTTTACAGGTCAGTTTCAAATTGTACCTAGAACCGCCTTTGTTATGTACTTTGTTAATTTATTAACTTTTCTTGCAAGACTTATCGTATCAATGGGCTCAACAAACCTTCATTTTTTGCAATTTTGTAGTAAATATATTTTATTATATTTTCTCAACATACACATAAATGAACAGTCAGAACTCCTAAAGTTATTTTTCAAGATAACATGTTATATGTACACTATTACATGAAATATCCATCATAGTTAACATTTGAGACAAGAAAATATAACAATATCCAACATCACTTTATATTAATTAAAAACAAAAATGTACGATGAAGCATGAAATTCTACAGAACAACTCAATTATGCAAAACGAATGAGTATCTGATATATACTCGTTCGTATTCATAATCGAACGCATTGGTTTAAAGATAAAAAATTAGAGTGGCGGGCTTGCTGGGTGAGATCCAGCTATCCTAACCCCTAGACCATGCCGGATACTTATTCTTATTTAGGACTTAAAATTGGTCCTCCATAAGTATATATAGACAGGGTTGATCTTATCTACTGGTACACATTTTATTTTTTTTCAATTTCTCAAGAGTAGTATTTAACCCAGAATTTTTGTGAGGACATTAATTTAACAAAATTAATTGAAAATAGTGATGGGCACAATTTTTACTCAATATGTGAGCCCTCAACGGTAATAATTACCTCAATACGAGACCTTAATCCCTTGCAGACCTGACAACGTAGTCAAACTCGAGCTAGGTCCACTCCTTCTTGATGAGAGCTCCTAGAGACTGGGCACTTCTGTGAGGGGTAGCAAAGACTCTTTCCTCTACACCCATAGATAGGGTAGTGCAAGGTGTTCGCATCTGGAGAGGAGGGCGGCCACATATTGAGGTCCCAAAAGTCTAGTAAAGGTCTAGTGATAGTAAGGAACTCCAAATTTAAATAGTGTGCTCCAAGGGTCGTCCCTTTGATGATACACAACCAGAAGTAGTTCGGAGAGGAAGAAAAGGTCAAAAACTGGTGAAAGGGTAATTTATAGCAACATTATCCGAAGCAGGGGTGGGGGAACATTCTTAAACTGCGAGTATTTGAGCACACATCCAAGTTCTTGAATCTTTTAATGGAGTCCTTATAGTTAGTTTCATATTATGTAAACTCCATTTTTATGATAAAGGGTCAATAGTGTTAATGCTTTTCTTGAGTTCACTCAAAATTGACTTTAGGGTCAAAGTCAAGTCTAGAGTCTTTGACTGTGAGATCAAGTAGAGTTGCAAGTCTGCAAAATACAGACGCAAGTCCAAGTCGTGTCACAAGTATCGTGTCCAAGTTGCTAGAAACATAATTGTGAATATAACATCAATTGAGTCATTAGATACATGTACACAAAGAGAAGTCGTGTACTTTTGATATTATATATTCATTCTCAAAATAATTTTCATCAAAGTATAATTTTAAAATGCATTATTTTAAATTTATGCTGTTTTACATAATTGCAAAATAAATCCAATGTTTTTACTAATTACAATTATTTATTATTCCTATTTGCTGATTTGCATTTTTCATTTAATGTATGCAAAAATAATAAAAAATACACATATGTAGTAGTCATCAAAAAATAACATATGTTTATACTTTATTATAACGGATTGAATTTTACTTGTAAGAAGGTCACATCTATGTACAGGGGTGTCGCAGATCAATCTGCAAATACCTTACATATCAAGAAGAATTGCAAGTAAAACATTGTAATTTTTTAAGCATATAGACTGGGCAACTTGCTAAAGTACAAACCTCCACCGATGGTCTTTTTCATAAATTGCATTTTTTGTTGTAAAGCATATTTATTAAAGCCACCAATTTGAGCTCTGTACTTTTAACTTTTATTCTAAAGTTATGGTCAATTATGTATTTTTAACCTTTTGTGCTACGATAAGCTCTCAAAATTTTATGTGCTCTTACTGTGATAATATATAATCTTCTTTCTAAGTAAGATGAATATTGATTTGTAACTTTTGCTGTAATTCTGGCGACCAAAAAACAGGAGCAAAAACATAAGATCCGTTCAACTTCGTTGGTAGAGGAAATTAAGTACAAGTTATAGTATATATTTGCAATGTTCTTCATATTCTTCCTCAACAACTTCAACACAATGTCTGAAAGATTTGCAAGCCCTGGCGAACTCTGCAGAATTCGACTACACTATTTCCTTGACAATTGGAGTCATCAAAGACTAAACCTTGCCATAATGGTTGACAAAAGCCCTATTCTTAATCCTTCACAACAAATAAAAGTCAGATGTGTGTAGATCTGGTTTGGCAGTGATTGGTTTTTCTCTAGGCTGGTCACAACCGTAGAGATCCTAACCTTACTTGGTTTATATTCCACCTTAGTGACCTTTCCCTTCTCGACAAAAGCTTCGATAACATCCTATGTAGGTAGTTCGTCTGGGATATTTTAGGGCACATTGTAGCCTCTGCCAAAAATTAGATTATTGCAAATCATTTGGTTTAATTCGTCTTTACATTGCCCTGCATTACCATTTCAAAATGTATAAGAACTTAGATTGGCAATTGCATCCATCCCAGGCTTTACTATGACATCCTTTGTGACTGACACAACTAATGCTTAAGGTTCAAGCAGGCTTTTAATTTGTGAGGATTTATCTATAACACCCTGTATGTACTTGTATGCATAATCAACGATTTAATCAGTTCCTGCTAATGAATAATCCTTGTTGCGTCATGTTAGGGCTGAAATATTAGTGAGATGTATTATGTGTATTTTTTTAAAGATTAATCACTCGAAATAAATGAGTCGTCTTCTGCTTACTAAACAGATGAATGTTATGAGCATAATGTAATTAAATAAACTACACTTTTTCTACTTAGGCTGAAATGTTATTATATTAGCAAGAATGGAACAAGGCAAAGGACAACTCTACTAAAAAAAGAACTTTCACCGAGTGATTTAAATTTTTCATCCGATATTCAGAGAGTTGTAAGCTCGAAGCACATTTGATATGTTATAAATAAACAAAAATTCACATAGTTACAACCCTGATAATTTGACGAACGTTTCGGAGAAGTGCAGCTTAACAGTCATAAAGTTTAATTAGGTTAGCTCTGAGCAGTTGGGAAAGGTAGTATATTAAGAGAAATCCCACTCCTTATCCAACAAATACATAGACAGCAAGGATAATAGAAATACAATGTGAGACCATCATGAATCTTGTTGCTAGAATTTTCAATTTGATGTATCGTACCGACTGCTGAGCAAGAAAAACAGATTTTGAGAAAACACGCAACCACTCATAGTCTATGACGTCAATATTAAAAAGCGTGGTGGAAGTCAAACATCAGTCGTACACGCGCTATGGTATAACCTTGTATTTCTATTAACTCTCATAGACAGGAATTACTCCGTTGTCGATCCTCAATTCTACTATAAGTCTAACAAAAACTTAAACTTATGAATAGCTTGTTTATATTTAATCCTAAATAATATTGGTAACTTCTTTGAAAGATTGAAAACACTCCTCTGATCAATAAATAAATAGAATTAAGCACACGAGAAAATGCTTAGAATTTACACTCTTGTCGTATACAACATTTTTTTTTTTTTTTTTTTTTTTTTTTTTTTTTTTGCAATCCACTCACAACCTCCACCTCTCCACCTTCAAAATAAAAGGAAAATTTAACAAATATTTATTTAAAAACTTCCTTTACAAGATGTGCCCTTGTTAAGAACATTTTGTTCTTAATTTATATAGAATTAAACGTTCTACTCTTTTTATCATTTAGCTGTGAATGGCAGTAGATTATGTTGAAGACAAAGTGAACATTATTAGACAATAAAAAACTATTAATTCATTGGTACGTGACACATTTTACACCATAGTATTTTTAGAATGACTAAAAATTAATAAAAAAATATATTTTTTCGTTTGGTTGATAATTTTGAATGATATAAAAGAATAAAATACGTATCTTAGTGAATGGTCTTTTTTTCTCTAATTATCTATAAAGTTAAGAGCATGGGAGGTATTTTATCAAGGCAGGTTTATTTGATTCTGTCATTGTTTAAGGGCAAAAAAATACAAATAACGGACATGTAAACATTTCATTTCACCCCTAAATATATATTTTATAGAGTTAGACAAAAAATTAGAAGCGAAAAAGCAACAAATCTTCTCTGATTTTGTAAAAATTTTATCGGGTAGGTAAATCTTCATTTTCGACCTGGTCTTATGGCTTATGGGACCTTTACAGCAAAGCATCGTGCTGCAATGGCAGTATATTTGGACGTCATATCGTCTGATGACAAGCATGTTAACCTATTTTCTTTAAGCATAAGGAAATGTTGATACTGAGAACAAATACAAGGTGGGGAGGTGGACGTTCATGTTTCATTCCAGTGTTAAGAATGGGACTACTTCCAAGAGTGTTCAAATTGAGTAATGCTAGTCATAAGAAAATAAACATTTATTTTTTCTATAATTTTTGCAGTACAAAGTACTTTAATTAAAATATATCAAACTGCTTTTAATTTATAAAATTTCTGAGAAATTTCCCTCGACACGCAATTATTGAAAATACTATGATTTTTACAATATACTTAAGATAAGCATTGGCGTGGATTTGCATTAAGACCCGAAGGGCTTTCCTATACCCGTAAATGGAAAAATGAGTAATGAGAAGTACAATGCAATTTGCTCACTCCCAGGGGCCACACAAATGTAGGGTCATACTTTTTTGAGAATTTGACATATTATAAAGCAGACCAAGGTTATGAGAATGAATTTACCAATTTTTTGAACCAGTGAGAGATGGCTACTTTTCTCGAGAAAAAAAACTCCATACACGTGGTATTGTTAACAAAAAAACAATTTGTGCTTCAGTCACATTTAGCTAATTGCCATTATTGTTTAGTGGGCTTAAAGCCAATGTAGATATAAAAAAACTTCATGGATGACAACGGATTCATTCGTTTTCTTTCAGTTATTTTTAATAGAAAGTGTCAAAATACGACTGTGTCGCTTCTCGACTCTCCTTCCAGAACGAATTAGCATCAAGTTCAAAGGTCATTTACTTTGGTTATGTAAATAAAAGCGAGGAATAGGAATCAAGACTCAATTTGTATTAATCAATCAAAGACTTGACATGGATTCAACCACTAAGACTTGCAACTCGATTAGGACTCCAAAGACCGTATTAATTTTTATTCTAAAGTAGTTTGGAAGGGAGTAAAGCATTACATATTTTTTAAGGACTTGAATTAGACTTGATAAAAATATGCAAGGACTTGACTTGTGAGCAAGAATTTGAGACTCAACTTGGACTGGCAGTATAACGAATTTTTCTGGTCCTCTGATAGCTTTTGTGATGCTGTTGGAAAAGAGCTTTGTCCAGATATATCTTCTCTACTCCTTCATGAGCATAATACCATATTCTTAATTGAAGTACTTAAAATATCTAGCCACATTTTAACTCTCTTCCTGTATATAAGTTATTGCATGAATGTCTTATCATTTTCCCTTTCTTAAAAGCTTTTTTTTCATTACTTAGTGATGCATCTTTATACATAGTTAATGTTTAGTACATAGTTCCTTTTGTAGATGGTCATAACTGATGAGCATCACATACAAATATCCATCACAACATCACACTCCTTGTACCCTCCCCCTTTAACAGAATGATGAACGAAAACAAATAGATGCACATTATGTATATTATATTAGTGTTGTGCGGACTCGAACAATTATAGACTTGGTTCGGTATTAGTTACTAAATGTTGAGTCGATTTTCAAATTCTAAGAAAAAATCCTGGTCGATTGAGTCAATTAACTTAATAAAATGTTTACGTGTGCGAGCACTGCTGTCACAAAGGTATTTATAATCCATCGCTATTTCTAATGAGTAGAGTTGTATAAAATATGATCTGTAAGTATGCTATAAAAAAAGATACAGAAAATCGACGTGGAAAACCTGACAATTTAAAGAATGTCTTGAAGAAAAGCAGATTGACTATATTAATGTTTTATTCAATTAGCTGTAAGCTGACCTAAGAAGAAGGAAATATGAACAAAGTGAGAATCCAAACCTTGCAGTAGCATTTAGTAACAAGGCTTCACTACACTAAAGAATGACAGTTGACACACAAATAAGAAAAGTTGTCTTTGTATCAGTTTGTTCTGAGATGGTTATTGTATCATATGTAACAACAAGTAAAGTTTTACAGTTGTGTTGGTTTAAGACAATACACTTAAAATTGCCATTAGCCAATCAGTAAATCTATTGAAATCTAGAAAATATTAATAAAACAGAGTGACAAAGCAATTCCTCCTGATTATCATCATGGGAAACATTAATCGGACGACTCAGATGGAGCGAAGGAGAGCTATATTTGGCCTTTTCACTAAGGCAAGACATCGACAAAAATCATCCGTGACTGGTGTTTCCAGGCAGAATGATGGACAAATGACAAATAGAGAGGGAAACTTTTAAGACTTCTGAGAAGGTTATGCCCCGTTCCGTAAGGCCAGATGAGGCTGTCCAAAATGCGATTGAGGAGAAAGAAGGAAAGGTTGGATGGATTGACCAAATTGCAATATCGTCTTCTTTGAACCAGGCGAGGGATTAGATTCAGCCACCCACATTAATTATTTGATAAATGGATCTTCCTCAGGCCAGAAAGACCTACTAATATGTCTGATGGCGGCAGCAGTATGGCACCAGATGTCGCACCTACAAAGTCAAGCAAGAGATGATGATGGAGGAAGCTCCTGGCTTCTTGCCAAAGTATTGTAGGGCTCCCCACTCACCTGATGTTACATCAATGGACTACACCCTATTAAGGCGTTTGAAGGTCAGCCTCAGGGGCATTATATTCAGGCGTAAGTACCAGTTCTAGGTAGCCGTAGTTGACACTTGAGCCATCCGGGACCTGAACTTCATCAAAAACAGTAGTTAAAAGTTTAGGAGCAAGCTGGAACAGATTTTTGCCAACATCAGTGAATAGATGAATTGAAAATTATCTTTTTTAATCTTCAGGTTGGACCAGATAAACTGGGAGCAATTGAAAGCCTTATATCTCGGTTTTAATAGGTTGTGTGATAAAAAGTACTTTAGTTCCGAATAGCTACTTGTGATGATAGTAAATAAAAAAAATTAGTAGACAGTTAGAGATGAAGAAGACCAGAGAACCCGTTAAATGCGAATTGCGTCGCACGGTATTCACTCCAGATAAGATTATTAAGCGTTTCAAGTACTCGAAAAAGACAGTTTACGAGATTTGTTATGAATTTGACACCAAGAGGAAACCCCACAGAAAACATCACAAGGTAAGAGCTGACAAAAACGATCCCCCAAGCTCGTGGGAGGGCTCGAAAAATCAATCGATAAAAATCTGACCACCCTGTCATTTCATGGATGGTGTATCCTAAGAAATAAATTACAACTTCCAACAAGGGCAAAATTGAGGATTTATAGGCCACAAAATGCCCCCAACTATTGAAGCCCGGATTTTTGGCCTGCAAACAGCCTGAACATGAACCCATGCGCTTTCTATCTCTGGGGGAGGGGCCGCCTGTAACAAGTATTATTCGTCTGTAGAGGCCTTGAAGAAGTCCATTATACGACTACATAAATAACGAGATGATAGAAATTACCAACAGGAATCGCTGAGAATATTATTTTGACATCACAGAACACGGCTGTTTTAGTGTTAAAATATACTATTCTTATCTAGTCCGAAATTCAATTATCTGGGTATACCCTGTTCATAATAAAATAATAAAAACTTATCTCTTGTAGTAAAAAAAAAAAGAAAAATCTTTTGATGAGAAACATAAATTTCTTTTTACTCGTATAAGCGTTATAACACTACTTTACTTTCATTAATTTTATTTTTGTGGAATTATATTAGACCTTGCTATGAAAAATGTTAAATATGTGATGTAATGAGCATAAAAATACTTTTAATGTCAAAAAAAAAAATCAATTTTTGATAAATGGGATTGAAGCTTTTAGATCTTGAAAGATCTTTAGGGAAAAGAAGTAGAAGGAAAAAGAAAATTGCAATCTAAAATATACGCTCAAACAATTAATTATTATTAAGCAGCAATAAATTTATGAGTAATACTGTTTCACATAAACTAATCATTATAATATTATGAGTATCTTTTTCTAAGAATCTACAATTTAATTATCTCACAAACTCTTTACCAAATATTCCCTTTGTTTGAATTAAATAATTTAAATATTCGTGGAAGAAAATAATGTAAATTTTTATCATACATAAATTTAATATTTACATCTTAAAGAAGACGAATATCGTTGTGAAAACATCAATTTATATGTATAACTAAATTAAAATTCCCTGTTTTATGTATTTAAACAAACTCAAAATTTTCTTGATCTCTGATAATGATAAAATTCACACGCCACCCAATACTTATGGTTTAGTCAAATATCAGTCTAAATAAACTGAAACTAAAGACCAATTAAAACTCCGAGTATAGGTTCAGATTCGAATAAAAGACTCGACACTTACAAACATTGTTTATTTCAAATATTGAAGGGCTATAAAGTATATATAGAGGTTCGTTCAGGTAAGTTCGAACCATATTTAAATACATCCTAAACCATACGGAAAGTATTTAACTAGCCTAATTCAATTTTAAAGTGCGATGTAGAGCGTTCTCTTTATGTTATTTGTGCAACTTTTAATTCAAAACAAGTATTTACGATAGAGGAAACCCTTAGATACACAATCCAGCGTACATCAAGAAGATGCTTGGATATCTAAAGAGCATTGTCTACGACGTCTACAACCGAAGGAGGAGGGGATATATAAAAAAACCTACATTTACCAGAGTGATTAAATATGCACTCCCAGAATTTTTGTAGGTATGAAACGGTCGGTGCAACAGTCTCTAGGCCTATAAACACTGCCTCAGGATGAAGCCATATCTTATCTATAAATGATCTAATTATCTTTTATTCGGATGAGAACCAATGGATTGTTTTCGTACGAATAAAAGATTATTCAATTACCATGGGACTTCAATTATTCAGCAATTTTCTTCTATGAGCAACCCATTTGGCTTTCATTTTGTCTCTAAAGATATGTATTTTGTAGAGAAGATATGGATTCATCCTCAGTTAAGTGTTTATGGGCCTGGAGACTGTTGCACAGCTTACTTGGCACTTTTTGGAAAGAACATTTTCCAAAGTTACAGGAAATATGTTCACAGAGCGTTCAGGACTACGAGGAATCTTGGAGAGCATTTCTTATCACTCCAGTACTTGTGGGTTTTTCTCTTACTTGTCCCTCCTTCTTTCAGCGGTTGTAGACATCGTGGGCTGTGCTCTTGGGATACACCACCCCTGTTTTTTCTATTTACCATTTAATCCAGTGCTTCCCAACCTTTAAGTGGCAAGCCTAACTGTGGTTGCCTGATAATTTGTAAGGGGTCACCTAAGACGTTTTAAATAGTTATTGTATGTTACAGAATGTCCATATGTTGTATTTTCGTTTTAATATCAATATTCTCTAATCACAATAGCCAACAAAAATAAATTATACATCGTAAAATTTCAGATTGCCTATAATAAATCGAGAGACACAAAGAAGGAAAAAAATATATAGTGAGGAATTTTTAAAGTACGGAATTACTTTCATAAAGGGTGATTCAAAACGAGCGGTTTTTTCCAGTTGGGGTTTTTGACAGGCGCGCACGAGTTCTGTCAAATTCATACGTCATTTTTACTCAATTGTTTTACAATTCTTCATGGAAAGATATACGCCACAACAACGTATACAAATTGATCAATTGTACTATGAAAATCAGCGTTCTGTGAAAGAAGTTTTTCCAAAATTACGCCCAACTTATGGTCCACATAATCGACCTTCAGAATCCACAATTCGCAGAATAATCGAAAACTTTGAAGGGGCTGCAACTTGATGGGATGTCGCGTCGTCTGGTAGGCCACGTACAGCTCGCAGCGTAGAAACTATTGCGGTCGTAGACGAGAGTGTAGCCGAAGATCGTGAAGAATCTATTCGCCACCGCTCTCAACAACTTGGCTTGTCGTAATAGACTCCACGATATTTGGTTCCAACAAGACGGTGCCACTTGCCACATACCGCGCGTAACAATGGACTTATTGGGACATCATTTCGGAAAGCAATTAATTTCACGTTTTGGCCCGGTGAATTGGCCACCAAGATCGTGTGATATCACACCTTTAGACTTTTTTTCTATGGGGTTACGTAAAAGCAAATGTTTATGTGGATAAAACAGCTACGATTGAAGCATTGGAAGCAAATATTGAGCGAGTTATTCGTGAGATTCCGGTCACAATGCTCGAACGCGTAATCGAAAATTGGCGCGAAAGAATGGACCATTTAAAGGCCAGTTGCAGCCAACATATGAAGGGGATTATTCTCTAGAAACAATTGTAAAGGATTGTTTTTCCGGTTCATAATAAAGTTTTGACCATAATAGAATATTTTTTATTTCTACAATCCAAAAATTGCTTGTTTTGAATCACCCTTTTGTTGAGTTAGCAATTAAAAAGCCACAAAGTGTTATTCGAAAAGAAATTATGTCAACCGAATTGATGAAGCCAATCAAAATGAAACCTCAGTTGGATGATGAACATCTTAACTTTATGCACACAGATATCCAGTATTTTAAGAACATAGCTGGTAAAGTAAAGAAAAAAACTGGATTTTGGCGGTAAATACCAATACGAAAATATGGTAGCAATTGATACTTCATATTTGGTGGTTCTCAGACTCGCCAAAGCCAAGAAACCTGACTCGATTGCTGTCAAATAGCTTCTGGCAACCAAAAACTAATAACACCGTCACTAGTTAGCTCCGAAAATGTAGAGAAAGAGGATCAACTCAACTTATATTGTTTCATGGGCGTCACCGCAACTTGGTAAATGTGATGAAGGGGTCACGGCACCAGAAAGGTTGGGAATGGCTGTTTTAATTAACAACAAACTAATTCTATCTACATACATATGTAATCCCAGGCAATTTAAGTGAGTATATTACACTAAATTTTAATTTTAATATTGTAATTCAAGAGATATGAGTTTAATTGTTTTTTGTTTTTTTTGATAAATTGAAATAAATATCGTTTTGATTTAATTGCAATATTTTGCATAAAAACAGCATCTCACTGAGGGAAGTAAAAAACACATGTATTTTAGATTAAACCATACCAACATGTACAAGGAAACTGTTTAATTTGTTACTTAACGAATAACTAATTTATTTACAGAATGAATTGCGAGAATTGTTGGAATAGAGTTGATTTTATTTAGGGATGTAACTGTTCCCAAATTTTGACATTCCGTCAGGTCCTGTCCTAAATCTTAGAGATGCCTCCGGATGTAAAAGATATCTAATAGAACTATCTTTACCAAACGATGCAGATTTCATTAGGTTATGTCTGCTTCTGACAACATCAAAGATTACAATTAGAGAAGTCATTTTTATAAATTTAGTATCTAGCTATTCATTTTTCAGCTTTTTGCAGTATCAAAACCATAAACACTATTAACATCTTCAGCCACCTGCCTTGTGATTAACCTTTATCTAAGAATAACCATAAATGTGGCACATTTTCTCTTTGAAGTGCCCATTTTTGACGTGCTCAAAGAATACTGAATCAAAACAATTACAAAACTCTTTTAAATAATTATTTTTATATGAAATCTTATTTTTTTAATCAAAGTTAGGGTAAACTGATCACACTTATACCACGCGAGATACACATTACTAACGACATCTATTGACAAAATATATTTATTTTTACTACACTTATTATGAGTGATGGAACTGATAACACTTGAAGATGATAATGTGTCATGGAGCACTTATCAATGAGTAATACATCAATGAACTCAAATATTACGTATGATTTACATACATATATCTATAGCATCTAACAGAATTTTAATCAATTGATAGATATAATTTATTTATCTCGTTTTTTTTATTGTAACTTGTACCGTGTATACCAATTACAACTTGTACAAAATAACAAGCTGTATACGACATATGGATAATAAAGAATGGGATCCCTAAATGTGGCACTCTTACAAAAATGTATGAACCATTTGAAAGACACAGTATAATAATAATTGAAGTATATATATATATGTACATATATAGTCGAGCATGAATTTTCATGCCTACAAATGTCCTATACATACTTCCACTTTTAAAAAAATATGAGGTATTTTTACGATTATGAAGAAATTCAATTTTAGCAATAAAGTCCATAAAAAATGTTTTTATAGTCCTTATTTCAATTAACAACAAACTTTAAAAATTCACGCTATTACTTTTATCTATCCATGTGTAAAAATGTACTTAAATAATTTGAGAAAGTGATAATGAAAGTGAAAGGTCAATACAAAAAAAATATGTCAAGTATCATATCTTATTATAAAAGTATATTTGAGAAGTTGATCACTAGACTATGTAAGGATTTTTCAAGAAATAAAGATTTCATAAAGATTTTCTGCCTTTCATTTTTACCTTTCATCAGTATTGGAGGTTTAAAACATACAAAAAGACGTCCACATTAGCAGTTGAACCGATTTGCAGGAGTCATGTTGTATCTCATCATCCCCGCTACTGAATATACGTCTAACTTTAAGCATAAATGGGAGATCAAGATTTCTCAATTTGGGGCAAAGTATGTATTCTTTGTAACAAGATTCAAAGAGAATTATTCAACAGTCAATTTTGTGCCAAATTTTCCCATCCTCTAATTGGCTGTTGTCGAATCTGGCTCACTCACAGATCCTATCATGCAATCATAGCCCTGATTGCATCATATATGTACTTATTTACCTAAAAAAAAGAGATCTTAATGAAGGAGGGTTTTTAAAGGTTGGATTTTTTCTGGTAAAATATCCTCAAAGAATCATGAAGAGCTGTATTGTAATCATAGTAGAATCCAATTTTTCTCTGTTTATTTCATACCAGTTTTTTTTTTAAATGTGCCATTTTTACACAAAACAAAGTAAAATTAATAATTTTCCCAAGAAAGGTCACCGTAAACCATGTTTTGAGCGTCTATTAATCACAAATCTTTAATTATTTTTATTTCATCATATCAGTTTATGAGTATGATTTTTTTATCATTTTAATATAATTGAGCCAAATTGGAGTATGAAAAAATGCATATTATCTGAAAAATATAATGTTAATTTCAAATATGTGATTATATTTTATATGAAAATATTCAATCCGAAGAAAAAACAACTTCCATATTTCAAAAAAAACATTTTGAAGGATGTATTTGGAGAGAAATTGTGATTTGTTTTTAAAAAAAATGTTATCTGCTTCTAAATTGTCTTGTTCCATATGAATATAGATTTGTTTTTTGCTTTATTTTGTGGGAAACCCCAGTCAAGGTCAATAATATAATTATAAAAACTACATTGCTTAGCATGTATTACACTTTATTGTATATTGCAACCTTTTCTAAAAAAAAAGATGCATAAAAAAGAGCCAAAACTAATTAGTAATACCAAATGATCCATTGAAATCTGCACACTTACTAATTCAATAATTAACTAAGATGAAGTGATTGAAACTAATTCATTTTTGATATATTAAAGCATAAACAATTAGCTACCTAAAAAATAAGCTTTCTAGTTTACGTACAAGTCGAGAAAATTACACTTGCGCACTCCAAGTAGTTGGGCTACACGAAAACCACCGTCTACACCGTTAGCAAGTCCAAAACGTTGATGAGGAAGAATGGTCATTTCAAATAAACAAACTGAAAACGGAAAGAGTCAAAGAAACAGCCCGGGCCAATCTCCTCAAGTCTATGAGGGTAAATGCAAGAGATCTTGGAGTTTCTCATCCTAATGTCCAGAGTACTATAAAAAAGTGGGTGGAAAGAGCTTTGTAAGGGTAAAGAGGCCACTTTTGACACCAACAATTAAAGAAACTCATCTCCTCCGTTGCAAAACTCTTTTGAATGAGTCTTATAAACTATTTTTTTACACTTTTGGCCCTCTATAACCCTGATACGAGCCCCCTCTACTACATCTTTTGGGTGTATGTCGAGATAAAGACCTGCAGCGTCCGTCATCAAAACACCGATGCCCTCAAACCCCTTGTCAGCCAGCAATGGGACTTAGTGACAGAGGACTTTATCTTCATCGGGTGCCAGGCCTTTCGCCTCCACCTGGAAGCCATCATTGCCGCTAAAGACGGCTACATTAATGATTGAGAGAGCTCTAACACTCATCAATGTATTGTATTAATTTTTTTTAAATTAATTAACAAATTATATCTTGTTGAAGTTTAAAGCTCAAAGTCCTCTGATTTTAATGGACCACTTGACAGTTAGACAATTTTTCCAACTATAGAATGATTATACAATAATTGTAAATAATTCTTCATAATATATAACTTGAGTTTAACCAATCAACACTTAAAATGTAATTACGTTAATATATATTACAAACTTTCTTCCAAAAAGAAAGAGAAAAACGCACGAAACCAGTTTAAAGTTTGTCAAGAATTCCTCCATCTGTGGAATTATTATTCAATAATTGTTAGTAACTGTTCATAGCTTAACAAATTTTGATTCGATATATTTTCTTAAAACGATATTTTAATATTTCAGCACAAAACCTTAGCAATTTCCATTAAAATTTCTTACAAAAAAATTATTTAGGTGCTGTTTTTTTCCAATCATATCCTTTAATGATATAAGTTTTGTTTTTTAACCATAAAATTATATTTCCTTTGAATATACCATTTCATTTTTGAAATAAACGTAAAGTTTTGCAGAAGAAAGATTTATTGTCATACAAATATAAACATATTTAAAACTTGGCTCAAGACTAGAAAAAAGATAAAAATTCTATAAGATCATAAACAAAAATTGTATATATAAAAAAATCATTAAAGATTCGTGATCACACTACATTCATCTAGATTTAAAATGTTGAATGACAATAATTGTAAGATATGTACTGCGTGAATTTGAAGAATAATACATGTCGTGCATCAACATCAAAAGAATCTTGATCAAATTCTGCTTTATTTTTTTAACATACAGATTTTCATAGACATTGTTGAGTCAATTAAAGGATTTTAATACAACTTTTTGGGATGGATTAAGATACGCAAGGATTTAAACTAAAGTGTAATACCTTTGTGAGATTTAAGAGACTTATATTTGCTCCGATGATGTCTTTTAAATAAAATATATCAATTTATAATTATTTTATTGTGACGATCGATTTTGGCTTTTAAGCGCAATTTGCACCAAACCCAATTGAAGAATATTTTTTTAATAGATATTGACGAATATAATTTGTTAAAGAATCCAACTGTAATCCAAACTCATTTTTAAGAAGAAAAAAAGCCATTCTGGCTTCCTTTTGTGTAGACGAGCAACATATTTATAGAGCTTAAGACTCAGAGCGATTTACTAATGAAATAAACAAAGCCGGTCATGGAATACACCATTGAAATCAATTTTTGGTCGTGTTTATTAACAGATAATGGCAGCATATATGTACATATATGAAACGTCTTTGGAATTATTTGGGACGTGCATGACACATAGCTTGATAAACACTGATTTTAATTTTTGTTAATTCCCTATTGTGTTTATCTATCCCAAAGACTGAAATACCATTGTAATATCTTGTGTATCAGTTTTTTTCTCCACCTTCCATGTCAATTTTGAATTTATCATATACTTTTTGTATTCTTTTTTTTTAGGGGCATTACTTTATTAATTTATGTGTTATTAAAAATTTATTAATTACTTATTAGGGAGATTCTATGGGGTTTTTCCCCCGTATTACAGGACACATATCCAAAACTTGCATTATCATAAATAAATTACGAAAAACATGACTAATACAAAATCAAGAAAATAACTCTGAAAAATAATTTGTCACATCCTTAAACACTATAAATAATTTTTTTTACTCAATATGCCTTCCTTTACATGCAATAACAGCCTCGACAGGCCTGCAAAAAGACAATAAAATACGTGTCCAAGACGTACTACGTTGTTACGTTGGTAGCTCAGAGTGAATCCAAATTTGCTTGAGAGATGCGGCACACATTCTTCGCCAAAAAGGTCTAAATTTCAAATTCCAGAAGGTCATGGTCAGGGGTGGAGGAGAACACCATGGAGGCATGCTAGAAGATAGCAATATTGTTGCTCCAGAAATTTCAGTTCTTTTTTACTTTATGGAGCTGTAATTGACTTGTTGATGTTTTAGGCAGTCCATATGGAGATGCTAACAATCTCTGCTGCTTTCTTGGCACTGACACCGGCCCCAAGAAAATCACAAACCTATTGCCTATTTTGTTGTTGCTTGGACAATTTTCCATTTAGGGACATGGGAATAAAAAAACTTCTATATTTAAGTTTTAAATGTCGTTTGGTTGCATAATAAAACACTTTATGAAAAATAAGGGGAATAAAATTTCAATTAAATGTTACTGCAAGTTGTGGGTCCCCACTCTGTATTATTCTACACCAACGATGAATATGATAACCGGAGTTGGTCATTCTTATTTGTTATAGAAGAAGTCTTTTTTTGTAACAATTTAAAAATGATATAACTCATTTAATCTATGAAATTTAATATTGTTTTCTTCAACTACTTTTTTAGAAAAAGAATTCACTCATATAACATATATTGGTAAAAAAGTGGTCAACTTGTTAACTGATATTTATAGAATCATATGCAACAACTATGTCCCTTAGGACAAACAATGTTTTGAAAGCATGCATGGTAGATAGCATATGTAATGTGGGGAAAAGTGCTTGTTAGACTTCATTTAGGCTACACCTCCTATTTTGTAAAGTTTAACAAATCTATGCCAAAATTACACGTTCTGCAAGCTTTGGATGCAACTCCAATAAATTGAGGACTTGTAAGCCTAATGACAATATCAGAAATATCCACAAAGCCATCGGCAATATTACCCAATCAGTGTGTCTCATATTACTCACACAGCCATTTTATATATTTCACAATGTTACCAAAAAATGGGTCATCTTAGAAACTAAATATTAATACTACAACATTTTCCATGGTGTATTGTATTCTATGTCCACTATTTCATTATTGTCTACAAAATTAATTTTATCTACTAACAGACTTCTATAAAAAAAACTTAAAAATCTGTGAAAAAAGTAAAAAATAATCAATGCATACTTTTTCACATGGGTAGTACAATTAGCTTGAATGCAATCTGGCTGAAAGTTGATACCATTCACAGTCACATTTCAAAAGAAAGTAACTCTAGAATGAATTGTAAAGTGTACATTAGAGTTTTCATATTACTCAGATGCACATACTACCCCAGTAATCCCTACTATAATATTTTATATGTTAATTTATTATCTAAAATAGGAGTTGGAACTACAAAGTATTACAATTTGAAGACAGTAAAGGATGTTTCTAAATCAATAGATTGGATATTAAATTAAATATAGGAAGTATGGTAAATTAAGAATGTTGAGATTGATGAACACCCCAAAGATGTAACAGGTTTAAATAAGATCTAATCTCCCCCTCTCAGTAAAGAATACCCTAGACTAAAAATACCACTCCTTGGTACTTATTCCAAGATTTTTGGATATTGACGTTACGTTAGGGATGATTTTTATCAATATGTAGAGATCTTGGGATTTTATACATGCAACAACTATATATTACTTTAGTTTGATTATATTAATTATGAATTTAGGAAAAATGGCCGGAGAAATACAAATGTCATTGTATCATACTAGAAAAATACACATACAAATTCATTGAAAGAGCCTATAAGTAATTTATTATGGTTACCATGACTTGACTTCATACATTAGAAGTATAAATTAACAGTCCAAGATTAACAACTTGGAAAATTGAAGTCCTTTAAGTAATTACATCAGTTTCGTTCTCTTTGGACAAGAAAGAAGGTTTATGAAGAGCTTTTACAGTTTTCCTCACACTCTCCAACTAGTGGATTTTTGACAACCTGCCTAAATCCTCTCAGTGGTTTGTCACCCCGTAGCCAACAACCTCTTCTTTTGACACATCCTGGATCATAACAAAGTGGAAATCGCTGCTCTTGCCTAGCATTATGTAAAGGCTTGTCTGCTAATCATAGTCTTGTGGAATAGGAATAATCAATCATGTCTAACGATATTAGTTATTATAATTGATAACGGAGAGTTAAGTGATTAGCACTTTTTCCATTGGAATCGCTGTAGGTATTATATCAGTTAAAAAAAAATTTGTCATTTTTTCCACAACCATTTTTTCTTTGACATATTTTCCGTTGCATTTTTTCCTGACACCTTTCATTATATTTTCAAACTGTGTTGATTTAAAGTCTTAAGAGTTGACTACTCGTTTAGCAGTACTTAACTCCTCCTCGTTTTGTCTAATTTTAACAACGACGAAACAATATATTAGAAAGAAAAGTGGAATATAATCAAACTGTAGGCTTAATATAGACTTAATAACGAAACTTGAACAGGACAATGTTCATCAACGATACAAAAATAGGCTTCAAACATATCAAGAAAATGATATCATGCATACCTCAGAAGGTGATATTGTAGGTGAAGAAGATTTTAAAATATAACTAGTGATGAAAATTGTGTGTATTATGGGCATGTCAAAAAAGTAATGATAATCCTGACAATTTAAAGAATGTTTAGGAGGGTATAAGCTTAGGTGTCATAACCTTTCATTATATTAGCTACAATCACCTGTGACAATACACCAATGTCGATCCTCAATTCTACTCACAGTCTAACAAGGACTTAAATTAATAACTCTGCAACAAATCCTCAAGGTCACTCTCCGTCTTTTATAAGGACACACGAAGGTTCTATCAGGTTTTAAAAATAATTGAACGTAGTAGAACGAAAGTTCACTACTCAAGATTTTAATACTAATGACAGCAACCAAAGAATAGAAAATTCATTCTTCAGATTACAACTCAAAAAAACAAAAAAACAAAAAAAACAGTCCCACTAAAAATAAACACGATTTACATTACTAAATATAATTCATTCAAGTTGAGTGTCAAATTGTATTAATATATTGTAAAAATAGTATTATGTTCTTAGGATTTCAGTGTTGATTCTTAGTATTTTTAGAGTAGAATCTAGGGATATTATAAAATTATGAGTGACATTATTACCCTAAACTAAAATGCATAAAAATATGTTTTAAAGTTTAATCTAGTTGCTTTGGTTTTGATTTGAATATTTCTCCGCGCATCCCATTTTCCCAGGGTTCTACACCTACAGGAAATCCTGCAATTAAATTTTTCCATATTATAAGCTTCATTTAATTATATAAAAATACATTAAATTAAACGTTGAATGCATATTAAATAAGGATTCACTCGGCATAAACTCTTTACGACTGAGCAAATGAGGCAGAATGCGCAACAAAAATAAATTATGCCCCACAAAGCACCATCATATTTCGAATGATGAAACTTTACTGGCAGAACAATAAAATATTGTTGTGGATCGAATCAAGTTACGGAATTCAAAAAGTTAGAACCCACAAGGCTCTAAAAAAAACCAACCCACGTACTATTAATGAATATCACCAAATGAAATGAATAATATGATTATTTAGAAGATGTTGGTAAAACTGGCCTAAAATTATAAAAATAAATACTTAAATTTTGCCGTATTTGTTATTTACGAACGATATACCATTATTTTTCTCGATCAATAATAATTTCCCAAAAAATTAGAAACCCTAGTCTAGATCATTACAAAAA
The DNA here is from genome assembly GCF_016086655.4 of Lepeophtheirus salmonis. Classification (NCBI taxonomy): domain Eukaryota; kingdom Metazoa; phylum Arthropoda; class Copepoda; order Siphonostomatoida; family Caligidae; genus Lepeophtheirus; species Lepeophtheirus salmonis. The sequence goes on from NC_052131.2 coordinate 37,872,305, forward strand.
ACAAAACAAATATATTTAATGGTTTCGATCAAAACTATACCAAAATTTAAATATTTGCACATTACATATAGAACTAATTTCAATTTACATCATTTAAAAAGACTTTGGAATGTTTACACTAGTTTAACAAAGAATAGAAAATAAAGGATTGTATATCCATAAATAAATACATTTTATTGGAAAATTTCAAATTCAAGATTTCAGTTTAGGTGAGATTATTTTGGGTTCTCAACACATCCATTGGAGAAAAATCCAATCACAGATTACCCGTGAAAAAGCTATTAGTCCCTAATTTTGCTTGGTCAAAGATAAAGAGCATATAGAATTATTTTAGCGCTAAAATGGGTGTTGTTTTTACGTATATGATTATATTAAATATGTAAAGTTTGCTGTACTTGATAGACCCTCTAATAATAAATCTATGCGAGAAATTTGAGAGGATAATCTCTATGAACACCATTACTAGAGGGGTGTAAAATGATGTTCCCTATATGTCCCGTCCCTTGAAAATACATGAATAAGTTCATGCAACTCCAAAACAAAAGGTTGTATAGTAATGATATTTTAAATTCTCAATAACCATGTTGACTCTTAGTGACAAGACAGGCCTAGACGCACTCTCTGTGCCTTTGTTTCTAGTCTCCTACTTTAATATTAGTGACACCAGGCTTGTGAACCGAACTAAAAATTTGAACGTCTTTCCATGGAACATGCGTTGAATACACGATACAGGTTTATTTTTTTGAGCGTTGAACGCAAAAAATATGATTTTAAATTTCTGGTCTAATAGTACTTTAAAAAAAATTCCCGCAATCAAAAATTTTTTTTTACTTTTGTAAATATGATTTGAAGGGCTGATAAAGTAAAGATGAACACATGGAAGACCTATTTTGGGAAAGTGACACGAGGGAGGGGGAGGGGCTGAAGGGGCTCTTTTCCAATTATTTGATATGAACAAACTGCACCAGATTAAAATCTGATGGAACTAGTTTTAGCTTTTTAGGATAATTATTGGTAGATTTATTTGTGTTCAAAGATTTTTCAAATTATAAAATGAACTGAAAAAATTGTGTGTTTTTTTTATACATATATTAGAAATTGAAGGAATTAACTGATTTTCATAAATTGAACCGAAAAAAACTAGGTGCTAAATTTCAATTTGTTCTATTTCATTTTTTTTTTTTTGTCATATTTATTCTTGTTGCCAGACACACGCTTCTCACTAATTCAACGCATGAGTACAACTGACTGTATCCCCAATAAATACTTTATAGAATCTTGCCTCTAAAATAAAGCCTCACCTGCATCCTTACTACTTCTATTGATTGCCATGCATTGTCTAAGCATTTCAAAGAAAACACTAAGCAACTTTCGAACTAATCGAATGTGGAATATTACGGTGAATATTTTTTCGGGTTAATAAAATCTGACTAGTTTTATAATTTAAAGAACTAAAGAGCTTTACTACAACATCAGTGTCATATGTTCCTAGTCCTTTTTTTCTATTTATTTCCATACACACCATAACTTCATCTCAAAATTGAGTATGGATAATATTTGAATTCCTTGACAAATCATCGTCAATTTCAAAAAAAGAAATTAGTCTTAGATACCCTTGCGAGGCGCCGCTAATTGCACACAAAGCAATTAAAATTGATCGCGACAATACTAGAATGAAAAATTGATAGGTTTTACTTCAAAGACCATCTTAGAGATAATAGCCGTTTCTTAAATCAAATAAAGACTTTAAACAATAGCTAAATCTCTTGGGTATCTTAAGACATTCAAAGCCTATAATTGACTCAAATTTATTTGTGAAATGTATCTACTATCTAGGAAGGTTTTCTTGTAAAAATATAATCTTTCTAAAGCCCTCAGGCGTAAACTGATCGGACGTATACAAGGCGAGATAACCATTACCAAAACTATCTACTAGGAACCATATAGTTTTTTTATATAATACTTGAAGTATTATATAAGTGCCCTTTGCTTCAAATAGAATAACTTTTTCAAATCATTCTAGTCTGGGTGAATTACGTTAGGAAGAAAATAAACTGTATGAATGTTGATCCCGAACACAAAAGCCAGTATTGTATTAGATTTGTGTTTTTTCTTGAATTGTTATCCATTTTTATCAAACAATGATTCTAATTAATCCTTTGGGGGAACCATATATTGCAATTAAAGTATCAAAAATTCACCCTCAAAAAGAAATATTTAGATATTGGCAAGTTTTATTTGAAAGACCATATAGTGGTTAAATTATGTCCCACAGTCAAAACAAAGGTTTTTATGTCTACTTAACATTTTGAGGCATCTTAAATCATCTCTCAAATTTGAAAACAAAGCCTATAATTCATCACAACACATTTGTAAAATATTGGAATGCTTATTGTGTGAACTCTCATACCAATTGCAATAAATTATAAAACTTATAAAAAATTATTTTATTTTAACATATTCCAAAAATTTGAGCAACACATTTCATGTCCAAGAAGCACAATTGTATTCCTTAATATCTTTAGAAAAAAATATAAAATATTCTCAACGAAACCTTTATATATTATTTATATTCTATCTCCATAGAAGTCCCTGGTTTGGAAACAATGAACAAGGACTTTAATCTAATATGTAAATATCCTTACCTCTTAGGATGTTTTAAAACTTCTTTTTGGTTGATAACACTCGTACAAATCATTAAACCGCTTATGGATCGTATGCTAATCAAATGTTGTTGAAAAATAATGGAAGAACACGCACGTGAAGAACAAACCCTCAGAAATGAAATACAGTCCTTTTAATTAGTTACTAATTATGTTACATCCCTTCACTATCAAAAAGTAATTATGGAGATGGGGAACATGTAATTACGACTCTGTTCTATCGTTGAGAAGCACGGATGTATATAATTAATAATAATAAGAGAGTTTGAATATGTATATAAACACAAGAAGTGAAAAAGTGATTATTAGTATTATAAATATAATAAGTTGTATTCGTTGAAGACACCGTCCTTCTCCTCAGCTTCTCTTTCTTTTTACTAAGGAACGACAACATCTCCGTTTTCAAGTGTGGGCTATAAACAAAACAAAAATAACAAAAAGCACGCCTGTCTTATAATACTTGCTACTCCAGTCTAGTAAACTTACTCGTAATGTTATTGTAAGTTGTAATTGTAATTTTTTACTACGGCTCCTTATATTACTACAAAAATCATACCATATTCGTGTCACGTTGAGTTTTTGATGTGATGTCATTGCTAGAGATGTAAATTATATGCACATTTTCGGTATGTTTGAGAGGAGAGCAGCTGTGAGATAACGGAAATAAGAACAATTATCAGTTCATTGATATATATATATATATATCAAGCAGGGACGTCCGTAGTATTACATTTAGTGGAGGGCTTGTTTTTTGGATTTTTTTGGAAAAAAATTCCAAAAATTTGAAAAATCCATGTCATTTCACAAAAAGCTCAATTTTTTGTGAAAATATTAAACTTTTTGCTCGGTTCCATAACTTGACCGAATCACGAAAAAAAAAAATTCTACTAATAAACAAAATCCCTTTATTATTTTTTTTTTTTTTTTTTGGGGGGGGGAGGAGCTACATCCCCTCCAGCTCAGACCCCTGCAGACGCCCCTATAAAGTGATGAGATATAAGAATTACTCTGTTTTCTATCTTCAAATCTTCTTTCACTCTAACAACGGGGGCGAATGCATATATATATTATTTTTTTTGAGAAAGGGGCTTTATTTTTTGGAAAATAAAAATTTTGATAACATTTTTGCCTGGTTTCAATTAGACCATATGACCTATCTTGTTTTTTTTTAAGTACAGGATAGGGCAGCAAAACGTGGACTGTTAATTAATGTTTATTTTTTCCATTACTATGAAAAGGTTTAGTGATTATTTTTTACTATTCTGTTTCCGCCGTCCTTTTTACATAAACAAATTATAATTATCATTTAGTCTTTTCATTACGATGAGCTACCAACATTTCCTCCAAAAAATAGATCTTCACAATTTAACAACAACAGATATCGACATAACAAATCAGAGGAATCAGACCGTAAAAATAGTAAGGGAAAATTGATTTATACAATTGATAAAAAAATATAGATCTCCAGATTTTAATGTTTTTGGGTGAACGTCGTAAAATATTTTTTTAACTGTAGTTTGGGGAACCGATTTTCAATCAGATTTAAAATCGACGAATTTGCAAAAAAGTTATTTGCACAGTTGCTGGTTTTGAAAGATATTTATTCAATTTAAGATCAGTAACATAATGGAATCAAAAGTGTCAACCAAGATTGTACTACGGATGAGTGATGAATTGGAATTGATCTCCAACCAAAGACGGAGTTGTAAATTTATTGTAGAGAAGGGATTTCTTATTTATTAACATATGGGTAATTCCATTTGACTGTAATTCGGAAGAGTGGTAAATATATGAAAATGAGCAAATTAAATTTTAGCCCAACTTTTTGGGTGATTTCATATCTTGGTTGTATTTTGGTTAAAAAATACTAAAATCTTCCGCCCAAAACAAATTCACCCTATACCGGAAATTACTTTTTCACCCCTGAATGTGTATTTTTTAATCTATTTATAAAGTCATAAGAATAAACTCGCAAATTTCGTAATCATTAATGCGTTTTTATGAATTAAAAAAAATATATAGTATTTTAAATTAATAAATTACAGTTATAAGGTCATATACAAGGTCAATGGTCAACTTCGTTTAAATTTTTACTTTAGTGTGTGTACTAGGTTCTTCAATTTTTAGGGGGGACTTGATAATTCGATCTTGTGTTGCATTTTAATGAAAAAGTTGTATTAGTAAAGTTTCAGTCTTTAAAGGCCGTTTTTTTTACCTCTATCGCCATTTGAAAATGATTTTTTATGGGCATTATCTATTTGTAAAAGATTCAGAAGTTTCAATTTCCAAATTATGTTGTTAAATTTCAAAAGTTTCATAAATGTTCCTTCTTCATACAAATTTAATTCACATTTTTTATTTGAAGAAAAAAAAAATTGTAACCCAACGAAATATATTTATTTTATTTCACTCTAAAAGGGTAAATTTTTATAAAAATTATTTTTATTTGTTTACTACACATTTAAATAAAGTTTTCAATTTTATCCATCACAGCAATACTCTTATTTTAATGATTTCACTACTTTTTTATCTTTAGGTCTTCTGTTTATGCACATTTCATATGCATTCCCTAGTTGGATGAAGTAGGCAAAGGAAGAAATTATAGTTAAATCTTTTTTTAACGAATCTAAGACCAACGAACCTTGAAAAATTAAAGATCAAAAACTTCGATCATTGTATAATTATTTTTGTAATAAAATTTAAAAAAAACCAAATAAATGGTTTGGCTAAATGATACATTTCCATGACTTAGTATAGATTAAGCAGTGGTTGATGTAACGAAAAAATCTAGGGTTTTCAGTTATATAAATCATAAAATAAGTTTAAGATATAAAAACATAACTAAAATTGATCAAATTTCCGAAGAAAAGTAACATAACTTTGAGATTCAACCCTGGGACAGTGATACTCCTATTTATATTTAACATGTTGCCAAAAATTAATATTCAGAATAGTTGGGCAATTTTATTTTATTTTTCAACAAGTACTTGCTAGTGTCTTTCAGATTTTTTTTTTTTTTGTAAATCAAAATTGAGATTATAAGAAATTTAAATATTCTCATTTTGACTTCATATTTGGAATCCTCAGAAACGACTCAGAATTATGTTCTGAAATTTGGCACACTTAATTTACTCATGAATTTGAGCTTGTGTGTCAAAATTCATCCAGATCTTATAAGGTGGGGTTGCATTCCCTCGTTGATTTGACCCTCTAGTGAATAGAAAACCGAAAACGATTGTTTCGTGCGCTCAGTGTTTCTTCTTTTAATAATTTAATAGGTCTTCGTGGAGTAAAATTATCTCTCTCAAGTAAGCATTCTTACCTATCTTTGGTGTAATTTATTAATAAAAAAATACATTATAAAATAAATATGTATGAACTTGAACATAATTTGAGTATTTCACCAGTACTAATGATATTTTAAATATAAAAGGTGTTCCTCATTATAGCAGTAAGTTATTTTATTGTACAACAGGTAGCTGATGTTAACTAGGGCCTTTATTAATCAATACCATATTTCTAACTCTCGCCTTCTCCTCCCTCACTTAAAAAAATTCCATTTCAAATTATACTTGCTGATCATTCCTTTGAGTTACAATATACTTTGTATCAAATTTTCATCAAAATGCAAATTTCTTCACCTGTAAAAACTCAAGATTAAATTTTTATACGGATCTAATATTTTATTTCTGAGGACATCCCTCAAATATATATAAAATCTTTTGGAAATAAGGGTTCGTGCCCCTGTGTCTATGTTTCTAACCAAGGATGTTGCTAGCTTTCATCATTTGGATTGTGCTTATACCCAAAAATTAACAACATTGTTATAAATAAATTTAATTTAAAAAAATATTTAATGTTGTATAATAATGTTGGTGGGGATTCATACACTTTTGAAGGGGGTAGCTACAACACTGTCTCTAACTACTCAAGACTTAAGCCTGCGTCCGCATGAGTTGGAGTTGTAGCCTGTTTAAAATTTAATTATGGATTTTTTTTTTCAAAAAAAATAATTTTGGAAACATTTTTACATTGCTATAGATTTTTATATAATTGAACAATTGCGACATAAATTTATACTAAATAACATGTTCTTATAGGTTAAAAAAATACATTCAATATCTAATAAAATATCACGCTTTTCAAAATACTACTAAGTGTATTAAGATATTCTGTTGAAAAAATAAGAATATAATTCCTTGCCGATTTCGTAAGTTTGCCCACTGACAAAGAAAAGAACGGTCTATAATTTTAATTGTAGATATATTATAAAAGAAAGAAAGTTTAGACCTTTATATATTGGCAACCCTAATATCAATTTATATGACAGAGAACCCCTCAGATTCAACGGACAAAACTGTATAAGAAAAATGTAAAATCTTTTAGATGTTCTCCAAATACGAACACCATGTTCCCATTATTGTGTGCCTCTGTGCTGGGTGGACACCAAAGGAGATAAGCGGAGCAGCCCAAATTAACTGTTTATGGTGTTGACAAGGCTTTCAAGGAGTCGGATGGGTCGGAAAACCTTACAAAAAAGACTCTTGATCGTTCTAAGAGCGAACAAAAATTAAAAAAACACGCTTTAACATTTTTGTAACAAAAGCGAAAAGGAAATGACCTAAAGCCTTTGGACTACTGTGTGTGGTATCTTGGAAAGATAATCTAATATACGTGCACATAAAACTATGGACTCCTGGTGGGCTTCATTTCTCCAGAGAGTGTGTAAAATGGACAAATAGTTCCTCATCAAGGCCTGTGCTTGGTTCAGGCTCTGGTTGAAGTTGGGGATAGTCGGTTTGAGTGATGATGTCACTATGTACCTCATCTTGTAAGAGTGATGATAGTTTTGGGAATTGCTGAACTAAGTTTGGGAAATAGTTTGTAAAATATATTATCCTTAATTTTTGTGGATTTAAAATCCACACCCGATATGAACAAAAAAAAAATATTTTTGGAAAAAAATACGTTGAGTATAATCTCAAGAATGTGGATGTAAAATATTATTTTTGTGAGTGTTTCTCTGTAAAGAAACAGGAACGACTTCACCACATCGACGTAAGCATGAACATAGCCCTTTACACTGAGCACACCCTTTTTCCCTGATGGCAGGTTCCAAAAATGGTCGAGACTTGGGTCTTTTAGTAGAACAACGACCCAGAATCTAAGGGTATTGGACGAAATGATTGGCTAGGAAGAAGCACATTAAGGTCATGGGGTGGCCTAGTCGGTCTCCAGACCTCAATCCTACAGAAAATCGGGAAAAGATCGAAAGCTAATTTTTTCCATTGTATGTCAAATACACAATGTACATGCTAACAATAGTGGAGTGTCAGGGGGCATTGTATGGGTGTCTACAGGGTGTTGGCTGAAGGGACGGTACCCCCCCCCCCAAAAAAAAAAAAAGAAAAAAAAATTGAAGTTTTTGTTTCTTATTTAAAAATTTAATATATGAATTTTTATTTCAAAAACTAAATATTTGAAATTTTTTCCCAAAAAATTCAATATATGAAATTTTTTTTAAAATTTTAATTTAAGTTATAATATTTTTTTGCAAAAAATTTAATTTTCTATAAACAGTAATAGATTTTGAAATTTTTTATTAAAAAATTTTGCATTTGAATTTTTATTTATAACAATTGATATATTGAGATTTAATTTTAAAGGTTTTTTCAAAAACTTTAATTTTCTATTTATAGCTATATATTTTTGAAATTTCTTCTCAGAAAAAGTATTATTTGAATTATTTTGTGAATAGCTGTGGGTTTTTGAATTTTTTTTCCAAAGATGTAATAGTAGAAATCAATTAAAATGGACCTGTCATCCTATTGATCATTGTCAATATTATTTATCGCTCCCTCCTTGGCCCGAGCAACGCCAGATCACTTGGCTAGGAATACATATATAATAATTCAAACTGATTTTGGTATCCACATTGAAAGCCTATTATCAATTTACATAAATAAAGAATTCGGCAACAAAATTTATGCAGAGTTTAATCCAAAATATATTGTGCATCAAAAATGTAATTGTCCTCTTAGATGTATATAAATATTTAGCATGTCACAATAGGATGGGTATATGAATACCAAGATGAAATTCAATTCTTGGAACAAGAACGTGGATCTGCCGTGATCATGATTTTTGTAGCCAATATCCAACAAGGAGATATTGTTTTGGGGGAAGGGGGGGGGGCAAAGGATCCTTGAAAATCACTCCAGTAGCTCAAACAAATCTAAACAACTTGTTTGAATGGAACTTTGGCCGTCTATAAGTTTAGATTGTAATGAAATGCCCTATTTTGTTCGGGGATATCTTGAATTTCATACCGTTAGACGTTTTTACAACAATAAGGCATCTATAGGATAAACTTTATCAAGAATAAAATAACCATAGGCACAAGACAAAGTTATCGTCAATTAAGTATGTATTCCTTTTAAAATCACAATTTATAAGGTTATTGATGCTTTAAGAAATCATGGCGATTTTTTTAGAAATAACAATTTATTGCACTATTTGTGAGATGACTTTTCGAACCAATTTTGTAGCCAGGCCCAGTGCATATAGTGATTCCTTTACACATTAAAATGATCACTTTTCATTTCCTTGACATCCGTTCCCACATAAAAAAGGTACTTTCGATTTTTGATATTTCATTAAATGGATAACAGCGAAAAATCAATAAACTATGCAATATAATCGTTATATAATTTATGACTGTTAGACGATCTCGTTTTTTGAGTTATATTTTTTCCCCTCTGCACAAGGAACTTTTCAAATGAGAACAATCAAATACTAAAAGTGTAGGTTTGGTTATTCTTTTTTATCCATAACGTAGAGTATCTGCATTTAATTAAGAGCATTTTAGACCCTTAAATGACTAGAAATAAGGTGCCCAATATTTTGAACTGACAATGCGAATACTAAAATATTTTTAAGTTACTATGTTTTGCTTATAACGAGTGGTCCATTAAAATCTGAACACTTTGAATTTTAAAATTCAACAAGACATAATTTATTAATTAACAATAAAATTTTAACAAAACTTATACTATAAGTATTTGTGTGCCTGGGCTTTTTTAATAATTAATATAGCCACCTTAACGGTAACGATGGCTTCCCAACGGGTCAGATGTAGTCGTTTATAAATGTGGCCTAGTGCTAGCTGATAGTGGATTTGAGGGCCTTGGTGTTTGGATGACTGAAACACAGGCCTTTCCCCCGACATGCCCCAAAAGGTGTAGTTAAGGGGCGGGCATCAGAGCTGTAGGGTGCCAAAAGTATCAATAAAGAGTTCAAAAAAATTCTGGTGGCAAAAGTGTTCTCTACAACCTCACATGAGACCTCATGTACATGAGGGCATTGGTCTACCCTGTTTTCTTTAACTCTTCCCAATTTAGTTTGACCTTTTTTACAGAGCCTTTCTTCCTTCCCAACGTTCAGAGTTGCTGACGACGTAGACGGTGGTCCTGGAGACACTCCAACTGCCTGGAGTGAGTGATTGGAAATTTGTCGATAATGTTCAAGTGTCAATTTCTTGAACTACATCAGCTATAGAGCTCAGGTTTGTTTTATAATGTAACCAATTGTTTATGATTTAATATATCGGAATATGAGTTAATTTCAATCACTTCACCTTCATTAATTATTTAGTTAGTAATGTTCTGATTTTAATGAACCAACCGGTAGTATCATATTTGGCGCGGTACTAACAGGGCAAAAAATGGATAACTTTAAACTTAAATCATATTTTTTCCAAAGCAAAATGTCATGTACTACTTTAAAAATGACTTGAGAGACATTAAACTTTATTTTTGTATTCTACTAAATAGAAATTTTTTTTGTTGAGGGAGATACAATTATTAACCTGAAAACAAGATAGCCTAATGTACATAAATTAACCCCCCAAACGTGTTTTCATTTTCTTTTCATGATTATGGAATGCATTCAAGTGTAAATATTCACTCACCTTCCATCGAAAGTACAAAGTGTCTAACTGTACACTTTCAAATGTATTAACCATCAACTATAATGTATTTAATGGGTAGAGTGAAAGTCCTACTCATAACTGTTTCAGACACAACCCAAAAACTTTCTGATGCAATACTTTGAGACAAAGCCCTGTCTAGGTATTGAATGTACTAGGATACAACGTACATATTTTATAAAATAACGACCTTTGTACTACCACGACCATGGGGGAAACCCCAGGATCTGTAATGAAAGATGTTAAAAGTTGTAGACTCAACAAATGATATACGAGGAGATACTACAGGTAAATTTATATACCAAGTGTAAATATAATTATGTCACACTTTTTTGAATGATTTTTTTTAGATGTCTGATAAATTGCAATCCAAAAGTTATATAAATCACACATATTCATGTGCTATTATTCTGCATTTACAAAATAAAAGTTTTAAAATATCCAAACACATTCTTGAGATGGCATACGAGTCCTACAATCAAATCCAAGACACGCTGCGTACCATTGATAAAGTGTGCAAAATCGGTAAATAATTATACATACCTATACTGGTTAACTGCATAGCGAATAAAACGATGTATCAATGGGGGACACCACTTTTAAGATGGACGACCTCAATGTATTAAGTATGTCGTTTTGAAAGGGATTTCGTTGCAAGCACCGCGAATCAATGAGTCTCATTTATTGATGTACTCAAGAACAACTGATTATTTGCAATAAAGGTGTTGCTCGGAATCCTGACTAGCATAGGTGGAGTTTGTACAAGAACCAGGCCCTCCAGACTCCTTATTCAATAGTCGGGCTCAAGTTTTGTTAGTTCCTCAGTTATTTGTTCCTCTAGTAAACTTTGCAACAAATTAAGATGGTTCAGTTTTTGAAATCAGAATTTTTCTATATATTTTAATAACTTAGTTCATAAAATATACAGCTTATAAAGTAATATTTAACGTCACAAATAGGGTCAAAGGTCGGAAAAAGGTCAGCGTCTTCTAAAATTTTACTTTAGCGTGTGTACTAGTGTGTATAATTTTTAGAGTAACCTGTTTTTCTTATTTTTAAGTTCCAGTATTCAATGGACGTTTTATGATCTCTATAGCCATTTACAAGTGATTTTTTTAACAATATTCTCTATTTGCAAAGGGATTCTAAAGTTTAAATTTTCAAGTTATGTTGCTGAACTTCAAAGGTTTCAGTGAAACTTTTCTCAAGTGATAGATAAGAATATATTTTTTTTTTTTGACAAAAAACAAATTGTATCCCAAAGAACTTCTTTGGCTTATATGATACGCCAAACTATATTTTCAATATTCACTGGTCACTTTGGGGTCAGTGGATAGTGCGGTATTAAGACCAAATGCTTCATAGGGTACATTTTTATGTGAGGTCAGCAGTTTTAACGTAGGCCATTTTGAGGACCTAAACAACCAAGTATTATAGCAATGAAAACTTAGTTTTCATTCATATTAAAAATAAAAGAAAAATAGAGGATGAACAAAAAGAAGGACTTAAGCCATATATTCTATTAATTATTAATATCTCTCTATTGCCTAGTTTTATTAAATATCTTACTCTAAAATGGTTTAAAAATATATTTTACGTCATTATACTGTCTTATTTCTATGGTTTAGACAATACTTAAACTATGAGATGGAAAGAATAAGACATAATTCTGTCCATTATTCATAATTTCTAGTCTGTAATACATCAGAAAAAAGGTACAAATCTAACCATTTTTAGGAATTTTTAGTATATATTTCTTCAATTATATTCAAATATCAGTCTTGATCATTGGCATCAAGTAGGATTCAATGTAGGTGTGAAATGTTTATTTATTCATAAAGCCATTTGACGGAGTTTAATCAAGATTTATTTAAATTTGTACATTCTATGTAACGAAAAAATCAATTTTGAGTGTCTCCTTAAATTATGATGAAATTTATTACATCAATGAAAATGCTTTATTTATTAAAATATGGCTGGCATGTTTTTGTACCACACAATGTCACAATATCAAGCGTCTAACGATAAAGATTTGTGTAAAAAAATGGTTCTATCAATATAAAGTGTGGCATGATTAAATTTACAACAAGTATTAATAAGTTTTTTTTTTATATGACTCTTACGTATTACCTCATTAGATATAATTTTGTGTTTAAATGTGAATTCATAAAAAATGATGTCAAAGATACAGTTTACTGGGGATTCCGTTATAAGGATACACTAATACATACTTAGATATATATTGTGTTGTACATATTTAAACAGTTTTTAACGGTATATATCTCGTGACATTAAGTCTTTATGGAAGAAAGAGATATTCAAATATTAATATTTAAAGGATTCATTTAAAATAAACCCTTAAATAAAAATAAGGTATATTTTTGTGACAGTTCCTTTATTTTATTTAGAATAATGAACAATCCTCTTTATAAGTTTTTTTTTATAGGGTGATCAAGGTTTAGAGTTTAATAACTTTAACGTCATTAATTGTAGAGTATTGTGTCTCAAGATTCCTTTTGCCAAAGCAAAAATATTGCGTTTGGTCAAAAAAAATAATGATGTATGGACAAACACGGCAAATGAAGTGCCCGAAATAACAGCCTCCCAAATCGACTAATTTTTACCCCCCTTAATTTTACAACTTAAGTTATGGTCGAAGGGGAGGCCAATGCAGCTTCTGGTCTCAGCAAAGACTTCTTGAAGGCAGCTTCTGAGGCTGCAAAAGGAAAAAAATCAAGGAGATCTTATGTGTACTGGCTGTATGTCATTGATTAGTAAAGAAGGAATCTGCGTGAAGAAAAAACTAAGTAAAGCGATTGATAAAGGAAAAACAGCTGATGCATGAGATCTTTATTAATTTTGTTTTTTATTTAATAAGTGCTGGGGTGTTAACATCTCCCTCTCAAAGAAAAATCCGCCCTTATTTTTGGTGTTAATTGATTTCAAAATGCATAATAATATTAATTCAAATAACTTAAAATATAATTATAATCTTAATAAGTCAACAACGCTCACACCCAACCGTAAGACAATATTAAAACTGTAAAAAAATATTAATACATCCCAGCACGAACATGCTATCTTAAAGATAGCCTATGAAAAATTAAAGATTTTATTTATATATAGTTTTTTTATGTTGAAATTCTAAACTAAAACGATCAACTTGAAACTATAAATATTTATGAGGTAAATTTATTTTGTAAAACCTCCATTGTATACGACATTTTTTATTGTTTTATGTCCATTTAATGTAAATATCATCAAATCTCATCCCCTTTTAACAGTCTTCAAAATTCAACATATAATTGAACACATGACAATATTGATTTTATTAAATATAGAGCCATATTTTCAAATGTTTGACCTGGTGATTTATTTATTGCCATTGCAATTGCTCACTTAATTGGGAACTGTTTTCTTTTAATATACATTCTCCCTTTTTCCGTTGTCCATTTTTTAATTTTTTGATGCATTTCCGTATCTTCAGTCAATATTAACACACCAATTGGTAAAAAGTAGATAATAATCTTTTTTTTAACCAGCCTCAGTTTATTCTGGTATATTTTTTATTGAAACAACTTTTATCTTAGCGAGCTGCCGTCTTAAAAAAAGCTTGTTAGAAAAATCATAAGTATGCCCATGTCGTATCTTCTGCATTTTAGAAAAAAAATTTATTCGTCATCCTTGTAATTAAGAAGATCATCCAAAAAAAAACTGACATTTTCTGGAGAGAAGCGGGAATTTCTATCAAGGCACTTTTTAATGGAGCGTACCCATCTATGACTAGTTACAAAGTATGAAAAGTGTCATTTACTATGTTAAGGAGGGAGCACCAATATTTGTGTTTGCATAAATTACTTATTATTGATGGTACCCCATCGTTGGAATATTGGAGACTAAAACAATCAGAAGATACTGTATAGTTCCAAAAGCTTTTTAAATCTATGGCTTCAATTCCCCCCCATGGTTTTTTGAGTATTGGTTCTTTTTATAGAGATATTCTGGTTGTGTTGAAGGTCTAGGAAGTTCATAAATGGATCATCTATCTCTGACCAGATTTCGATGTCATACACGTGGAAGACCTTTGGAACTATATATGAGTTCCAAATTTGAACTCGCTCACATCTATGAAAGTTTAGAGATATAATTAGATTTGTATTTTTGACTTTCGGGAAAAAATTTCTTGCTTATTTTATTCCATTGACTGCCCAATAACAGCTCCAAGCACCTTGATCCTTGATTTTGCATGAAGTGAATATATTGAGTTGATGTCATTATTATTTGATATTAGCTCGGATTCTTCTATATTAATTTTTAGGCCTGACAAAATCTCGAACCACGTATATTTCAATCATGGATGCTATCGTTAATTCTCTTCCAGCCGCTATGATCGCTGATGTATCATCTGCATAAGCATAAATGGATCCACAATCACTAATCCTTGTTTTTTTTTCAATACTTCATTATCCCTTATTTGTAAGAATAAGGGATTCACAGCAACTATAAAAATAATTGCTGCTATGGGATCTCCTTGCTTGCATCCTTGTTCTACATGGAAAGATCTTAATATGTGTCCTGACCCATAACTTGTTTTGGGTTTTACAAGCATTGTAGCAACAGCTCTTATTATGAATTATTCAAATCCTTTGCCTCTCAAAATTCGTATAATGTGAGTATGCAATCACAGTTAAAAGCCTTTTCAATGGCAATGGTCAAGAAAGTACAATTCGCAAAATTATCGAAAGCAGTCTGTAAGTTTGCAACAATGTCTTCCATTCTCTGACCAGCTACAAATTCTCTCTGGGAATTATGTACTGTATCTTGCCGTGTCCTCTTAAGTCTTTCCTCAATTACATACGGGAATACTTTGCACAAAGTATTTTGTAGTGTTATTGTCCTCAAATTCTTAATGAATGTTATATATTTTCCTTTTTTGGGTATTGTAATAAGTATACCATCGTTTATATAAGATGGAAAGGAACCCATCATCAGTATCTACTCAAATAGTTCCTTTAGAATCAGTGCAAGTTCATCCGCATAAAGTTGATATTTTTCAAAACCAACTCCTGATAACCCAAGATTTATTTTTTTTGCTACACCTTCTTACAGCATCTACAATTTCTTGCTCTGAGAAGTGTTTCTCAGTTTCTAGAACAGAAAATGATATACATTTTGGAGGTTCAACCCAAATATAATCGGCAGAGTTAGCATTATTCAAGACACACTTTTTACACATAATAATTAACACACAGTATCGGCATCTGTATAATTCTTGGTAGTACTTAACCACTTCAACAGTGTCCAATTCACTCGTCTCATATCTTGAACTGTGTTTATGATGAGGGAATTTTATCCCCGGATAGCATCCTTTTCTAAATTGTTCTATCGATCTCTTCTGAACTTCTAATTCTGTATCACGATAATTGTCATTCAATAGACCAATAATCAGTTGCCTACTCCCATTATCTTCTCCTAGCTGGACAAGATTGATAAGTTTCGCTTTTTTCCCCCCCATACCAACTCCATATTCCAAATTTCTTCCGACACTTCTTCCACCATATCTATACGAAATCTGGCATTGGAGATCACTACTCTCATTTCCTCACGGCATTCCTCATTGTATAGGACGGATGAATTGAATATCCATCTCCATTTCGGTTTTACGTTATGTGTTGGTTCAAGCTTAGCTAGAATAGACTGATGGTCAGACATATTATTTGGAACAACGGTAAATTCAATAGGCCTAAATTCCCTGTTCTACACAATAAATGCCAAGACATGTAAATACAACTTCCGTATTTTATTAGAGAAGGTATTTGAGTCTATTCCTAACAGTTCAAAACGGTGAACAATTTTGTTTTCTCGAAAATTACCCTTTCCTGTTGCATTAAAATCTTGTTTTTTCAGTCTTACATTTATATACCCGATTCTGTAGTACAACAATTACCAATTAATGGATACAGTTCATTAGAATAAAACTCAGGGCTGTCCTCATTTGGTCCATAAATGAAAGTACCCCCTTAATTATTTGAATGTAACATAGATTACCGCTGGAGTGATAATATTTCAACACAGGACTCAATTATTTTTTTCGCTAATATGGCTACTCCTCAACTATTTTCATTTTTATTCGACTTGAATATATCATAAAAGTTAGGAATTCCATAAAAACTTTTGATACTTGTTCTCGTATCAACCAAAACAACTACAGGATTCGGAAGTCAAAGATGGACGTTTAATTAATGCTAATAATGCAATTGAAATGGAGATATTTCATGATTTTTTCCTGAATATTCCAAAGTCTCCTGTCTTTTTGCATAAGTAAACAATAAGAAAACATTTCTCAAATCTTTGATCATGAGTGAGAAAGAAGCCAAAAGGCAGAGGATCTCAGACCTTCTGGATGCCAAAATTGAGGTGGCGGAAATTATGGACATTGTCAAGTGCTTCAGGAGCCTCATTTTCAAGGTGGCCTAAATAAAAAAGGATGGAAAAGCTGTCTTAAGGAAAGAAGGAAGTAGGGGCACAACTTGAAAAGGGATACTGAGTTTCTGGAGAACCTGAAGAAGAAGATCAAGGAGGCCCCACAAAATCCCTGAATGGTCTCTCAAACAAATTTGATGTGGACAAGTAGACAATCAGGAGGGCTGTGAAGGAGGACTTGCGGTTTTCCTCTTCCACAAGAACCCAACAACACCTGTTAACAGACGCTCTGAAGGAAAGGAGACTGCAGAGGTGCAAGAAGAAAATTCGTGCGTGGATCAAGGCAAATGGACCCACAGTAAAAACGAGAAGATTTTCACTGTCGACCAAGTATACAACAGTCGAAACGACCATTGGCTTGTGGGATCATCAGGGGAGGTCAAGGGGGTGTTCTGTACAAAATATCTGGCCTAAACAATGGTTCTGGGGGTCATGGCGTCCGACGGCAAGACGATGCCTTCCTTCTTTTTTAAGGCTGGGAAGAAAATCGGCCAGGAGGCCTACTACATGGTGTTCAGGTTCACCATACTGCCATGGCTTAATACCACCTACCCAGAGGACAACTATGTGTGGACCCATAATAATGCACCCTCACACACATTAGATAAATGCCAGAAGTCACGCACAATGTGGCTTATTTTCCATACCTTTGAAAAAACTTTGAGATACAGGGAATTGATCTTTTTTAATGAAAAAAAACAACTTAATAGCGAAAAAACAAAGATGCCTTTCCAAGCCCAGGAATTTAGTTTGATCAGAATGAAACATAGCCTTTCGTACGTAACTAAAAATTATGAACAACTTTTATTTTATGTCTAAAGTATGTATCTGTCTCCCTTTTTAAAGTCAGTGGAGTTTATCATTGTTTCTCTAAGTGGGACCTACATCAAAGACAGAAATAAATTATTTTTATAATATGCTTTTAGACCCCCAAGATTGTTGACATTAACATCACAAAACATTGAAAAAATTCAAGTATATTCTAAAGTAATTTTGTTTCGCCTTTTGTTATTATTTTTTACAGGACTTCTATAGATAAAAGATAAATTCGGAAAAAGTTTGGCTTCATCAACATGAAGACTACGGGTATTGAAGTAGAGTTAACGGCATTATATGAGAGGTTTAGAGTCATAATAACCATTGGGTTCTGACTTTGTTGCAGATTTATCAAAAACAACAAATGACCCAAAGTGAACAGCGACTACTACAGAATTAGCTTGAGCAAGAGCTATCATCGTTTCTATTGGGTGCCCAGTCCAATGTTGATTTTATCTAGTGGTACACGTTTTATTATTTTCAATTTTAAAAGATAATAGGAGAGGTTTTCTCTCAAAGTTTGGTTATGATGTAGCAGGTATTCTGCTTATTCACAGTGGATTCAAGAATGATTTTTTTTTCCACAAGAAAATAACAAAACTTTGCCCAAAATTTTGATGGCCTTGAGAAAATTTCGAATCTTCTTTGCTCTTTTCATATCACTCATTCATAATATTAATAATTTAGTTTATAGTGTGATAGGTAAAATCGTGGACTTGACTTTAAATCAATCTGGATTACTTTAAAGTAAATATTTTTAAATACTAGGGTATGTGCAAAAATCAACAATGGTAAGCATAGAGGCAAAAAGTCAAGGGATTTGCTCCGCCCACAAGTGAGGGTCAAGGAGATTACGAAGGTCTTAGGTTCCTACCGGAGCATTGTTTAAAAGTTAAAAGGGATGGTTGATGCAGGTCAACCCTTGAGAGATCCCCTGTCAGTCAAAGACGCCGAAAAAACGGTATCATGGAGGATGTGGACAATGCGATCACTAGAATTCTGGCCCAGTGGAAGATACATTGTGTCAAGCCTCTCAATGTCAGTAACTAGACTGTAACGAGGTATGTGAAGGATTTGGGGGAGACCTTTAATGTACACAATATCAGCAACTGCCTTCAACACAACCAAGGCCAACTGGATCAAGAGAGATCAAAAATTATTAACTTGATTAAACCGTAATGGCCTAATTTGGTAACCCTTCCCCCAATATTTACCCCTGGACTATGTCAATTGGACTTAGTGGAGAAGAGAGTATTTTCTATTCCTCACTGAAATATAGATGATCTCAAGTCCTCAGTCAAACAGCAGTGGTTAGCCATGTCAGACGGCTTTATCAAACAGTGAGGAGTCGTATTTAGGCATGTTTGGAGGCCATGGAAGCAGCTGAAGAAAATCCTTTAGAAAAATAGAATATATATTATTAAAGAAGTCTATGAAAAAGCCTCAATGTTATACTTACTTTCATCCCTGCAAAAATTGTTCTTTATCAAAAATTCCACAATTTTAGCTCGCACATTGTATAAATAATTTTTACCTATTCTCTAAATAATAATCTGTTGGCAACTAGAAAAATACAAAAGGATAACTACCATATGTTTTTTTTTTAAATGGATGGAGAGTGGGTAAAAATGCCATTTGTGTTAGCCTCCCCCATAAATGACCACGTGGTTTGTGAATATCAGGTGTCAAGTTAATGGAAAAGAAAACAGTTGTTTTTAACTTGAAATCGCACTACTAAAAAAAACAATAAACTGAAGCCCTTGCCAACATAAATTAAGGAATAATTAATAGTCCTATAATTTATAAAACTTCATATAAAATATTTATAAGCATATTAAATCCAAAAAAAATAACGAGTTTGTAATTAGTAAAATCTTAAAAAAGTATCTACACTAGTAATTGTCTTTTTATGGCTTATATTACACATCTACGTGCCTATAGTCATTTTTTTATTGTTTTATTTTTCATTATTGTGGTGTATTTTTTTTTTCCTTTTTCCCCTAGAGAACATGGTAAAAATATTTTTTTCCTGCTATATAACATAGAAGAGTTTTAAGAGCCACTTAACCAACTAAAAAATTCCTTGTATATTTAGAAGTTCTTATAGGTGAGTTACTATCCTAACCGAAAATGCATTTAGGAAAAATGCAAAAAACACTGTGATGTAATTATGCAACATTCAGCTCTCATCTTTTTTTTCTGTAGCGTGTCCAAGCGAGATTTTAAATAGAACTTTGGAAAGGTTTCATAGACTTACCAAAAAATTAGCATATTTTTATCTGTAATATCAACTTGGAGAACAAAAAAAAATCAAAAACATTTTTGCAAATAAATTCTTCATAAGAGCAAGAATGACTAAGATGGAGACCAATCCAGTCTTTAGTAGTTAACTTCTGACTTCGTTAGAAAATGGTTTACATATTGTAGAATATTTGTCTATGTATATTTTATATTTGCATTATCGGAATGTAATGTTTATTTAATATTACCTAACCTATTTTGTATGTATATATTACGGGCAATGTGGAAAATTGGGCATTTTGCACATTGCCCGGACAATCTATAAAATTTCCTCAAGAGTGGTCAATTTACCTTCATTTAAATTGTTATGTAAAATGATTTTTGAAAATTGCATTTTTAAACAATTTATTGCAAGCAATTTGATCATTAAGGATTTGATTTGGATCCAATTTCATTGCAAGCAATTTGATACTCGTGTGCATTTTCATTGTAATTTATACTGTATTCGGACAATCAAACTCATTTATTATCAAAAGGTGTGTTATTAGCCACCGCCACTGCTTCCCTGAGCATCAAATACCCTTTAAAAATCACATTTTCTAAAATATTTCAAACAATAAACTAAAAATAAATAATTAAAATATGACGCAAAATATATTTGTAAACAAATAAATTCCATTCTTTGTTTAATCATAATTATAATCCAAAGCGGCCTTACATTTTCTAAAATATTTCGACGAATAAACTAAAAAAAATTCTTGCACTAAAAACCCCTTAGAGGACTCTGTTAAAGTATGTGGAACTTTTGTTGTGGCTAATGACCCTTTTGCAGCTTCTTCACAACCGGAGGCTTCAGTTTTTAAAAAATAATATAGTATATGTCAAACAGGTGAGCAATTTGAATGAACGTGATAAAATATGGACAAAAAGTAAAAAATAAAAATTCATATAAGAATAGTTGATCCTATTTAATAATATTCGATCTACACAGTTGTTGATTTTATATATATTTATTATTTTCTTCAAAACTTCAAAAAACAAAAAACTTATTTCGAAATAATCTTAAGCATCTAATATAATAGTTTTTAAATTCATCTTTCTCATGATGGATTTTTTTATTTTAACATTTTTACATTTATCATAAAAATTAAACAATAACAGAATTAACTATTTGTTGCAATATGAATTGCTATTAAGGTATTTGCTACTACAGAGATTACCATTTTTTTTGCAAACGCACACATTTGTTTTTCACCGGGTGGAGTTTTTGCAATTGCAACGCTTAAATCCTTGTCCATTTCCATCCGACAGAATTGATGCAGTCTGCCGCAAAGTAACTTCATTCTCTTTGGCAACTTCACTCTCTTTGGAAACTTCATTAATACTTAGGAATGACTCTTTGGGTGACTCAAATTGGCTCCTCATGTTGAATTGTATAAAGACACCATTTTTGGTGCTTATTGATAATATCCTGTCTCTGTTACATTAATCACAACTGCCAAGACGTTGAGAGGATCTTTTTTTACACGGTCCTCTCTTGGAACTGAGACTTTGACGCACCATCCTACCTCTGCCCCCTTTAACTGCCGTGAGGAGAGTTGAATCATTCGGTTGGCCTGCTCTTTTGCTTGAAATTATCTCATTTCTCTTGTTCTTGGTGGTTCTCAGCAGATTGGCAATGCGAGCAATTTATTTTTGTCAAATCACCGAATGGCAACACTGCATGATGCTGAAGAGTGGCATTTATAGTCGCAGATGAAACACTTTCGTTTTCCAGTTACAAGCTGCTGACAGAATACATTTATTGCCAATATCTCTCTATGCCCTCCACTTCGGGCCTTTGATTTTCTTCATTTCTACATATCTCCAACAGCTGTTATTCTGAGGTTATATTAAACTCCTTTGACACTCAAGTCCGACCTGTATTGGGTGGCATACATTGCTTCGTATAGATTTCAGCTAATACTTGAGTAAAAGCGGCAATTCTTTGGATATTTCACAAATACCAATCCGTCAGCCACTTATTTGTCATATTGTGACGCTGCCACATCATAATATTATCCTGGATGTCTCAATTGGCTCTCTCAATGCATCCCTGAGATTGTGAGTAACGGGACTTTCCATGCACAGGTGTGTAGTCTGGCCACACAGTAATCAGTTCTATAATTATTTTATTAGCAAACTCCCTACCATTGTCACTTTGTAATATCTGTGATGCTCCCTTATCAGTAAAGATGTGGAGTAAATTATGAACAACCTCCTCAGCGGTTTTTGTCTTCAAGGGACGCAGACAAACAAATTTAGTTTGGTGAATTATATAAAAATTTATTTTTCAAAATTATTTTACCTGACAATGTAAATAAAAGTAAATTGACCACTGTATTGGAAATTTTATAGATTGCCCGGACAATGAGCAAAAAGCCTGATTTTCCACATTATCCGTAACATATATATTAGTTATGTTAATGTAGAAATATATATAGAATAGCACATGGTGCAGTTATTAGAATGTTAGAATCCCAAATAAAAAAGAGTCTTCCGTGAGGATCGAGCTTCGAAAGCTCAGGAAGAAGGGAGGTGGTTACAGAGCCATCACCTCAAAAAGTTAAAAACTTATTCATGATTAATTGCAGGAAGACAGGAGTATCTATCAGATGGAATCCGCACAGAAAGCTTTGGAGTGTGAAGCTAAACTCAATGACAAAATTATTTGTTCTCTGGAAGATGATAGTAAGGAGTACGAGGCCAAAGTAAATTATTTGGTTAAGCAAGAGCTGAGAGTCGATGAGTTGTGTTGTGCAATCGGGGAGAGAAAGACAAAGTTGAAGAAAATGAATGAAAAAGAATGTGCTCAGAAAAAAAAATATCATTAAGCTTCTAAGACCAGATAAGCTGAACCTGGATCAAAGCCCCGATCAAATTGAAGACAGCTGAAGAAGATGTGGTTCAATTGCTCATGTTAGAGGAACAATGTTTCATTTGTGAAAAGCTGGGAAGCTTCGCTCGGATGTGCAAGGACAAGAGGGATGAAAAGTGCCACCAAAGAAAGTGAAAACTTTTTATATGAGATCGATTTCAGTGGGGAATGCAAGACAAAAATCACCCACTATCATATTGAATATCGAAGTATGGATGAAAAACTCTAGAAATAGTTTTAACTTTAAAGTGAAGCATTCATTTGTGAAGAAGAAATGGTTCAATGCCTGGAAGTGGAAGGTCTACAGAGGGTATCATCAATTTCTATCACAGGATCTACTGAAGCTCAAATACAATGTATTGGGAAGGTCAAAGCAAAATTCAGGTTTAACGAAAAGTTCATAGAAGATGATATGTTTGTTTATCCAAGTACAGGGAAAACTTATGGCCTGGTTACAGCGAAGAAGTTTGGACAATTGTCATAAAATTATCCACTGCCTGATCCTGAAATTTTGTCCAACTGAACAAAGACATTGGAGATTAATGTTGACGATTTGTTTAAAGAGTTTGGAGATGTTTTCAATTATGATAAAATTCTACAAGAGAAAGCCAAACCTTTTGCATGAGTGGAGCTAGACGATTTGCTTACGCTTTCAGAGAAGGGACGAAAAAAGATCACTATTCACGAGAAAAAAAAGGGAGTAATTGAAAAGGTAATAAAACCAACTGATTGGGTTCATCCCATAATTGTTATCGAAAAAAAGAATGGAGATGTACGGTTATGTGTCGACCCAAGAAAATTGAATGAGTGTATGAACGACTATATTACCCTATGTAGACCCCTCAACAAGCTATTGATGGAATCCCTCCAGATGCCATTTTTTTTACGGTAGCGGACGCTGCAAAAAGATACTTCCAATTGGAGCTTCAAGAAAAAAGTCGTCCATTAACTTGTTTCATTACATCATGGTGACGCTATCAATTTAAAGGATGTCCAATGGGGTTGCATAGTGCACAAGATGTATACGATCGTTTGTGAGATAAATCTATTGAAGGATTAAGCAATGTGGAAAAACTGAGAGACGACATTATAATTCCTATTCCAATTTTAATGACCCCATTGAGGACCTGAAAAATATGCTGAGGGGATGTCGTAGCTCGGGAATTACTCTGAAAGAAACAAAGTTTAAATTTACTCAAGAACAAGTAAACTCTGTTGGATTTGTCGTATCCAAAAATGGAGTACGGCCGGAGGACAAGAAACCAAAAGCCATAGAGTATTTCTCCGCACCCACAAGCATAAGTAAGCTGAGAAGATTTTTAGGAATGGTCAATCAATTAAGTGGATTTGTTAAAGATCTTGGAGCAAAGCCAGTCCCTTATACAACACTTTTGAACAAACATCATCAATACATTTGGACTCACGATTATAATGAGGCATTTAACCTAGTCAAAATGGTGCTTCAATCAACCCCTGTTCAACCATTTTCGACCCTAAAAAAGAAACTCGTCTTATCACGGATTAGGATGTAGGAATGAAGATTCATTTTACGACAAAATCATGAAGAAGATTGGAGACACATACAAGCTGGTTCAAGCTTCGTTAACGAAACAAAACATAGTTATGCTATGGTTGATTAGAACTTTTTAGTGTTGTATGGGCAATGAAGAAATTGAAGTATTACTTACTAGATAATGAATTTGATATTCATGTTGGCCATCAACCATTAGTTAGTATTCTGAACAATTAAACTATTGATATGGTTGAGAACTCTCGTATTTTAAGACTGAAGGAGAAAACTACAATGTACCATTTCCATACCATTTAAAAGAAAGGATCCACTCACATTGCTCCAGATGCCCTATCAAGATCGCCAGTAGAAGAACCAACAGAAGAAGACTTGATGAATGGAGAAGAAATGATAACCGATGAAAGAAGGATCATGTGAACTACGGTGAATGGAATTCTCAGATTCAAAAATCAAATAAAAATTTTCAATTGCAAAGGATTTGGAAGGACAGAGAAAAATATATAGAACTTCAAAAGTTAATATAATGTTTATGAGAGGATACAAAACTACGTAAAGAATTCAAAAGCCTGGAAAAAAGGGCTATATTTAGGACATAATTGTTTTATATGGAAGAAGAATACTTGTTCCAATGAGACTTTGTAAGTCTATATTAAATGCTTTACAGGACAATCATCAAGGGATCGTACGAACCAAACAAAGAGCTCGTCAAACGATGTATTGGGCAAAAAAGGATACGGACATAGAAGAAAAAGTTAATTCGTGTGACTTATTTAGTTATGGTTGACCGTTATTCTGGTTATCTATTTTTGTACTCATTTGCTGGCTGTTCATCAAAGAGAAAACAAGTCTTAAAAGCAATAGTTCCAACATTTTCCATTTCCATTGGAATTGTATTGAGATGTCGATCGGATAGGTTAATTCAAGTTATATGAATGGAAGGAGTGTATCACTGTATGCCAAGTAGAGGAAATTATATCAAGTCCTTATCACTCTGAAAGCAAAGGGCTATACTGAAGCATGTGTAAAAGCCATGAAGACTCTTGTTATGAAGACCGGAGACATAAATACAAAATTGTTTTTCAGAGTAATATCGGAATGTGTAAAACACACCAAAAGACCATGGAAGAAGCCCAGCAGGAATAATGTTCTACCATCAAATTCGATCCCTTGTTCCAACATTAAATTTCAACATGCAAAATGCAAAATCCTTGACCAATGTCGAGTGGTAGAAGAGGAGAAACAAAATGATGAACAAAAGCGAGATTTATACCAAACCCGAAAAATAAGAAATCAAGACACAAAAAATGGGTGTGAAAGTCAGAATTCAAAACAGAGTTAGTATGTTGTGGGACCTTATTGGAATAGTTGTTGAAAGGATCAATGTCAAAACTTATAAGGTAAGGCCGAGAAATGGCTAGATTCTTAGAAGAAACAGCAGACTTATTAAACTTGATAGATCTGTAAGTTTTGACGTAAATATAAATAATGTTTGATAAAATTTATGTTAATGTTAAAAGATGAATTGTTATTATTAGTTGTAAAGGGGCATGGGGCGGGGACGCATCTGGACACAAAACGGTGTTGATTAAATAATTTAAAAATTCAAAAAAATAATATTATTTATAACTTATATTTGTCTATTTGAATCGAATGTCAAAGTACCTAATTTATTCCAGAACAATAATTAAAAAAACCTAACAATGCATTTTTTTTGGTAGCCTCCTGGGTTTGATAAAAAAAAAGTTCTGTTTGGCAGAACTACTCCTAAGCCGGTTTTGTGTACGGCGATACTTCCACAGTTATGCATACTTCCAAGACGGCCCAACAAATAGCAAAGATACCAAATAATAAGTAGCTACGTGACAATCCTCTCAATATGTAACTAAACCAAATTTATAAAGAATAAATTAACTGGATAATCTCCCTTTCATATTACTACCTGAAAAGATATTGAACAGACTTAATTCTCATAAGTGTTCATCCAAGCGAATTAACTGGCTAATACAATCTCCCCTTCACTTCTTATTTTAATAATAGTCAGAGCAAGAAGAAAACAATAACTTTTGCTAGTCAGCAAAAATGGAGGAGGAAGATAGATATGTTTCCTTTTGTATATACTAGATTATAATTGTATTATCGGAATGTAATGTTAATTTAATATCATCCAACCTATTCTGTATATATATTAGTTATGTATATATAAAATATCACACTTATCAGAAATTATCCGATATCCTGGAAATTGAAACTAAATATTATAAAGACAAACATAGAAAATGCCCTTTTTACTGATTAATGGAGACTACCAATTATTTCCTTTGGGAATGTCTTCTTTTTTGTTTGAATGTTTCCATTTGTTTGTGTCTTTGTCATTTTTGCATTAAAATCTAATAATATATGAATGCCGAATATAGGGCAAGAGAAAAAAAGATGGAGGCCAAAATAAATCCTGTGTTATCGCGTCTTTACGCGGGGATGGGTTATAACGAGATCTCCAGCATTCTATTCTACTTCAAATATATCCTTACAAAGATGAAATAGCTAAAGAATGACAACCAAGGCTTTGATAGAATGCCTGGAATCCAAAAGGCTTAACATTACAAAAAAGTAATGTGAAGACAACTTGGTGGATTTTTGGTCCTAATCAATGAGACCTCCGTTTTATCACCAAACTGCAACTCTTTTGCCTATGATATCTGGAATGTCCTCAAGAGGAAGGCCTGTACAACCTCCTATTTGAATGTGGATGCACGAAAGGCTTCTATAGAGAAGGAGTTGACCAAATCGTCGGATGAAAACGTCAAAAAGACCTGAACTCCCTTCAGGCCTAGGATCAAAGACATTGGTGGAGTCCAAGGATGGCCATTTTGAGATTTAATTGTGTATTTAAAGTAAAATAAGTATAAAAGTTTTATTGTTTCATGATAATTTTTTTGCAAATTTCGATTACGCAATTTTTTGAATAATATAAAAAATGGAATTATTTTCTACATAGTTTTTTTCATTCCTATATGTTGGTTTGTTAATTGAAGTTTATAACAGAATTCAATTCATAACACATATATTATATAATGCTCGCCTGCACAGAAACATTGAGGAAAAATTTATAGACCATTGTCAATTCCGGTCCCTCCTTGGTACAATCAATGCCGGGTAATCCCTTGTTATTAATGCATATATAACAATTAAAGCTGATATCAGTATCCAATCCATGGTAATATACATTAACTGCCTGTTATCAACTTAAATAAATAAAGGTTCCGGCAACGAAATTGGTACAATGTTTAATCCGTAACATATCATAGATTTTAAATCGCATAAGTTTATTAAAAAAAACCATTGAAAGGCATAAGCTCCTAGCTATATATATATATATATTTAGCCTTTCAATGTATATAATATATTTATAATAGAGAAGAGAGGCCACATTTTTTAAAAATAAATAATAGTGAATTATAATGAAATATATTCCCTATATTTGAAGCATAACTCTAATCAGCTCTAACTTTTTTTGATGGTCTTTATCCATTTCTCTTTTTTTTTAATTTCGATAAGAATGTATATCAACATTAAATATTTTTCGTTTTGAAATCCTGAAAATTTGAATATATATATTAAGTGATAGAAAAGAAGAACACTATGACCAAAATAGTATTGACACCAAAAAAATATTTTCACGTGTTCCAGTCAATATCTTGTGTAATTCAGGTAATAATGGAGTTTATATAAATTATAGAATCATTTTCGAGTAGTTTTGCCTCAATAACATTTTAAAAAAAATCAATATTGCCCCTGACCTCGACCTATATTGAAGTCTTCTAATTAGTGATGGGACAATGGGAGTATTGGGCTTTTTTTCTTGAATAGACATGGAAAAATAATGTGTAATTTCCGATTGGGATTCTAATGTAATGTTATTTATAACTGGTATTTAAATATTTATTGGATCAATAAAAGCTTGCTTTTCGGTAATTTACAGTAAAAAAGTGTGCCGTGGGATTACTCCACCTGGGAAAATTCGCCTTGGAAGAAGCTCGCTGTGCAGAGGAATCGCTTTCCCTTATTTAATGTAAATATTATTTTTATTATATTAGAAAGCGATTTATTTTATAAATTGTAATTCCTAGAAATTTATATGTCAAAAAGGTATTTTTAACTATTATTATTAATAATATTTCTTCAAGAATTGTATCCAAATCAGTATCGGTAATTTTTTCTGTAATTGTATCGGAATCACATCAGGATTTTTTTTTAATCGTTTCCTCACTACTTCTTATATTGATTTCCTTTGACAATAACTTATTTAATAGTAGGGATATGGTTACAACTTAACTAGATATGTACAATTCGAATGCATTGGATAAATTTTTAAGTTGTTAAAAAAATTACTAAGCACACTTTCATGTAAGTAGAATAAATAAGTAATGTAATTTGTAGCATACCTATCTAATTTCCTCTTTGATCATATCAGCTAAAATACATGCTCAAGGTCATGTGATCGGCAATCTTCTAGTGAAAGGACCAAATTAAGAAATAATATATTTTGGAGGTACATACTTTTAATGTGAACATTATAGATTTTGTTGAATTCAAATCGCTAAATATTAAAAAAAATAAAAAAGGATCGTTTAAAATGTGAGACCCTTCAAAAAAAAAAAAAATTACTCAAAGATTATGATTTGTATTGGACTATGTATTAATACTTTTTACAGGTTTAATATTTTCCAACAATCGACCTAATATATTGCTCAATGTGGTTGGCTCTGTATTGAACAACTTGGCGGAGATACTTGGTCACTTACTCACAACGAGTAGGAGCAGTCATCAAGAAGTCCATGCTGAAAAAAGTGAAACTGCAATGAACCCACCCACCCCCTCCTTAAGATCAGGGCAAGAAGGATGAAAAAAGGTTTTCTTTTTAGAGTAGTTAAAATGGTCTTTGCATCCTTAGTTTACTTTTAGTGTAGTTGGGGACGGATCCTAATGGATGTCGCAATATTTCTGATTTGTTTAACAAAACCTCTACAGACAACACTCATCATTCAATAATGTTATAGTTAATTCGACAATAATTCTTGACCACTCTTTGGTTTTAAGATAAGAAATTCATAAATAATTATATATTTATATTTATCATATAAATATTGTTGAAAAGGCCAGATAAAAACCATTCCTGGACTGCTCCTTATAAAACACACTTTATGACAAAATAAGTTTTATCAATAATATAATTGGATGTATATTCCATTTTAATTATTGGTTATTAAATCTTGAGTTTTATTTTGCTGAGCTCTGATTTTAAATAAATATATTTATATTATCAATCGTTAGATAAAATTATACAATGGTTTGTAATGGTTTTTAATAGGGATATTATGATTTTCCTTGAAATATTTTTTGCTCGCAGAAGATTCGTACTTTATGGGCATTATGGCATACAAAGATTAATTACAATTGATTACTTATTATTTCTTATGTTTGGGATAACAGTTTTTCTCCTGAGATTGTGGGTTTCCGTTTTCTCGGAATTTCCCGAGTTTTACACCTACTATAAACTCCATGGAATTCTATATTTTACCGGAAAATCCTGTAATAATGATTTCAGAATATAAGTTTTATTTAATCATATATAACTAGTAAAAGGTTAAATCCTTGTTATGAAACCATCACTGGATTATAAGCTCTATCATTGATGCATTGAAAATAATTTGGGATATACATTCATTATTTACAAACAGGATCCATTTATTTCTCGTAATTCTGAAATTTAAAAATTATTCCCCTGGAAAAAAAGAAACCCCAAAAACCCATAAAAAAATTATGCGAAAAAATTGAGAAACATTAACGGAACATAACAAATTATTCAAAATATAGCTGGTAATTAAACTTTTGTGCTAAATAATGAACGGAATTTTTTTCCATCAACGCAACCTCTCTGTCAAAAATAGAAGATGTAGGTCTTTAAGACATAACTTTTTCCTTTTCTTAAGAAAAAAAATTAGTTACAAAAATATATTTTGACGATTTTTTTGGATAAAAAATTCACAAGACACAAACCTTTCTATTTTTTAAAGAAAATATTGTTTAAAACACTAATATCTTAGATGTATATATTTGATATTTAATCAAGAAATTTTATTTTTTAATTAGAAAAAACTCAAATTGAATACATAAATCAATATGGATATATTCTTTATAATATTTTCATTGTATTGAAGTCAATTTTCATTATATGAACCAGCTGGCTACGTTAGCTATGACTTACTCATAAAGTCCACATGTCTGTGAAAATAATAATGTATCAAAAAACAGACACCTCAAATGATACAGAATTGGGCATATTTGTAGCACGGTGTTACTTTGTAATCCTTAATTACCTTTTCACACTCATCGTGGAGAAAATATATATTCTAGTACATTACTAATTATGCTATTAGTAAATAAAGTAAAATTAATTAATAATACTCAGTGAAGAAATGAAAATGGAAGCATACAATACTTTCTATAATATTAAAATAGTGAATCAATTAATCATCATTCAATCATCCATTCGATCCTCTCCCTTTCTTCATCTATATTAATGATTAAAATTTACGTTTTCTATATTTACATTCTTTGCCAAAAGGATTACTCCAAACATTACTGGATGAAATGTTGAATACTTCATTTTTGGTAGTTTTTGTTTTGTTTTATTTTTTGTACCAGACTAGTAGAAATATGTTAAAAATAATATATGTAACACTAACAGGTTGAACCCCTTACATTAGACAAGTTTTTTTTAATCAAAAACTTATTTTTGTCATATCAAAATAATTGTCTACGTGGAGTATATATTAATTATAGTACGTGCCTTCACATATTATTTATAAATATAAAATAACTTTCAACAATATACAGATTTTTTTATGCTTTTTATTTTGTTTTAGTAGTTCCTTAGTGATTGAAAATAAACTTCAATAATAGGCTAATATTTTTTACTTAGTTTTCGTAGATGTTTTAGTTTTTAGAGCAGTGGTTCTTAAACTTATAAGAGGTACTGAAGCAAACCAGAAGGAGAGCTGAAATGTATTTGCAAGTCTGGAGAAACACGTTATTAACCTTTCCTCTAAAAAGTAACAAAAAAAGGGCACAAAATCATTTTGTAGGTAGCCAAAAAAGTCAATTATACCAACTACTTTTTATCCATTGAGTACTAAATAGACTATCATTATCATATTATTTATCCACAATTTTTAAACAAAAATTATATCCTACATAGTATAAAAATGATTTATATTTGTGTTTGATGTTTGTTCCGCTTACAAAAGCAATGATGAAAACTTTAAAAACAGAGAGAGACAAAATTTAGACCTAATATAAAAGTTGTTCAGAATTCTAAGTTTCTTACGTAAGGTTATGTTACATTCTGATCAGAACAGATTCCTGGGCGCTGGGGGCAAGTTTGTTTTTTGCAAATAAGTTGATTTTTTTCATAAAATAAGATCAATTCCCGTGTTTCAATGTTTTTAAAGTATGGGTTGTCCATTCAAAAATACAACAAAAAGATAAAAATCCAAAAAACTAATTATTTTACAATCGGCAAAAAGGGAGAAGATACATTAAAATATTTATTAAAAATAGGAAATAGGTTAAAGAAGGAAGAAGAAGATTAGCGAGTTAGTCTTAGTATGTATCTTCATAATATTTGAAGAAGGAACATGGCAATTTCGTAAGGACAATAGCAATAAATAAATTACATTTACATTGAAAAAATTTCTTGATATTTACCAAAGTCTGTATTTTCAAATGTTCAAATGAAATGCTGCACTTTCAAGAGGATCTAAAGAGGGTTCAAGTTTAATTATATTTGCATCAAATGGACAGAAAACGACAAAAATGTTGTATACAAGGATGTTTTACAATAGACATTTAATATTACATATTTAGTTTTAGGTTCGAATTTTTTTTAATAAACAAACTAATTATAAATAAATCTTTTAATTTTTTATAGGCTATCTTTAAGAGAGCGTGTTCGTGCAAGTATATTCATATTATTAAAATCCTAAATAGTATTATATTCGATACTGTATTATAATTTATAATACTGGTTAGTAATATTTTATTATAAGCATAGATATACATTTCTATTTATATACGATAACCATAATTTTTTCATACATATATATAAAAATAGCCAATATATATATATATATATATACAAAGACTACAAGGGGTCAACAAGAAATTGTATTCCTGTAATTATGAAACATGAATGACATATCAAGTGCAACGAGGGAATCAACAGCTGACTTAGCGTATTATTGTGTTAGCAAGGTAACGCCCTAGGAAGAAACAAAGTATATAATAGTGGCGTCATAGTCACCCAACCTTACAATTTGATTATAAGTATAAATGTAATGTAGTCCAAGATTAATATAAATACTATTTATATTGACCTTCATTTAGTCTAAAAATAAGGACAGGGAATGATCCTTTGGCCATTATGGTTCCAGTGTCACTGTCCACCATTTTAATATGAACATTAATTGATGAAGTACAACGTGTCATCACAAATCATTCGAGTTGGATGTGTAACTTGACCTCCAGCAAAGGCCTTTGGTTCTATCGAACACAAGTTAAGAATCCTTATTCTAAAGGTTAGAGGGAGTAGTGGAAGGAGGGATACAATGAAAGGAGTTACTATCTTGGCAAGTGTTGAAGTCTGCAGAAATATCTAATATGCTTCATATATCTAAAAAAATACAATTAAAAAATCATTTAACGACAGTATCTCGAAACTAAAAATATTTGATTAGATTGATTGATAAAAATAAAGTCGATTTATTATGTAGACTCGGATTTTTTTAATTTGAAAATTTACTCCTCAATTGAGTCGAGTAAGAAAATCCTCGACTCAAGTCGAGTCGATACTAGAGGTAGATTAGGCTAGAAAATATCGAGCTTCAGAGTAATTCATGCCACGAGGTGTTATATTTCCGGGCCAGCTAGTGGGCAAAAATATGATAATCTATACAATAAAAGTATTTCAATATATTCTACTCAGACCTAGATATATTTAAAACAGAATCTAATAACTAATTGATAAAGTCAAATATCACACAACAAGGGCGTCCACAGGATTTTTATTTTTTGGGTTGATTGTTTTTTTTGTTTTTTTTTAAATCAAAATATATTTTTTTCTTCAAAACGAACAAATATTCTAGTACAAAACAAAAATTTCTTCGTTGGAAAACGGGGAGGGCTACATCACCTCCAGCCAATATACAATCAAATACCGATCAATTTAATAAAGAGGCATTAATTTTGAAGATTTATATATTGATAAACTTATTTCAATGTGTTTATGACTTTTTACGCCTGCTTTTCCATATCTAATAAATGTTTTTGAATAGACATTATAGGTACTTAACGTATGTCGGTACAAAATCAATCATAAAAATATGATCTAAAAAAGATATTTGCAAGTGTAACCCATACTAATAATCAATTACGTCAACTTCAACTTATTTTCCATATAGAGTAAAATCGAAAAAGACGTCATCGATTAGTTGTAAAGGAATTATTTTACATTAGAAATAAATGTAAAGCTGGAAGTTTATGGCCACGGGCTTGGTAAAATCAGGTTCAGATAGCGGGTTTTAGGGATCGGGCCTACACCGAATCCACCTCTAATCGACACACCACTATACTTAACTAATCTTGAGTAGTAGACCCACGTTTGATGACAAAACCTGTCAATTTCTGTTCAAGATAAAAGGATAATCAAGATAATATCTTTGGCCGTAGTAAAAAAAAAAGATATTTTTTATCTTATAAGTGAAGAGTACTTATTCAATCATGATATTAATAATCAGCCCTGAGCCTTAACACAAAAAAAAGAAGAGATTTACATAAACCTACTAACATTTGAAAGCTATTTGACAACGCTATCTATTATTAAGTAGAAAGTGGTTGCTCTAAAGATCTTCAATGGATCTGTGAGAACACA
This sequence comes from Lepeophtheirus salmonis, assembly GCF_016086655.4. Classification (NCBI taxonomy): domain Eukaryota; kingdom Metazoa; phylum Arthropoda; class Copepoda; order Siphonostomatoida; family Caligidae; genus Lepeophtheirus; species Lepeophtheirus salmonis. The sequence continues at coordinate 37,906,931 of NC_052131.2, forward strand.
TTTTTTCATAACTTTTTATGGTTTTTCTTCTTTTTTTATATGTACTTCATAAGTGTGTGTTACAAACATGTAAATGGATTGTATAACAACCAATGAGATTGCATTAAAAAAAAAAATTATGATTTAGCCAATAACCAAAGATTTTACTTTTGTATTCCCTCCAATTTTTTACTTGAATTTATATATTAAGTAATTATAAATTAATATGCTTCAACCTAATTTGAAGGAAAAATATTTTCATGAAAAAACAACATGGAATGACTTTTGAAAGCAACAAAAGTAAGTTACAGAGATCTTTATAATATATATGAAAAAGGGAAAATGTGCCAAATAGATTTTGAAAATATCTATACTAGCTATATTAAATATGAATAAGATAAGTATTATTGTACTTATTTACCATTTAGAGAGAGTGATGAATTATAATCCATAGTCCCTCCAAGAACTAACAAATATTAATAAATTATACGGCCCAGGCTTATTTATTGATTGGGTATAAAGAGCATTATATAAATGCAAACTTCTATCTGCTCCTAGACAATTTATATCTTGATGAATATTTTCAGGATTCTAGTTTATCCCCAAGGTACTCTTAAAACGTACTATCCAGATAGTTAATAGAAAATGGCTTTTTAAGCTTTTTAAAATATAACAATTTTCTCTTGATTATGTGGTACTGAATTAGCTCAATCATATATAATATTTTTGAAGCAACTTAGAGGACAGTGGATCGAACCACTCTTATGATATTTTTTTCAGATAAATTTAATAATTTTATTTGTCTTTTGAATATTGCTAGAAATATTAATTCATCCTTTTCACAAACAAATATTAAAAAAAAAATATATTTCATTTACATTTAACAAAAAAAAGAAGACAATTACATTTAATTTTAACAAAATTAAATAAATTTAATAAAGGTATTACAAATATATAAATATCTAGAAAAAATATTCATAATTGCTTTCTTGGCGTCAATTTTCTTGGAATCCTTCAACTACTATCCAAAAAAAAAAAAAAAAAAAAAAAAATCAAGATATAAATTATATAACCCCTCGTTCGATAGAGGAACTTGAATATTCTTCTAGAAAATATATGTCCCTTCAATGATCTACATAGTTATAAATACTTTTGTAAAAAATACTCAATTTCTCTCTCGAAATTTATATTATAAGATATATGCATATCTATTTTAGGGCTATCTAACGGATATAATTTCATAAACGCAGCCAACTGAAATTCTAGATTTATAATATTATGTTTCAAAAACTAATTTCAAGCATTAAATGTTTCATGTAGAAAAACAGAAAATATCTACAAAATGATGCATTTTGACCCTTTTTGTGGACTTAAGAAGACCCAAATCAACTATTGATAGAAATACAATTTGTTTAAAATCTTTAAAACCTTTAAATCATGTGAACACATAATTATTGACTATTTCATAATGATTCATTTTTACTTCTAAATGACTTCCTCGGAACCGAACGTCGCCTATGAGTATAATAAGCAGAGCGGGGGAAATATACGATCTTATCTTTTAAAATATATTTTTGGATTTAAGTCAATAAAAACTAATTGCCTCAAATTGAGTTAAGTGACATAATTTTATATTTTGGCGTAGAAAATGTTGGATTTTACGCTTTGTATTAATTTTCTAGAGCTGTAGAAGGAATTTTATGACTGTTCTAGCCTTACCTCGTGTGCCCAGTCCACCCAACTTAAGAAACTTACATCGCTTCACTCCTCACCAAATCTATCAATCCTAGAGGCTAAATTACAACCCCGTATTCAATTTTTATTCAAAATTAATCTAGTGTTCACTAAATGGTGCTTAGTACAATATGAATTATTATATATATAACTATGCAATCTCCATTGTCTCTGCAAAGGAAAAGTAAATCCTTTGTTACAAAAGTGTCATACTTAAAGAATAAGACATAAACAAACTTAAACCCTTTTTGGCATTTTTAAAACATATTCACGACATATTTTTCTAATAAACCTAACATAATTTTACAACACCTAATAACAAGTTTAACTTCATTTTATAAGGCCAAACTTTTCTATTGCACAAGACAAGACTAATATTTTATGACAATATTGAGATTCAGAAATCGCTTCTGACCCTTGAGGCAAATTTTTAGATTTACACATATTGAGCCGTATTTAGGGGCTATTATATTTTGTTATAGTGATCACTATCTCTAATTGTTCCAAATGAATATTTGATGGGGATGAATTTGTATTTTTAAGATTTTCGTTGGACTCATTTTAAAAACTTTTTCATTACAAACTGATTTTTTTTTTTTGGATTCAATGTGTGTGTTACGAATACGTTCATGGGTTGTAAAATACCCTATGATATTGAAGTCAAAAATGGATTGAAATGCAGTCAATAAGATACTTTATGACTAAGATTATTTATACTATGTTTTTCCTTTATTTTTTCACTTGATTATGTACAACCCAATGTTGAAGGAAGTAAATTTACAAATTAATAAAAGTCTTTATATTTGAACTGGGAGACAATTTGCATGGAACAACCCCTAAATAAAGCTATTTTTGACATTAATTATTCAATTATATTTGTAAGAAGCGATAGTTTATGTTCTAGTTCCTTCCGGGAAGGTGAATGATTTGACATCACGCAGTGATTCATATAGTGTAATTATAGATCTCAACATAATATTGAGCATTCTACTCCCTGATTGATAAATATGTCTACAAGTAGGCACTGTTCCTTGTTAGCTAACAAACAAGCTCATAGATCTTTCGTGATTTATATCACGATGAAAATATACATGAAAGTAGTTTACTCTAAAATTACTCTCCCATTTAAGTTTTAAGGTGAATTACTCAGAGGATTCGGAGAAAATGAACTCTTAAGATTATATACGTTTCTATATAAACATTTAAACATTATGATAAACTAGTATATAATAGCTCATAAGTATCGTCTACAGTAAGTAATTGTTAGATTGACGTTCGGATCTCCATGAGTCCCAATTTTTTTATTTTTTTTATTATTAATTTAATAACTCTATTTATTTATTGACCATTTCTAAAATATCTTGCCGTGTTATCATTTTACTACAAAATTTAAATTCTTCCTGTTATAAGAACAAAATATCGATTTTTATCAATATAAAAATGATGATATGATAAATATTTAGACACGTAAAACACATACAGTTGATCATTCTTTTGATACACCTATTTTTTAAGTAAAGAAGATCATAATAATTATATTCTAGAAATGATAACATATTAAAAAAAAAATATTAATTTCATTTGGAAAAAAAATCTACCATTGCATGTCTAGAGATTCGAACTGTTGTCCATTAATTCCAAAAGTATAACCGTTGATGATGAGCTATTTAGTAATTTTAACATCTGTCATAAAATATAATGTATATTGATAGTATAAAAAACTTTGGAGTCCGGAAGCTTCTGAATAGTGTTCCTTGAGATATTCTCGGAAGAGAATCTTCGGGAAAAATTATTTACTTTATACGTTTCATCCAGATAAAAATTTCCAAGGCTATCAAGTCATTTGTATGTGAATATTTTTTCTAATATTTAATAGACTTTTGATCACTTTAAGATAAAATGTATTACTATACTAGATGAGGAGGTAGGCAAAACCTCGTACAAAAAATAATTTCCATTCCTCTCTGAAAGATATCCTGAGACAAGTTGACTTTTTATTAATAATTATTGCTATCCTAAGTATGAATATGTATTCTACATGAGTTGATAAATTTAGTTATTTCTTAGAAAATTAACCTTTTGAATTAAATTTTGATGTTTTGTGACGTCATGTTACCATCATGATTATGTTCGATTTCGAATGACGTCATACACTCATTTTAAAAAATCAGCGCCCTATATTAGTTTACTTCTTCATCCCAGCGCTTTTCAATTTACAAGAATCTCACGGAGTAAGGATCGTATTCTACTTCTCAATCTCAATCAAATATCCATATGTGAAATCACTTGCTTCTTTTAGACTCCTCCTAATTTATATCGTCGTACTCAAGATAATCAGATGGAAATTTGAAATGAACAAAAGAAGGAGTTGGAACCATTATGATCCCCAAGGAAACTTTTAATATAATACCTTGAATTTTCGATTTGGATGGAATATTCGAGTATGTAGTATAATACAATTTTGCCTTGAATATATGTGACAAAGATTTCTCGTTTAATCTCTTTTTAGAATCTAAATAGGAACTTAGTTAAAAGAATCCAATAGAAAATAGCAAATATCTACTTCCCGCTTCGATTTGGCTCATGGAGAATACGAACTCTTTATCTTATATTTCGTCTTCGTCACTTCCTTCTTCAAGATATCATCGTCATATGTATTGATATACATACCATTTTAGTAATGTTTATCATAACTTTTCGAATCTCTTCATGCTTGTGAAGTTTAGAAATAGAAACCTCTTGTATTTTCATTTAATTCATAATTACTGTCTATATTTTTGTCTTTTTTGTCACTGTTGAAATTAAAATGTGCTGAACCTAATTTTTTGCAATTTATCTCTATCCCCAAATTACTTATTTTTCTATATAAAAACCTAGTTTATTATGAGCTGACATTACTCAATGGACAAATACCTCCCAACATTCATTTCACTTTACTTTCTTAAAATATAAAGGGATTTTTTATTCTTTTCCTATTTTTGAGAAAATTCAAGCAAACTGCCAAGTTTTTGATGATAACTTTGTTCTAATGTTGTGAATATTGAAAATATAGGCGAGTATGTATGCATTTATCTATTTCTTATGACACACGGTTGGCTCGTGGCTAAAGAGGAGTTTCTTGGGGACATATTCTACTAAAAATTAATAAGTGCACCCTAAAAAAATAATTTTTATTTGTCACAAATTGCTCAAGGAAAGAATGATTTATAATTTGAATGTTCGCTCCTTTGTTTCAAATTTTATTTAAAATCAACATAGATTATATAACTATTTATTTGCAAGATTGGGAACTAATATGAGTTGTGTTTAATACTAATTATCAAGAATTGCTTCTTCCTAGTGAGTAATAAAACTGTATAACAACTAAAATGTCGTTTTTTGTTCGCATTTATTATCAGAAATGGTCATTATAACGTTGAAACTCAGATTTATCAGTCAGATAATGTGTTTTCTGAATTTCACTTTTTATCCTTGCAAGTAAAATTGTTTTGTATCTCTATTTTTGCAAATAGAATACTAGGAAAAAAATGTAAATTCCTCCTAAAAATTTTCCAGTCTTTATATTTTAGGAATACTTAATTAATTAGAGAAAATATATTGAGAGTTCCAAAAAGGAACTAATTTTACTTGACCTGTAGCTTTTACATTTGACACTGAAAATGTATACCAGACAAAAAAATTCCTGAAAGCCAAAAAAAATTCAATTGAACAACACTTTTGATTGGAGCAAGACTCGTATATTGGGATTCCCAACAAGAAATTCACTTTAGTTGACCTGTAGCTTTTACACTTCTTATTATGATGATTTGAAAAATAGCCTTTAACACATTAAAGCGATTGTTATTTAGGACAGTTGGATAAAGTGTAAGGATATTTTTTATCAAGTTATCATTCAAATAAGAGAATTATATTTATAAAAAAATTCAAAAGATCCTTAGGACCCTGTCATGGGGCAGTTATTTAATTAATTGTACCCCGTATGAGTAGCATTTAGATGTAAGTTGAGATATCTGATTTGAAGGTATATTTGTTCAATTATTGTACTCAAGCTAATGTCAAAATAGAATATAAATATAAGAAAAATGATCAAAAAACGATCCCAAGCAACATCAAGGATTACAAAAGCTTTCCTATTTGACACTTGAAATGTTTATAAAAAAATCTTCCTTTCCTAAAAGCCATAATTTTAAATTGAACAACGCTTTCGATTCGAGCTTGACTCTTCAGTAAAACAGCAACCCAGTTAATAATTTATATTATTTTATATAATATATTTATTATAGTATACTGGACGACAAACTAATTTAAGTTAATTAATAAATGTTGCTTTTTTAGATAAAAAAAATCATTTTTAGTGGTAAATTAATAAATTCATCGCCTGTAATGAGTTAATTTTCATAAAAATAACTATAAATTTTTCTTATCTCCAGGGAAAAAAACTTCAATAAAAAGATATTTGTTTTATTAAAGTAATAAAAAAATTAGCAAGTAAAAAAATACTCATTGAGGTAATCAATCAAAAATTTGTGAAAGAAAACATTAACTTGCGAAAGCAATGGAGGTATTAATCTCCGATTTTTTTGATTTTTTTCTTAAAAAAAGATTTTACCACTGTAACACCTTAAATGTTTGATTATGGTAAATTTACATTAAAAGTTTTAAAAATTTAAAAAAACTAATCTAGATTTATAAAACACAGAGAAATGTGATCGAACAAAAATTAAAATGTTATGGTCATGTTCTTGATGTTGTTTTCATATCTCCATAAGTTGTTATTTACCACACATTGATTGGTACCTCTCCAAAGTTTCAGGTATTGATGCAAGCCTGGATATGAAATCACTTCTTACGTTTATAATCACTTTTAACTGTCAAATATAGATAATTTAGACTAAATGAAATAGAACAAAATCGTATTTTATTAATACTTTAAATAAGTAAATCTTTATTGATGACTATTGCAGTATCAATATTAATGATAATTTTCTTTTAAATTGATTTTATATCTTGATCATTTTTCTTTATCAATAATTTGATTAATTTTCTTAATTAACTATTAATTATCTTCCATTTTCCAAATTATAAGTTATTTTCTCTAAATAATATTTAAACAGCTACTTCAATTTAACTAAAAATAATAAGGGGTGTATTTGAAATAGTATAACTTAAAGAATATAAATATTTATTCGTTGGAAAAAAAAAATTTCAACATAATTTCATGATGAAAAACTTTTGATTCAAGTTTTGTTTCATACAATTTTTTTACTTTTGAATAATTTTATAATATATATGTGTCAAAGGGATACACTTATTCAACGACACTCTTAATTAGGTTATACTCCACATCATAAGATCAAAAAATGAGGGAATTAAGCTTAAAATGACACGCAAAGGAACTTTGAATATATTTTTGTTTGGAATTTTGGTTAAGAAGGAATATACAAGCACGGAGTATTATTTGATTCGCCTTGAACTTATATATTTCGTATATGGAAGAGTTATATTAGTCTTATAGCTGAGTAAATAAATAAGAATTAGCGACACATCAAAAAAAAATTAATTACCATATTGAAAATTATTCATAAATTGCACTTTAAACCATGCTATAATGTTTACGAAAGCTTTGTCATTACTTAAATACATTTATTTGCTCGTACAAAGTATTTTATACTGAAATGAATTTTGCTTTTCTAAGCAATTGAAAACAAATAAATCAAATTAATATTTGTTTTAAATTTTTGAGTAGATATAGGAGGTGTCACAAATCACAATGCAGTATGCATTAATTCAGAAGGTATTATGGGATCCTCTTATAAACCTCAATGAAATAAGCAATAGCAAATTATTTTCTTTATATATCAATGCTTGATTATTATACAGTCAACCTCTTCTCACATATTTATAATTTTGGTGGAACAATATAATTCAAAATGAAAGATGAGATTCTATCCAAATTTCAATAGAATGATGAGATTCAAAGAATCAAAATTATATTTGACTAATATAGTGTATTTATGAATAGAACCACGATATCCTAAAAATGAAGTGACAAAGGATAAATATAAAAGAATTAGTTTGTATCCTTCTATCAGCCAAATCAAAGATATAATTTTGGTGTTTCTTACCGAAGATAGTAAAATATGAGTTATAACTTGAAGAACACAGCTCGTCCACAATAACCAGGAAGAACATGAATTCAGGAATACAAAGAGTGATTAGAGCTAACAATAGGGAAAGTATTTATTCCATTTTAAGAATCAGTTATAAAATAGTTATATTATAAAACCACGGAGAATGATTTGGACATCACAGAAATTATAACTAACTCACTCTAGGTAAAATTGTTAATACATCAAATTAAGAAAAATAAAATGAAATCACACAAAATAGTTTAAGTAGAAAAAGGGTCAAGTGTAGTGTTCATTACATCAATTCCCAATCATCGAGGTTTATATTGGTTAATGTGACGGTTGGGGGTGCCTTCACATATATTTACTTTCTATAAATAATGATAAATTCCATCGATAGTTTTGCCAGAACCTATTAATACTTTTGTTTGTCAAAAGTTCGTCACTATATATCCATGCCTGGAGCAAGTAATGAAATTTAATCTTTAAATATATTAAAAGTAAGTGGTAGGAAACCGTGGAGATCCATACGAAGGAGACAACCCAGTATAGTTTTAGGATAAGATTTACCTTATAAAGGGGAGTCTTAACGATTTATATAACCATAGCTCACCCAGCAAATTGGTTCTATTTTTTTTTTACTAGATATTATAGAATAGGAATTGCCCATTCGGATTCGGCATGTGATTGTGGGCGATAGAGACAGTGTTATCACATCGTTCAGATACTTTGGTTCAAAAGCTTTATTTGCAAACAGTTTTCCATTATCCGATTTTATAGTGTAGGGAAACCCCAATCAATTTTGACCTTGGCGTAATCAATGTGTAGTCTTTCTCCTCCACCCGGAGGAGGAAAGGTTGTAGAACTTAAATGCCAAAGACGACCCATTTTTCTGGTAAATAAGATAAGAAAAAAAAAAGAGTTTCTCAATATCTCGATACGCATCAGACATCCAAACCAGGATTCTTGCTTTTCACTTCATTCTTACTATTTTTAGATGGAAAAGATGAAGCAATTCCAATAACCGTTTTCGCCAACAAGCAGGGACGACCAAGTGGATCCGCTAAAAGAGAAGCAGGTTCCTTAAAGATATAGCGGCATCGATAGCTGAGATAAGGGAATCATCCTGCCAATCGGTATCGAATAGCTCATTTTCTTTTGCACGACGTTCCTAAGAATGTCCGTTGAGTCATTCTCCAGTATGGGATCATCCAGAGGGTTTTGTGAGAATGAATCAGGATGGAAGTAGTCAGAGTCTTTTACAATTGAGTAGTTCAACATAGATAGTCAAATGGTGCACCTCCAGAGAGATGAAGATACGAATGATGGAATATCTATATTGGCATTGAAATTGTAAATATACTTCAGATGCTAGTGATCTGTTTCTAACAGGAGATACGTATACAAAAGACAGCCTTCAAATTTGTTTACTCCATTAAAATTATATCATGTCCTTGTCGATTTGAGAATTGTCCTCATTCCCATAAAATATTTTTGTTACAGAAGTAACAGAACGCTCGCCTTCTTGTTCCTTCTACAATGGAATATAACCTAAGCCCATTGGAGACACATTCGTTGGCAGTACCAACGGATCATATAACCTGAAACACGAAGATTTATAATTATAATATTTTCTATTTTTAAAACAAACCTATTTCTGGTTAGACCAGTATAATTTCATGGAATCCTTCGTTAGTTCCTTGTGAGGAGCAAAAATTGATAATTTTTTATACAAAGACACCCCATAACGCTGGACAAGTCTTAATAAGGAGTTCACTCCATGTGCCGATTTTGGTGCAGGAAAATCAGTAAAAGACGTATTAATTATTAATCTAAATGTTTACACGCAGGAGATATCCCGAGTAATTAAGTTGGCCACTAACGCCTCTTCAAATGGCACCTACAGCAACAAGCCTCTGAAACGCACGCCTTAAAAGGTGCATGTGCTCACTTTCTGTCTCAGAGTAAAGTAGGAGGTCGTAATAAAATACAAAATTCCTACTGAGTGTTGGCATACCTAGAGGGATTTTCTTTTGAGAACATTGCATAGTTGCTGGGAGAAAGCCAAACCATACAGAAGACTATCTTAATCATCCCAAGGGTGAGTTCATTGTTATTGATTAACATATTAGTCTCATCCTCTAATTTGATTTCCTCGTTATTCCTTAGGAAGTCAAAATTTGATCAACTGTTAGCTCCAGTTCACCCTGGATTTTGGTTGGGCACATAGAATATAGAACAACCAATCATAGTGTAAGCATTATAATATGCTTTAAGAGTGGTCGTCAAGATTTTCATCTATTGTTGGACGTTTACACAATGAGGTAGTAGTGCAGTTTTCGAATCTGGATACAACACCACTCCATACAACCCTACGACAAGAGAAGGGCCTGTTATATTAAATGAAGATAGTTGGTTCACTCCAATATTGCCCATTCCTGATGACCCTGCAAAGTCAACCATCGGATCTTTTGCAACTTGGATTTTAATGCTGTACGTTCTCGGATCAAATTTGCACATATTGAGAAAGCCCTTTGTTGTATTAATCTGTTATGATTTTGTACTTACTGAAGTTCTTTTTCAGAGTATACTAAATCCGTACGAGTTCAACCAGCCCATGCGAAGATTAGTCGCAGGAATAACTCTCTTTACATATTTTCAAATACAAATCATACTGTACTCCGTCCACTCATATTTCTTCCCATTAAATTATTAAATGAAATAATTTTGAAATTTCGATAGACGATCAAGACGGGTTCAACTCCTTCATTTGTCGAACCCGAAATATTCATCAGATATTCTTGAGTACGACAGCATCATTAAGAACTTAATCCTTTAGCACATGGATATTTGAAACGGATTGAATAGTAGAAAACGATCCTTACGCCAACAGATTCGTTTAATTTTATATACCAATATCGCGCTGTTATTTTTTATAATGAGCGGATGACGTCATTATCAAAAGTGAGAATAATCACAATGGAAACATTACGTTACAACGCATCAAAATAGAATTTAAAAAGACCTAATTTTATATGCAATGACTTTGTTTCATCAACTTGTTTACATATTCATACTCAAGATAAAAATATCTTTCAATTCAAGTCAGCTCGTCTGAGCATGTGGGTTCCTGTTAAAATGGATTTCCTCAATTCAATGGAAGCGCTATCTAACGGTAATATTATCATAAAAGCAGGTAAGCGAGATTTATAATTTTTATGCATAACATCCAAAAACTTTTTTAAAGCTACACTAGTTCAAGACATATCAACTCAAATTTTAGCAGAAATAAAAGTTCCTTTTTCATTATAATATATTTCAGCCTCTTGTGGCCTGCTCTAGGTGGATAAATGTTACTCATATAATTTCAATAATTTATGTTTCATTGTGAAAAGGGCAACATTTCTGATATGAATGTCAAGATCACTTATTTTTTCAAAAAAGAAAAAAAATTAGAAATTGGTACATTTGGAGACACCCCTATGTGAATCACTTAAAAATAATAAGGTTCGCATAAATTGAGCCATAATTCGAAGTTTATTTTATTCATATTTATTATTGATATATGTACAGCTTTGGTGGAATGAGCCCCTTTAAAACTTTTTTGTTGGAATCCATGATAACATATTTTTCCAAAACTAATTTCGTTTTTCCCTTTTTTGGATTCAAAGTATGAATTACGTAAATGTAAATGGATTGTGTTACAACCAATCAGTTTGAAGTAAGAAAAGAAGATTGTATTCCAGCCAATAAGATTCCTTTGTCCTAGGTTTTTTCCTGTCAGCTTTTTAGAGAAGGGGGAATCTGTTGTTAAATATTAAGGATTTTAGATACACTACCACGTTTTTTGACAATATATTAAAAGTATCACAATAATAACTGTCTTTACCGTAACTTATTAATAATGTTACAATTATATATGGCAGGAGGGTATATTCTGTGTTGCCAGGTGAGATTAAGTAAAATCGGCTACATATACTTGTGAAATCTAATAAAAATCGGTTAGCTTCAACAACAAACCGATAAAAAATCAACTAAATGTATTTAATGACTTAGAACTTGAGGTGTTAATTTTTTTAGGGCTTCTTAATTTATCATGTTTCAAAGCTTCAGGAGGACGATTGAGGCGGCGCCTTAAAAAAGGTTTTTTTTTGCTTAACAATATTAAAAACCGTGAGGCTCTCTATTAAATATAAAATTATCACTAAACCTCTATTCTCAAAATTGCAGAGCCACCAGCAGGTTTTTTTTTTTTTTGGGTAGTAATTCCACTTCGTCGTCTGTCAACAAAATAGTCCTAGGATTTTTACTCGTCAACATTTTTTTCTTCGGAGTATAATATTTTACTAATACTAAAAATAAATCCATCAACATTCTTAACCGGCTCGGATTAAGCAGATTTCTTCCCTGTGTGGGTGCAAATTTATTTGAATCCAAATAAAAGAAATACTTTATTGTTTTGAAAACTTTGCAATGTGAACAGCCCCTTAAAGATATTGTAATGATCCTTGAGTCATTTTTTGAATAAAATAATAACATACACAAACAGAGGATTTGACTCAAAAGAAGCTTCAATAGAAAGTTCTTACGAACATTATTAAGACTATAAAAGTAGATGTTTTGGCCAATTGCCATAATTTAAGAATCGGGTAAATGAGAAATATTAATTGCATACTACAATTAAAATAATCTCTACAATTAATTTTATAGTAAAACTTTTGCCAAATCTATGTTAAACCCGTTAAAATGATGTTTTAGTCATATTAATCACGCATATATGTTCTCAAATTTACAATTATTCTTTTTGTGTGCTTTAAACTCTTATAATGTTTCGCATATTAGTTTCCTGTTGAACTAGTTGAGCTCTCATTACCTCTTGTTCAGCTATAAAATTAAGATATAGATGATATATAAAGCGACGATTTTTTGTCTTGAGGAGGTTATTATGGACTCCAGATGGCGTCAGTTGTTGTCAGAGTATTTTTGCAAAATTAATTTATAGTTTTTAATTGATTTTTAAAGAGTATATAAGTGACAGGTGACTGGAGGATTCACCCTAGAAATTTTCACTCCTGGAATTTTCTACTATACATAAATATGATTGCATTTACACATATTTGTGCTTATTTTTGGGGGTTTAAAATGGGTCCTTTTTTTACTAAAAGTCCTTTGAAATTCATTTTTTACACGGAAAAATTTGAAATGAGGGCCTTTTAGTTCAATTTGGATGTATAACATTCATTTTCAATTAATGTTGTTTCTTATCATAAACAATGTTAGAACTCTCAATGTGCGTTTGTTTATCTCCCTAGTGGTGAAAAATAGCAATATATGTTGCTTGTTGTGAACTAAATATTCAATTGATAATTAATATTATTAGTAAGTAATAACTGTCAATCGGGTCATATGAGTGTTCATATTATATTATTGTAAATATGAGTAGATTATAGGGAGTTTATTCAATACTAATAATTATGTTCTACAATACAATTAGACAAGCAATATTTTGATAAAGGTTGAAGACCATTATCAATATTTCTTATCGAATAAATCATCAATATATTCCTCACTATTCAATTTTTTGATCCTTTTTAACTTTTTATTTTTAATTATTATTTAAGTTATTTTTTTAATATTATCATTTAAGTTATTTTTTTTTAATATTATCATTTAAGTTATTTTTTTAATATTATCATTTAAGTTATTTTTTTAATATTATCATTATTTACTTAAGTTCCTTTACCCTACACATGAAAATTTGACGGAAATATAAAAAGATCAAATTGATGTTCTTCATACGTCAAGAATTTCTGGGAAATATAGGTCCCCTGCTATTAGTTTTAAAATATTATAATTATTGAAAGTATTATTCTGGATTTTTTTGTTGAAGATATAATTTGTTTAATTTATGAAAATATTGAATAACAAAACGTAGACACTAAGTAAAGTAAGCGCTATACTAAATTATTTTTTAGACTTTGATGCCTTGTAACTACTACGAATTTCTGGAAGAAAGTAAAGGTACTCTTGAATAAACCTTAGACCAATCAGAGTAATCAACAAAATCGTACGTTTTTACTCCATACCTAGATATTAAGAAGTATATATTTGTAATAGGTGTAAATAGTAGTAAATTAATCAATTATCAAATATATTATACGGGTAAACAAGTAAGACAAAATAAGAATATTAACACTAATCAAATAAACCACATATATAAATACATATTTGTATATCACCATTATTTACACTTGATAAATAAGAAAATAATTTTAATTCTAATGTCATATTATTATGTTTTAAATTTGTCAAGGAACATAATCTATTATTAGTGTCAATGAATACTGAAGTAATCTTTCTTGTATACAGCTTTTTTTACATCATAAGTATTTAGTTTCATCCGTAATTTAAAGGACGGTGTGTAAATATATCTACGTTCTACTTTTTTCTGATACAATATTAATTTCGGCGATTATACTACCATTTTTTCCCTTTGTTTATGTCTTTATACAGAACAGAAATAAAAAATACATAGATATCCCTGAACCTGATTGTAACATCTACCATCAAAACAGACTGGCCTTTTAAGATTTGATAGAAAATATTACTGGCTAAGGCACACACAGAAAGCAAAAGTTTGCAAGGAGTGCAATGGGAAAACTCCCTTTATATGATAAATTTTGAAGATGGTCTGAATCAAAAATGCTTTAAAAATATCAGATTCGATTTTTTTTTTTTTTTTTTTTTTTTTTAATAAATTGGTGGTAATATTTGTAGTATTTGGAGGCCGATGCGTAGATATATCGATGTGCCAATATTTTGGAACGTGATGATTCAATTTTGCTCAAATTTTAGGATGAAGTGTTAAGGAGAATTAAAAACAGTCTATAAAATTTTCATTATAGGCCGTACCATTGTTTAACTTAAGGCCTTAATGGCTGATATTACTGTAAATAAGAGCAGATTGTAGTGAATTTATTCAATAAAAATAATAATATTGTACAATACAATTAGACAAGCAAAATTTTTTATAAAGATTGAAGAACATTATCAATATTCCTAATTGAATAAATAATCATTATATTCCTCACTGTTCAATTTTTAATCCTTTTTTACTCTTTATTTTGATATCTTTTTTAATATTATCATTTACTTAAGAATTTAATTGTTTTGCCATACACTTGAAAATTTGACCGAAATATAAAACGATCAAAGTAATGTTCTTCATCACATTCAACGTCAAAAATTTCTAGCAAATATAGGTCTTCCGCTATTTGTTTTAAAATATTATAATTAGTGAAAATATTCTTTTGGATTTAAGAAAAGTAAGCCCTATATCGTTTTTTTAAGACTTAGATGCCTTTTTAACTACTATGACATTCTGGAAAGAAACAAAAGCACTCTTGAATAAACCTTAGACCAATGAGAGTAATCGAAAAAATCATACGTTTTTAATACCTACTTAGATATTAAGAAGTATATTATTGCAATAAGTGTAAATCGTTGTAAATATAAGTATTATTATGAAGCAAATAAATAAATACATATTTGCATTACGCCATTATTTACACTTAATAAATAAGAAAATAATTTTAATTGTTAATGTCTTATTAGATAATCTATTATTTAGTGTCAATAAATACCAAAATAATAGTTCTTATATAAAATTTTGTTATATCGTAAGCATTTAGTGTTATCTGTAATTTGTTTATTGAATATCGATGTGGAGATCCTAAATCCTTACGAACGAATGATATTTAAAATAATGAAAAATGATGTAGTAATTCATTTAATGACTTTCGACTCAATAACTTTTTAAATATGTTAAGCAAAATTCATAATTTCCAATATAACTCTACTAAATTTATAAGATCGCCAATAATTTATTAACGTATTTGTAATGTAAGAGTTCCCATGAACTATTTTTGCAAAAACAGTATACATATGTACGTAATAGTAGAGTTAAAAATGTTATGCGGCTTTGGTGATAAAAATATCTAGAAAAGAGGACCACATTAAAATCGTGCTACAGGATCGTCTTTTACTTTTTCAATGACAGAAGAGACCATTCTAATTAAACATTTAATTGTATGAGAGCTTTTGTGGTTTGAATATATAAGAACAGAAGTGTCTAAATTTGTCGGAGTCTCAATTTTAATTTCACTAGCATCAATAATTACGGTAGTATTAGGGTTATTTTTATTAAATTGCTGTGGAATAGTAGCTCAAATTTTTCTTGAGGCAGCAAAAAAATCTATTTTTTCCGATTAAAAAAACTTCATCAAACATTGGCATTGAACTGGCACCATAATTTTTTACCATCAAAGTGCGAGAAAAAATGGGTAAATTGAAATTCGCCATCCACTTGCGTAGTTCTTCAGGAACTCTGAAATTGTATAAATACAGATTATTGAGACCCTAAATAACTACTTCTAAGATAGCATATATACCAATGTTAAATACTCTTTCAATTTGTTACTGTCTCAAATATACGTACACTTAAATCAACCTTGCTCATTAGTACTTCACTTCCAGTCTCTTCTTCACTTATCTTCGTTTCAAGAAACGGCCGTGACTTTATTCATCACTAAAGGTTTTAGGATATACATGGGACGTTGGAAATAATGTCAGAAAATAGTCAGGATGACCGCAAGTGGGATTGTATTTACTGGTAATAAAATGTTTGCAACGTATGCAACTCCAATAATGAGGCTTCCACATTCACCTTTTTAATAGCCTTGATCCAAAGTTTTCTTTGTTTCAAATTTGATATTACGAAGTGGGAAACAAAACATTTTTACGTTTTCAAGCCTTTTTCTATAAGCATTATTACATCCCCACGACGGAACAGTAATAACAGGGCTTCTTTTTACGATTTTAAACAATCATATGACCCGGTTGACCGTTATTACTTATTAGTAATAACTAATAGTAGCAAAATACTAATTGTCAATTGAATATTTAGTTCACAACAATCAACATATATCGCTATTTTTCACCACTAGGGTCATAAACAAACGCACATTGAGAGTTTTAACATTATCTATAATGAATTTGAATGCTTGTTTTTACAGTTTTATAAACCCCTTTTTTATAGAATTATACCTTTGTCAAATCCTTTGTACATTTTGTTGCATTAATATATTTTTTTTTGTTATAAGTTTAGTTTCATCGTAGAAAGGCAACATTTCTTAATTAATATGCCGAGAATACGTATTTTACAATACATATATTGAGATTCAGAAATTGTTTCATTTGTAGACAACCCTGTGCTAATCCCTTATAATGTTGAGATTTGTAATAATTGGGCCATATTTGGGGGTTATTTTTTTTTTCTTTAAGGGTCAAAAGTGTATATTTTCACAACCATATGATAACGTCTCAATAACATAATAAGTGCGAGTACTTTTGAGAGACTATACAATTCCATAGCCTGGGCTGGAAAATGGATTTCACCAGGGTGAGAAAGGGTTAATTAATACATTATTTAAAAAAAGTGACATTTTAACCGATTTAAGAATAAGTTGCGTAAGTGCATCTTTTTTGTAATTATTGCTATAATTAACAAAATAATAATGACAATGACAAATTGAAACAAACATTTCAGCATTAGAAAAATGAATTATTTATTACTTTATTGTGATTACAATTAATTAATAAAATATTTATATAACCACCAAAAAATCGGGTAAAATGAAAAACTTTACTTGGAAGCTAACAATTTTTTATTTTATTCTCAAGTGATTTATATCCTACCTAAAGTTATAAAATATACTCTATATTTCAATTTACAAAAAACTGCCTTTAAAAAAGGTCGATTTTCACTTATTTTTGGTGAATTTATTTTTAATATTTAATTAGAAATATAAATACAATAAGCTCTTTAGGTTGCGGGAATAAATATTACAATAAATTTTCCGGGGAAAAACACAAATTGTTTGTTATAATTTCTACTAAATTTATCATTAATAATTTATATGTATGGGGATATTTAAGGGCCTTATAAGTTCTTTATATTCATAATAATTATTTAATTGTACCCATAAGCCATTCATTTTTTTTTTTTCGCAGAAAATTTATTGTAATCTATATTCACGCAACCTAAATAGCATATTATAGGTAAATTTCTAAATAAATAAAAGAGGCTTTAAAGTCCAAACCTATATCTGTTGAAAGTTTTAATGGTCATATTCGTGTTCTATGACTTAAATAACAATAATAAATGTGGGTTTTTAGACCGCAGGCAAAATTATTGTTGCATGGTGTTATTGTTATTTACAAGACTTTAACCATAAAAACTTTTAGCCTTTAAAAAAAAAATTAATTGGTTATGAGTTTATAATTATTCATTAATCAATTATTTTGAATATGAAACATCTGTTAACTTTTTTTAATCCTGTTACATCTAAATTATTTATTATTTTTGTATCAATTATAATAAATCTTTCAATCCCCCTCCCCGGAATATTATTGTAATCTATATTCATGCAACCTAACTTTATTATCATATATAAAATTCTTAATGAACATTAAAAACCAAATTGACCAAAAATCAATCAAAATTGGCCTTTTTAAAAGTTGTTTTTTGTTAAAGAAATTGAAGGTTTATTATACAACTTCAGTTAGGATATATAGTATTTCAAAAATAAAAAAGATATCAGCTTATAAGTAAAGCCCTTCATTTTACCAAATAAAATAATTAATTTTTCGAATGCTGAAATGTTTGATTCAATTTATAATTTTCTTTAATTTTCATTTATAAGGTTCTTTCATGTCAAAATATGGTACCGAATAGTAGTTATACCCAAAAACTTGATTTAAAAAAAAAAAAAAAAAAAAAAAAAAAAAAAAAAAAGCTGTAAAGAACAAACCTGTAAAGGTTGAAAGTTTTAGTTCTACAGCTTAAATAACAATAATAAGTGTGGGTTTCATCTGGCGGCCCAAAATGCTGTTGTATGGTGTAATATATAAAATAATTATCAGATTGAAGCCCTAAAAACTTTTGGGGATAAATGGGTTTATTTTATCTTTTTTTCAGGAGACATATTTCAACTGTAATGTTTGAATTAAATTTGAAATCTTATGTTTAATTTTTTTTTTTAATAGTAGTAATAATCTGTATGTATATAAAACAGAGTTTGTGTGTGTCTATGTGTCCTTTACGGGTGCACACACTGTTACACCTAGGAGTATGAAATTTTGCTTTGGTGTCTCTTTTGAACCTGGTCTGGCTAAAACGGGTATGCTGCTTTTTTTCTTTTTTTTTTTTTTTGTGGGGAGGGGGGAAGGTGTTAATAAAAAGGTGTTTAATCTATACCAAAAACCCACACACAAAAAAAAAAAAAAAAAAATGCAGTTCAATGATACTATATTATGGGTTCAGTTAGGAATCAAAAAAGTGACAGGCGTCCCAATAACAACTATAACGAGTTTTATAAAATTATTCATATTAAAAAAAATAATGATAACAAACCGTTGAAAATTGCACTTTAGTTCTTTTTTTTTAAGGTGCAAAAAAAAAATATTTTAATGGAAAATTGGGTTCGTAGATAAAATAAAGTTTAAAGAAATTTGTCTGGAAATTCGTTTGGATATAAAATTGACACATAAAAGTTATGATGAACTGAAACTGAAGTATATGTTATTTTATTAATAATTTTTCAATATTTTCTTCATCTTTTCATCAAACGTCAATTTTTCTAAGAAGAAATACACCAATTCAATTCATTTTGACCATAAAATTTTAGACTCTTGCTTAAAATTTTAGTACTATCTATTTCATCAACATTTTATTACATATTTTTTGCCATATTTGCCAAAATGAACCAGTTATCGAGGTTTTTTTTTCAACAGGATTATTCTCCAAAACTTTTTTTTTGTTTTTTCAAGTACGAAAAAAATATTGGTAGGCTTTTTGCGCAATGTTCTTCGTCAATTTGGCTTGGTAATTTTTTTACAAGAATAAAAATGGATTTCTCTTGTAAACAAATTATTTCATGGATATATGTGTGACGATAACTTAAAAGAGAGCTAAAATACAGAGTTCTAACTCATATTATTTCAAAAAAGTGATAAATTCCTTATAAGCTGCGGTTTTTAAGGTTAACTAAACTTGATAAAAATTGGTTATTTGGTAACACTGATTATAAAACATACTAAGAGGTCGTGACGTTAAAATTATTTAAAAAAATAGCGCATAAGTATTCACGTTGCAAGAATAATCAAAAAAAAAGAAAGAGATTATTTGGTTAAGAACCTGCCTCATCAATCGAAATTAATTATAATGAGGATATCAAAATCCGATTTAAAGTTCAAATACTGCACAAATTTAAACAAATATCTATTATATTAATTACTTGTTGGACAGTTTTTCATTGGTTCAATATTGTATTTGACTCTTTAAAAAACCCTCTTTGGTTTTTTATTGAAGTTAAAAACTTATATTGCGTTTTTCTCAAAAAATTCCAGCTTGCTTTTATGTTATCTTCAACAATTATTATTTGTTGGTATGTTAAATGAAGGTTATAAAAGATTTTTTTTTTAAATCATAATATTATATATATTATAATGGTCGCCCGCGCCGAAGAGGTATATACGTTAAGAATCATTAATATTTACCATGTTCAATGTGATTACCCATTTATAATATTTGAAATTTGTCGATGAAAATGATTAGGGGATGGAATGTGCTCTCTGTTTCCATTTAAGTAGAAGTACTCGACTTTAATTCGTTATGGAAGAAGCGTTGAGATACGATGCAGAGGCAAAGTTTAATCAGATTTTTTTGTTGAACTCCGAAATTGTCGGGTACTGAAATGGCCGAGTTCTGGTTTCAACTAATTGTTTTTTTTTTCATTCTTCAACTACCAACCAACGGAGGTAAAGCTTGGCTCTCATTTTTTTTTAGAAATTACAAAGATTATGTAGCAAAAAATGCTGATGTTTTTTGAATTAAAATTATAGTTATTATACTTTCAAATTACTGATCAAAACCTACTTTTAGAGTGGCCGATTACACACTATGGTGCCTAGACTATTCAATATATGAGTTATTATTTTCAAACAATATAAAATTATGTTTTGATAAATAAGTATTATCCTTAGTATCTAAGCTTTACTAATTTACCAAAGAAAAATGAATCTGTTTCATGTTATAAAAGTTAACTGATTAGCATTTATTTGCAGAATAATTTTTATTTATAAATTATATAGATGAATAATCATTATATAAGTACATAACAGAAGCATGTAGTTCTAATTTTACAATCTTCCACCAAGTACTCAAATACAGAGTATCCCATTGAAATCTAACCATTTTGAATTTTAAACTTCAACCAGATAATGAATATTATAATTTCAACAAAAATAATAATGTTAATATTTTTTTGTTTGAGCTTTCTTTATCTTTAATGTAGGCGTTCTTAGTGGCAATGATAAAATTCCTTTTGTTTTTATATTCAGTCAGTAGTTGAGATGGAGAAACACGATCACTCATCAAACTGCGTTTTACTAATTTGAAAATTTCAAAGCATATAACTCCTTAATTATTTATGTCAAATTACTATCATTGTTGTCTTCAGATTTCCAATCTTTTAAATATTCTGAACTTGCGGAGTTGGTCTAGATTGAGCTATTACAACCAATTCTGGAAAAGTTTATAAAACATTAAATTTTTTTGCTATGAAATAAAATATGACAATCGTTTTTACATCATGATTTCCTTAAAAATAAAAATATTGACATATAAAAGTTTAAATAGGATACCATGTCAGAAATACCAAAGGTTTCTTATAGCTTTATCTGTAACAAACAAGTTTTGAATTTCTAAATGTTTTTCATTAAGCGTTTGAAATTTTTTGAAAAAGTGACACATAGAGAAAAATGGAAAGTTTGGTATTCAAAATGCAAATCTTCTGTAATTCAAAACTATTTTTATAAAAAAAATCTACTAATGAGAAAGTCATATTTTGACTACAATGTCGATACTGGGACTGTATATCTAAGATTAATATTTTTCTTTATAAAGTAAAATGATTCCTCTTTAGGAGAATTGAGGAAGTAATTGAGACCTGGGGAGGTTATAATGGAATTAATATACTTACACAGGTATATAAAAAATGACCGAGGTGGAAGAATTAAATTTTATCCCATTATGGATTTTGAAAAAATAAAATGTGACGAAAGAAAACAAAGGAAAGTTTTTTTTTTTTTTTTTTTTTTTGTTAAACAAAACAATATGTCTTTTCCCCAGTTTTTCTTTTATTCCCCCTCTTTGGATAAAATTCACTACGTTTCCTAAAATATATTTCTACATAGTTTAGTATTTGGAATCTGCATCAGCAATTAAGAGTTTACCTTCCCCTAATTTTATTTGTTTGATGTAATCAAATTTTGGGCAATTTCAAACAAAAATGTGTATCATTATATTCAAAGTCTCTTTTTTAATAACATACTTTAACTTTTCTATAAGCTTCCTAAACATACTTCAAAGTTCCTAGATAGCTTCCAAATAATTCCCCAGGGATTTATTATTTTTTTAAACCCCACTTTCACTTATAAAAATCTATATGTTTAGAGGGGAAATAACATTAAATAATTACACAAATTTTATGAAACGTAGAAAATTTTAAATAAATAGTTGTCGGAACAAAAGAACAATTCATTGAGCTGATTTTTTTTTCATTCTATATATATTTTTTAAGAATCCATAGTATAACGGTGAAACTTATCTCCTTTACAAATTTTTAAATGAAAATAGTGATGAGATTGTTACTGTCAATGGTCCTCCTTTATTTTCAATCAAAAACTATTAAAAAAGGCAAAAAAAAAAAAAGATATTAAAAGCTATATATTGAAAATTATGCCTTGTGATGATTAAAATCAATTTAAAAAAACTAAATTGTCTATAAGACAAACCTTTGTTGATTTCATACAATTTCAAGAGTTTCTTAAGTTTAGTTATAAGTAACTTCTTGTGTTGACTACCTAGAAATTTAGCTTTTTTGTGACAATATTCAGCCTAGGTGACTTTTCCTTCGGGCAATTATTATCCTCTAGCAATATTCCTCCTAGCACAATTAGCCTAGAACTAGTGATGGTACGATTTAAAATTAAAATAATAATTCCAATGCCGATGCGATTCTGTTATAAATTTCTGTTGCCGATTCTTTAATATATCAAATATGAGTTAAAAATTACCTTTTTGTTATCAGAGGCGTCCACAGAATTCTAAATATATTTATATATATATTTTTTTTCAAAATACATAGTTATTTTTTGGGGGGGAAAAAATTGAAAATCAAATGTTTGCAAAAAAAAAAAAAAAAAAAGAGAAAGGAAACATTAAAATAAATTTCTAATATAAAATTTTCTTGTAAAAAGCAAAATTTACTTAATTTGCAGGGTTGAGACTACTTTTTTTTTTTTTTCATAACTTCAAAAAGTAATTAATAGTTCAATAATAATAAATAAGTATCGGAATTTCAAATTTAACATTAAAAAAACACCTGATTCTCCAATTCCAATTAATTGTCCCATCACTACCTAGTACCACTGCCACTAAGTTTGTATCCTGACTTATTTATTCGGTCCAGGCCAGTCTTAGGATTGGTACGACAGTCCTTGGGACCGGTCTTTGGTACAGTCGCTACTAGAACTGATCAAAAAATAAATTTGATTGACGTCAATAACTTTATATTAATTGCAACTGACATATTGGACTTAACTGGACGGCACTGAAGTCTTGAGTCTTAAATAAGGACCAACACTAGCTATTCAATAAAACCAAAAGTTTGTCATAATGCATTTCCTGAGAGTCTGGATGAAGTCAAAGATAGTTTCAATTTTGTGCACATCTTTGGATATTACTATACTTTTTTTTAAATACACCACACATATGTGGTAATTTTTCTTTCAGAGATAAAAATGGTCTATTTAAAAACAAGAGCACACGCGTGCGGTTGTTTTTTCTTTAATAATTTATAAATTTATATTTTTCTCTACAGAAATCCCACCCCTGCAGATAAATATAAGGTCGATATTTGGTGGACCAAAATGCAAAGTATAACTGCCCATAGCCTTATGGAACCTCCCCAATTGTCCCAATCGTTTATAGTTGAGTCTTTAGGTTGATTTTTGGTGGAGTAAGGAGCAAAGAGATCAATTAAAACTATTGAATCATACTAAAAAAAATCCGCACACAACAATATGGACACTAGGGAAATGTCAAAAGTTCTACTTTGCCTTTTGCTCCCCTAAAAATCAATCCATTAACGATCACATCTGTGAATCGGAGATATAGCCATTTGAATTAAATAATTTATCAATATTTTTTTTTATTTTATGTCAATGCGTTACAAGAAAATCAAATATTATTATAAAATGGCGTCTATAAAAAAGAGAGACACAAAAATTCTAGATAGAAACTTTCAAAAATATAAATCTTGGACATAATATATGTATATATATATAAAACACTAAAAATTACAGATTATATCAATAAGAATATATTATCAAAAATAATATGTACGTATGTATATTAAAATAGAAACAGTAGAGTTTGTAGATCATTGTCGACTTCTTTTTCCTCGAAGTAGGGGTCAGAGAATGGGTGGAGGGTTTTGGGGGTAATGATGACAAACATGAGTTTATTGGGGAATGTGGGTAATTGAAGAATGTAAAACAGTTATAATAATATTAAGCAACATAAGTGTTTATGAGATGAACCATTCATACCACAAAATACGAATCCAAAAAGTTTTTTTTTTTAATTAATTTTTTATCTTCTTTTTCAAAAATGAAAAGTATTGAACGTAATAATAATAATCTATGCATGAACCACACAAATATGGCACAAAAAATGTCTATTATCGAAATGCCATTGCATTAACTATGTATGTTGTTTCTTTGATTTAAATTGGATTCAACTACAGTCAACTTCAGAAGCCCAATTGCAACGCCCCCCAATGGAATCAAAGGCTAAATAAATGGGACATTCGTATTCCCATCCGACAATGCGTCCAACGGATGTTCTACGGGAGCATGTGATAAACTTTTTACAAGAGCCTGGATGAGGGAACACACCCACGTCGTAGCAGACAACTCCTTCGGATGTAATTGCCACCTAAGATGGAAAATAAAAGAAAATATAGAAATTAATATTAGTTATTCAGTGCTACGCTACTCACTTTTTCTGTTAATGGTGTCAGGTCATAGTCATAAATGGGATCAACCGATTTTAACTTCCCAATTCCATTCTTCTCTCCAGGATACTCCTCATCATAATAATAGTCATATTCAGGTGCTGGAGTTGTGGTGGTAGTAGTAGGACGGGACCGGGTTCTTGATCGATTTATCGATTTGCTGCGAGATCGAGAAGCAGCATTTCGAGTAGGTGTGGATGAAGGTGGAAATCTTCGAGCGGGAGAGGTGACAATGGATCTTGGCTTTGAAGTAGTTGCAGAAGGGGTTGTTCTTGTAAATTGAAGGGTTGAGCGAGCAGGTGGGTCTGTGGTAGTTGAGGCTGTTGTGATACTGTCTCTTGGAAAATCACTATTGGATTGGCTGGACTCCTTATCGTCCGAGATAGGAAGTGTGTTCTGTTGTTGTTGCACATCAGAAAATAACTCCTCCTCTTTGGACTTGGAAACTATAGGTCTGGGTGAAGAAGGAGATACCTGAAATCGGTTTCGGAAAACGTCAAGTCTTCGGGGTTGCTGCTGGAATATGTTGGTTCTTGCCTCTTGAGATATTTCAGGTACCTTAGGGGATCGATTTCGTGATTGGAATCTGTTTCTTGAAAGAGATGAATCAGGAGATCGATTTCGTGATTGGAATCTATTTCTTGAGAAGGAGGTTTTAGGAGAGTCCTGGGGTTGCTCTTGAGACGGGAGTCCATTTCCGGAAGGAGAGGTTTTAGGTGTATCAGACGATTGCTCATGAGATTGGAATCTATTGTTTGAGGGAGAGGGGGGCGTTGAAGATGTATCAATGGATTGTTCTTGAGGTTTTAACCTACTCCTTAAAGATGGAGTTTCAGGTTCATCGGAGGATTGCTCTTGCGGCTGGAATACATTCCTTACTGTAGATGTGGAAGTTGTAGGCAAATCAGTCGATTGCTCTTGAAATAAACTTCCGGAAGAGGAGGTTTCAGGTGTATCAGAGGATTGCTCTAGAGGTTGGAATCGACTCTTTAAAGGAGATGGGGAAGTTGGAGGTGTTTCAAGGGATTGCTCTTGAGGTTGGAATCGACTCCTTGAAGGATATCGGGAAGTTTCAGGTGTATCAGGGGATTGCCCTTGAGGTTGGAATCTACTCCTTGTAGGATATTGTGTATTTGCAGGTCTATCAGAAGATTGCTCAACTTGTCGAAATCTATTATTTAAAGGAGATGGGGAAGGTTCAGATGTATCAAAGAATTGCTCATGAGGTTGGAATTTACCCCTTGATGGAGAAGTTTCAGGTGCATCGGGAGACTGTAGTTGAAGTTGGAGTCTACTTCTTGATAGAGAAATATTGGGATTATTAGGAGATTGATCTTCCGGTTGGATTATAATCTTAAAAGGAGAGGGAGAAGTTTCAGGTACATCAAGGGATGGATCTTGTGGCGGAAAGGATGGTCTTGGAAAAAAGGAAGGATCTCGAGGTTGGAAGTTATTCTGTAGAGGAGAAGGAGTTGAGAGTCTAGGAGCAGGTGATTGATCTTGGGGTAGGAAATTATTTTGTAAAGGAGTGGGAGTGGATGGTGTAGGAATAGGTGATTGATCTGGATTTAGAGATTTAATCTCTTCTAGAGAGGGTGTTGGGGTAGGTTCAGGTGATTGGTCTTCGATTTGGAAGCGATTTTGGAACGGAGAAGGAGTCGAGGGTCTCAGAGCAGGGAATTGACCTCGAATTAGAGGTTTATTATCTTTAGGAGAGGGCGAGTCGTTTGAATCAAGAGATTGTTCCTGTAATTTTATACGGTTCTCAAAAGCAAAAGTTGTTTCGGATCTATGTTTCGGAGGCTGATCCTGTAATTGAACCCTAGAGGGAATATGAGTTGAAGGTTTATGAGCAGGGGACTGATTCTGTAATTGAATTCGATTTTGGAAAGGAGTGGAAAGCCTAGAGGAGGTAGGTTGATCCTCATTTATTACTAAATTTTGTGTTGAGGAAGGATTTGAGGAGTCAGGAGCTGGGAATTGACCTTTGGGTTGTAATCTTCTCCGTGATGATAAAGGTCTGGATAGAGGAGACTGATTTCTAGTGCGGAATCTATTCCGTATAGGTGAAGGTGGTGATGATACATCTTGAGGCTGAAATCGATTCCTTATAGGAGAGGGAGATGTGTTAGGAGCAGGGGACTGATTCACTTGAGGTCGGAATCGATTCCGTGAAGGAGATGTGGGATTGAAAAAAGATTTTGTGGAGGATGTTTCAAACTCATTTTGTAATGGATCCACTTCATTTACTGAAGAAGGAGATGATAAATTTATGGGTCTCAATTTCTGGTGAGGACGGGATGTAGACGCAGATTGAGTTGTGACTATTTCAGTCGTTGCTACTGTGTTGGTAGTGATAAGAACATGTTCATCATTAATAATTATTTCTTCTTCTTCTGGAGTATTTATTATGGTTGGAGTAAGGACTGATGACTCGGTTGTTACTGGCTTGCGTGGACGAATAAAACTTGGGCGGCGTGAGGTTTTAAAAAGTGTATTTCTATTTTTTTGTGTTTTGATTTTACGTTGTTGAAGACGTTGTAGTAGTCTCCCTTGCAAGGACCCGGCGTCTTCGACTGACTCTTCGTCGTCTAGGGGCTTGCGATCTATCACCTGAAATAGAGTTTTGGTGCTTTCATTAGTTTAACTCCAATACTAACTTATTATTTTCTTAAATGAAAAAAAAAAAAAAAAAATAAGAAGAAGAAGAAGTTAATTGTTCTTGCCCAGAAAATATAAAACATGACATATTAACAATTAAGTTGGATCGGTCCTAAGATCAACAAACAATAGAACTACTACTGTAAAGTATGGATTTAGTCTTTTACCCCACTGAAAATTGGACAGCATCAAGAAATACAGACTAAAAGGGAATTTAGTCCTAGGACCGATTCATCCCTAATAATAAACATAACTATTAATGTTGGACCAAAGCATGAAGTTAGTAGAACTCATATAATTAATTAATTAAATTTATATTTATGTATGTATGAAATTACTAAAGAATTATTTGCAACCAATAACCACAGCTCAACCCCGTTCAAGGATCCCTTATGATATTAATTCAAACATTACTAGGATAAGAATAAAAACTATGCCAAAGGACGGGTTATGAAATCCAAAGTATATAAGTAAAGTAAAAATGAGAGTGACAGAGAAAGGTGGAAGAAGTTAGCAGTAAAGGCAGCTCCTTAAGGATCTACACATAAAGTATGTCCAATTTTCCATGTGAGTCCAATAAATGGTTATAACTTTTTGTAATTTGTGAAAGTATTGTTCTTTGTTGGATGCTGTTGTCTTCAAAAGTGAACGTCCCTGGTGCTCTTCCCATTCTTCATTCTTCAGGGTTTTTTTATGGACACTTGGGTGCATTGGGGATTTTTGCAAAATTGTTTATTGTTTAGATTATATTTATATGCTAATCAACTATTTAAGGAAAATGGTATATTTAGATATATTTTTTTTTTAAAGCGAATTTATTTATGTATTTAGAAAGCTTTTAAGTTGGTTTAATGTGGATGAAAAAATCACAAGTAACAGCTTTTTGGTTGTTTTTTTCTTGAATGGAAGTAAAAAATATGCATATGGATCATATCTGTGATTCTCTATCCAATTGTTGTATATTTGATTGTTTAAGGAAATTTTTTATTTAATCTTTTTTTTTAAAGAAAAGTAATGGTTTAAAAAAGTTAAGAATTTAAAAAAAAATTAGTGAAAGAAGGGGTTCTAACCTCAGTTTCTGATTCTTTTTTTGTTACTTTGATATCTGTGTTTATGGAATTATCCAATTCAGAGAATGAAGAGGAATGCACTTCTTCAACATTTTGAGGTAATCTTGAAACAGAAGTTTTGATTGGACTCTTTTCATTTCGTGGACTGAATTTAAAAGGAAATCTACTTTTAGAGTGTCGTTCAGACTCCCTCACGGAAGAGGATGTTTTAATTGCGTTTTGAATTATTGGTGAGGTAGATGGCGCAGAGGTTGAGGTGTTGGGATTAGGACTCGTAGAACGGCTTGAAGACTCTATGTTTTCTGTACTGGAAGAAGAAGACGCCGTCGTCCTCACCGTGGTACTGACTGCTGCTTCTGTTACTAAAGTATTTAAACTTTGGAATTCAACTATGTCTTTGGTATTTGTAGGACTATTTTTCCTATTTTGGAAAAAAGGTAGCTTTGGACGTTTAAAAGCACTATTAAATATACTACGGCGCGGAGTCGCAGGCGTTGTGACAATTGAGGGCCTTGGAATGCCTCTCTGACGTTTTGTATTAGTGGGTATTGAAGATGTTGAGCTTGGACCCAAGGTAACAACTTCGGTAGTTAAGGATGATTTTCCATCAATGTCACCCAACTTATTAAATGGCTTCCGTTTGGATTTGGGGGGGCTAAATCGAGATTTAAAAAAAGTGGACCTATTCCTTGAAAACAAAAGGGATTTTTTTGTTGGCAAAGTGGTGGAGGACGTGGGTTGAGCAGTGGTTCTAGAGGATGCTTGAAAAACATCACCATCTGTTGTGAAACTGTGTTCACTAACAGATGAGAGGGTGAAACTCTCTGTGGTAGAGTCTATTTCATTTACAGGATTAGATATGGTGGTACTGCGCTTCTCGATGCGAGGAAAGTTAACATTTTCATCAAATATATTGGTTGTTGCAAGGGTTTCTATATCAGAGAGGGGGAGTATTTGTTTCTATTATATTAGGAAATGAAGTGGTTATGGTGGTCTCTCCTAATACGGAGAGTTCAACATTATCCTTATTAGAATCCTGTCGAAAACCTGCAAATTTGGAAGGTTTTCTTCTGCGATTAAAAATATTGTTTCTTTCTTTCGATTTAGCCTTTTTGACACCACTCAAAGTAGTTGAGGGAGATGAGGCTTTAATTGTTGATGTTGTTCTACTTCTCAAAGTACTTGTCGTAGCTTGAATAGGAGTAGTAACATTGACAATGGTGTTAGATACTGTAGTTTGGAAGTTAAGATTTGAGTCATTCTTCAGCAATATGACTGTAGTGACTATTCCTTTTGTTGTAAAAGCTTCTTCATTTTTGTTAATTATCGACAGCGTAGTATCTGTTGTTGTTGTTTTATTGATGAGATTGTTGTTGTCCAGGTCAAAGTCGGAGTCACGACCAGTGTCAGTGATATTTTTGATTGATAACTTACCTATATTATTACGTCTTCTCTGAAAGTCAGGTCGTCGTCTTCTGAATTGAGGCTCTACTTCATTGAGAGAAACTTGATTGTTAGGTTCTTCTCCTTGTTCTACTACTGACTCAGATGACTCAGGGGCAAAGGTCGTCGTTTCTCTTTCAGATGTTAAGCGGTTTCTTATATTTTTTTGCCTAGAAAAATTAGGTCTTCGACCAAATTGTCTTTTGGGCACGTTTCTACTAGGACTAACTGTTGGACCTCCAAGAAATAGTTGAGGTGCCTCAGTTGTGATACTACTGGAAGAAGCTGAAGGGTTTCTTCGTCTCTTTATTTTGCGTCCTCGTTTATTTTGTCTTCGTGAAGCAAAAGATGTGCTTGAGCGTGAAATGGGCTTAACAAAGTTGTTAGCTAAATCCTCTTCTTTAGCATTAGAAATATCATCTTCGTCAGAGATAGGTTCTCTAAGAGGTAGAGCATTGGGGAAAAAAGGAACATATCTTTCAGTGGAAGATTCAACTTTTTGTTTTGGAATGGAGGAAGACACAATTGCGGATTCCAGTAGATTTTTAACCGTATTCCTCTCAGTTGGAGCAAACGATGGTGACTTAGTCGAGGATTGGGAATTAAAAAGTCCGACGAGGATGTCTTTTTTATTCAGAGGATTTATTTGTGTTGAGTCAATAATGTTAGTACTGTCATCATCTCTACCACCAACACTCAGTGGAATGGGTGTTGGGATTAATCCCAACTTTTGTGCAATGTCACCATTCGAAATGACTCTGACAGCAGGTTCAGTTACAATGAATGTTGATTCAGTTGTAGTTGAGAGAAAGCGAGGCAACTGAGAGGAAAATAGATTTTTCCTCTCATTATTACGAGAAAATCCTGTTATGGTGGGTGAAAATCGATTCCTCAAATTTCTCCTGGGCGTAGGTTGAAAGCGAGATGGAGTTGAGGGATTGGGCTTCTGCGTAGTAAAATCCCTTGGAGGCTTAGAAGGCTTGGAACCAGGTCTTGATAGAATACGTCTTGGAGTTATTTTGCTCTTGATTTTAACAGCAGATAGGGATGATTGAGGAGTATTAGTGGTGGTCTCAGGCTCTTCAGTGCTAAGGTTAATGCTCTCCTGTTGCTCTTGAAGTTGATGTTGTAACTTTTCTCTGAGTTTATTTCTTTGAAATTTTGGCTTGAAACTCTTGGGCCGAAGTGATGAGCTTTCTGGATTCTCTGTCGAGTCGCCATGTAGATTTGCCAAAATCTTTCCGACGGTCAATTTCTCTGTGGTTTCTACAATAACTGGGAGATATGTTGTTATTGTTGTAGGATCCGTTGTGGTCTCAGTAAAGAGGTTACTTCTTCTGAATGATGAGGATCTATCCTGAGAAATGCTCTTTTTGCTAGGTGCAGCAGATAAATCAATGGGTTTAAATGCACTTGAAGGTCTACGTGAGAAAGATCTTGTAGGAATGAATGATCTTAAGGTTGATCTTGTGACAGGAGCACTGACTAAGGTTTTAGAAGTAGTTGTTGTGATATTGTCACTAATACTCGTGCTACTAGTTTTGTCTTCCTTGGAGAGTTTACCAATGGTACCACGAGAAATAAATTTATTGAATAAGCGATTTGTTGGCCGACTTGGCTTGACAAAGCCATTACGCTCTGTTGTGGTGGTGGAAGGAGGTTTAAAGGTGTTAGTGTCAGGGATAAGGGAAGAGCTTTGTTGCGTTGTGGAAGGTGTTAGGTCTTTCTTGCCAAAGGGCTTTCTTGGGAATTTAGCTCTAAGGTTAGGTCTTTTAAAAGATGGAATTTTGATGGAGTTTGAGGGCAAAGGAGAGGAAGAGGCAGACGAGCTGGATTTTGAGTCACTGATTTCATTGGCAGACTCAAACTCCTTACGACTCTTATTAAGAAAGAAGCTATTTTTCCCGGAATTCTTCCGTTGATAGATCAATGCTTGTATTTTATTAATGGATGTTGTCGTTGATATGGTGGTGCTTGGATGTGGCGTCTTCGTTGTAGTTAGCTCAATTGTGGTTGATGGACTGAAGGCTGTTGTAGAAAATAATAGATCATCAACCGTCTCCGTTGTTCCCCCCATCGTTTTATGATCTTTTAAATATTTGCTGGATGAAAGTTTAGCAGAATGAACCTGGATAGAGTTTTCCGTTAAGGACTTAGGTCTAAATAAAGAGACATTTGGTAACCGCAGTGTTTCAGAAATAGTTTTAAAAACAGTGATGTTCAAAATATTTTCTTCATCAAATATGTTTGAAGGGAAAATTGTGGTTTTAATAGAATCAAGAGTTGTGGTTGTCGCTGTTGCTGTCGACGTCACTTCCGACGTAAAAGTGGTCGTTGGCAGAAGTGTGGTTGTTGAAGGACCATCATCTTGATTTTTATTATTGTTCTTTTTAGTTTCATCATCAGCAGCATCTTTGCTGTGACTGTCAATGGCAGCAGGGTCAACAGCAGGGGAAGTAGAATTAGAAGAGGAAGTGACCTGTCGATTTGTTCTAATATAATTAGGATACACATATTTAACATTATCATTATTTGATGAAGGCGGAATTAAATCAATAAATGGAGAGGATGGGAAGACTAAAGATACCGTTTCAGAGGCAGAGCTAACTGAGCGTCTACCACGAGGATGTTTAGTTCCTCGATTTGAAATTTCATTACTAATACCGAAACCCACCTGTGATTGTAATTTTTTCCTTGAAGGAACTCCTCTTTGAATTGTCACATATCTGAAAAAGAGACAGACGGTGAATCAAGGGAATTAAATAGAATGTATAATATGTATTGAAAAAAAAAGTTGTTTTAAGAAATTAGATATCTAGAATTGTAGAAAATATGACCGGCCTTACAAAAATAATTCAAAAAACTACATGGTTACCCTTACAATTTGAAGAATCAGCTTATTAGATTAACTATGGACGTGCAGCTGTGAGAGGAAATAAATAAACATAAAGTCTACTCTTTATCTAGCAAGACATAAGAACTTGGAAAAGTAATTAATAGTTAAATACCAGTAATAAATAATAATAAATATGAATTGTAAATTAAATTATTTTTCCAATGCTTATCCCGATTCCAATTCCAGATTAAATAACGGATTCTCAGATTCCAATTAAAAGTTGCATCACTACTTTATATATACGGTTGCTCTTCAAAAATTAAATAATAATGATAATATCTTTGTAAAATAAAGAAACACTCTTCTGATTGCAAATTCAAAAGAATTGCAGTCGTTTTTGATCAAATTTTCTACAACTCTGAAGATATAGTTGCATTAAATATTAACCATGATACGTGTCAGATAATGGTGTTTTTTTCTAAAGCAGTTGTCATTATTCTTTCATTCTTGAAGAGATTATATTTAAAGTGTGATTGCTTATCAGAGAAACCCTGATGATTTGTTGAAGGATTATATGTGTACGTCCTAATTGGAATCAGAGCTAAATAGTAGTAATTCTTGTCCATGCCGTTAATAGATACGGAGTTAGATTTGTTTTATTTCCTTCTTTTAATGACTCTTATCGATTCCTTCTAATTGTACATACATACTGGTAGGTCATATTTTATACATCCCTATCTAAAGATATCCATAGAGAAAATAGATTTATTTAACTGGATAAAATAGTGGAAGGTAAAAAGAAACTGATTGGAAACAAATAGAGAAAGGGTGAGGTTGTGTGTCAATATTTTTTTTAGTACAAGGGTGTTAATTATATTTACATAATACATAAAATGAAAAATTGTTATGGTAGTGTATTAGCTCTATAATACTTAATAGGGTAGACAGAAAGAGAAATAAAGTAAACCAAATTATTATTTATAAGCGAAATGATTCGTCAATTCCATCAAACTGAGATTATTTTTTCTCATCATGGCCTTAAAATGCCTTTCCATATAGAAATATTACCTACGTACTTAGTGTGCCACATATAACATATAAGCCACGTTCCACCTCAATAACTTACTCTAAGTCACGGACCGTATTTTCTCGGTCTCTTGGGGCTTCTTCTTCCACTAACGTTGTTGACGGTGCTGCGGATTCTCTGCCTTGAGATGGAATGACGGGTTCAGTATCATCGGATAGTTTGGGGGTTCCTCTGGATCGATCGATTGTTACATAAGCCAAATTACGACTACAAGAAGGGAATTTCATTTAACCGCAATAAGAATATGTAGTCTTGTTTATATCTATAGAGAGCCGGTTTTAGTGTGAGCTGGGACTGGGACAAACATAAATATGTAGGCCTCTTCCTTTATTCAAATGACTTTTTATTTAAAATGACCATATTTAAATATATTCATTAAATATGAGTATATTTCAACTTTAGTAAAATTGTATCCAGTACAGGACCCATGCATGAACAGGATATATGTCCCATGCCCTCTAAAACTGGCCCTGTATTTATATATATTTAGGATAACAATAATTGTTTGTTTTTTTTTGGAAAAATAAATGACTTAGGCAACAAAATGACTCTAAATTGTACAAAAAAATCAATAGAGAAAAGTTTGAGCAGGTAAAATATTAAGAAGTGGCTCAAAAATTGTAAGATTTTGAAAAGTTACATCTAAAGAAAAAAAAAACTTGGTATTTTTTTTGTTCAGATACTTCAAATTAAAGATTTGTTGTAAAAATAATTATTGAGCAAATTGAACGCAAATGATCTCTTTCTATAAAAAGGTCTCTCAGGCTATGGTTTTACCTTTTTTTCACTGAATTTTATATTAAATAAACGTAGTTGCGGGAGTTATGATTTATCAGTCAAATATTTGGGTTGTAATATGCTAAGGAAATAATAGAGAAGTCATGAGCTCAACGAATATATTAGACAAATACTACGGGTTTTCTTTTGAAATGTATATTTTCAAAATTTTAAGCCCATTAAGCTACATCTAAATATATTTCAAAACTGCTCCGACTGTTCTCTAATCTTTTTTTTGTACAATTATAAATAATTTTTAACCCAAGTCATTTAACTTTCCAAAATAAAAATTGAAACTATTGTCGGCCAGTGTATATGTGTATTATCGAGATGTATCTGTCCCAATATTCGGACAGCCAGTCCGGTCACAACCTAAATTTTAAGGACGCATACGAATCTTACACAAAAGCCGTCCCATAGAACACTTTTTCATGAATGACGTCACTGGTAGATACCTATAGTGATCTCTTATCATTTTAATAAGACTAATTTAGACGTTAGTTCTACCTAAATACAGAATAGTGGCAAAATAATCACGTATTTCTGTGAAATATTTAAAGTTTTTACTTAACTAACACTTGGGCTGAAAAGTACTGGGCTTCAACGATAGATGTTATTTTTTACATCATTTTGTGTTAGTACCCTCCTTCAAGGGACAGCTGTCAAAATTGTATGACAATTTGTTCCTTAGTTTGTGAGTTACTGTGCTAATTGTGACGCTACCTTTGTTATTTTCAAAACAAATTTTACACTGCTTCTTGATGGAGGGTGAGAGGCGGAATACCGTTCGTTCAAGCTAAGCAATGGGCCAATAAGCCTAATGGGGACTCCGCTCCATATAGCAAATACAAATTATATATTTTTTTTTTTAAATGTGTTGTTTTTTTTTGTTAACCCCGGGACTTTTAGCCCATTTGTTAGCTGAAATGATAAAATCAGGTACTCTTCAGTGTATAATATTTTTGAAAATAAAGCTATAACTTAAAAACGGGACGTTGTTTTTGAATGATCAATAACAGGGATGAGTCAAAATTTCATGTTATTTTACGTATCTATGGTTTGTTCATAAGTGGTAAATTGCAGGCAGTACCGAGTCTTGTGTGGAGAAACAATATGTGGTGCGTCAATATAAAATCAATTTTAACAAAAATTAAGAGCAAGAGAAAATCCCAATTGTATATTTACTTCATATTTACATACAAGCCAATATTTCATTGACATATTCGGGTCAATTATTAGATTTTTATTCAAATTGGTGGGAAACTTAAGATACATAAGAGCTGTTGCAATAGTTTAAAAACTTTATTTAATATAAGAGACTTATATTGCCCCCAATATGGCTTTTGAAATGAAAGTGATCAATTTTCCATTAGTTTACTATAATAATTTTTGTCGCCTCCAATGGGTTTATAAGAATAGTTGAGTAATATAAATTGGCGGTAATTTGTCAAAGAATACAAATGTAATCAAGAGTCAATTTTTTAGAAAAATCATTATAATATGTTTTTATGTTGATGGGCCACATATGTATATATTCATATCATGACAATTTGAACAAGAGATAATGCATCATTGTCTTACCTAAAGTCTGTAGCAGAAGATTTTGTCAATCGCGGTGGTAAGCCCCTATTTTGTACCGATGAGAACTTAAAATTCCTAGCATATGTAATGATTTATATGTGATTTAATGATTGTACTGTAGGTTATATTAAAATTTAGTTCGTTGGTTGGATAATATTCTTCACCTTTTAGCCGCGCTAATTTTCTGCAAGAAAATATTACCAAGCAACGATTCGCATGCAAGCATGTTATATTTTTCAAAACTCACTTCATATCGAAAGTTTCCCGTTGAAAAAGCTTTCCGACATGAAAGTGTGTAAATGAATGAAATTCATATGGTCGTGTCTCTACATATATCTTAAATGTCAAGTGTACGTGTCAATGAGGAATCGTTTGACTCCCAATAGGTCTTTGTTGTTTGGTTGCTTTGTGATCAAATGTAAAATCAGTAAGAGTTTCAATGTCAAGGAGAAAATATAAATAAATATACTATTGATAATAATTATTCACCTCTCAGAATCACGAGAGCGTTGGAGTAGAGTAGGAGTTCCTTCAGTACTGCAAAAATTAATATAAAATCAAATCCCTGATAAAAAATTGAATTAAAATAAATTCAAAACTTACATCAAATCAGGGGTTTGGTCGTCAATTTTAATCACTTCTAGTTCTTCTTCTTCTTCCTCATTTCGAACAAATGTTTTGGGTCTGAAGCTGTCAGAAGAGATTTTGACAGGCTCAGCCTTGCCCCTGTACAAAAAATATATCTCGTTACTAATTTTTTTAATAATAAATCAATAAGTCTCATTACAATCCAGAAATATTTTCACTTTGTGGAGGAGTACCACGGTTTAAAAAGGATGTTCTTTGAACATTTTTCAATGGGTCTTGAACCAAGGAGTTCCTTGGAGTCTCAGGAAGAACAATTTCGTTATCTTCTGCAGGAATATTCTCCTCTCTTGAACGAATAAGAAACGAAAAAAATTTCATGAGTATGTAAAATAAGATTGATAATAATTTTAATCAATTAATTGATCAACCCGTGTTTTAAAGCCCCCAAAATCCATCATTACCTGTGATATTTTCGAATAGAAACTGCTTTACCTTAATTAGATGTTTACGTACGTGGACATATTTTTAGATATAAGATACATCTAAGAGATCTACTTCATAAATATGTATGCTTGAATCAAATTATGGGTTCATGTGATAAAACAACGTGGATTCTTTATAATAAATACTTCCTTATGACATTTAGAAGAACTAAATATATAAACGTATACATACAGTATTGGAAGAAACGCCCAAAAAATAGAATAAACACAATATAATTCACGGAAGGTGAGAGGTGACTATAGGAGGTTATGATAAAAGGACATGATATAAATAATGATTGTTTGTAGCAGGGTAGTATGTTATTAGTTTTGAACTCTGTGCAGTATTCCTATTATACATTCCCGATACGTTTGAGTTTTTTAATCTTCGATTTGAGCAGTTATAAAAGAAGGATGAATGCAATTGCAAATATAAGATCTATGGATCATCATAATTTGTTCTTCATGACTTTGCAGTCTTGAAAACTTATTGCATTATAAAAAAGGGCTAAAACCACGCGTTATTATTTGTTTTGTTTTTTGAAAAATTACGAATCTAAATATAAAGATGTTATATGATTTTTTGGTTTTTTATCAAAATTATTAGCACAAAAAGTGAGGCCCTCAAAAAAAAATCTTCAACGTCCTGGAAATTGAGAGTGACTCTATTTTTAAAAAATGAGAATATTATTTCAAGCATTTATCTATTGGGCGTTATAGGGGTCTAGGGTTTATTGCGTAGTAATGTGAAGAGGATAAGAAATGAGAACCTACGGTTGAGGTGGTTGGTTTCGAAGAAAGGTGGGACGGTTACGGTTTCGAAGGAAACCGGATCGTGCGGGAGGATTGGAGATAGGGGAAGATGTGATAGGAGTGGTTGAGGGAGATTCAGTGATGATGGGTGAGGAAGTGCTACTAGGTGGATCATTATTACGACGGCGATTGGATAGTCTTGTTAGGAAGCTACTGGGTTCTTTTTTCTCTTGTGAATAACTTGATTCAGATGAAGTGGGCTCACTTAAATTATAAAGAAGATTTAAGTTGAAAATTGTAAATACATACATATTTTCAAATCTATGCAATATGAAATTCATTCTATGTAAAAAATGATCACTAACCTTTCTTTGGGCTTCTTCCTCTCTAAAAGCTTTGTGAAACGATTCCTTGTTTTGCTTGAAATGTCATCATTCCGATCCTTGGTTCTCTGCTTCAACTCCTTCTTTTCAAATTCTTCTTCCTGTAATTGTTCCTCAAAAGCTGCAAGACCACCTGTGTAACCATCACAACAAATTATTAATCAATAAAATTTAATCATTTATTCCCAACAAACCTGCTGATTTAATTTCCTGCAAAATATCCTGAACGGACTTATCATTTGACTTTGACGCAACGCTTGATTCTGTGGTTGTGTCTTCGACCTTCACTTCCTCCTTTGTACTTTTGTCTCCACATTCCACATTACGTTTAAAGTCACATCCATCAGTTAATGAGTTGAAAAAAAGACCTTGGGGACATGTAAATGTATGGGCTACCATGCCAACACCTGCTGCTTCCAAACACCAATAGTATTTTTTGCAACTCTTTGTATGGGGAAAGAATCCTTCATCCGTACATACGAAACCTAATCAAAGATATTTGAAAAAAAAGTTCCATATGGAAATAGAAATAGTACGAACTTGGTTCAGAGCTGGGTGTAGTTGGTGGGGATGGCGTTGTTACTCCACGGTTGTTGCTCAAGCTTCTTGGTCTGTCTGACCGACTTCTGTTTGATTCCATGAAAAAGAAAAAGGTTCGTAAAATAAAATTACAAAAAGGGTTCCTATTAAAATATATGCAACATGCATAGGTGGCACCTTATCCATTGATCCTATAGATATGCTAAAACTAATTAATCTTTTTATCGTAAAAAAAAAAAAAAATACTGGAAAAGGAAAGATACATCAAAACAATGGAGGAAGTAAATAATGTTTTGATACATAATTGTACATTTTGGCCCCCATTTCTGGCTCAAAATGTGAAAATGAAATCTAAATAGCGAAAAAAACCACATTTTTGTCATGCAAGACATGCTAAGAAACTCATGCATGATCTATGAAATACCTATTCGTATCATCAGTCAATAAATGCTGACTGCTATAACTAAAACGATTTCTGAGTCGAGAAGTTGAAATTGATACTGAGGTTTTACTGAAAATAAATTCAAAATTGTCAATACCAAATCATTCATTTATGTATGTATTTATAACTCAGATCAAAGCTGAAAATTAATTTTAATAAGGGAACTAACTTATTAATCTAAAACTTACGATTGCACGGATGTAGTGGAAGAGTAGAGAGCTCTTTTGGCAGCTTCAATGAGAGGATAAGGTTCATTATGACAATTTCCTCGGAAATCATCGTTGTCAATCGTCCAGAACATAATTCCTCCTAGTCCTTCTTCAGCAACGTAGTATGCCTTTTCACGTACAATATCAATATCATCGTATCCAACCCAAAAATTATCGTGATGTGCATAGGGACCAGTTTGTCCAGGATTTGCTCTTACAACATCCCATTTTTGCTCCTTGATACCTTTACAAATCTGTTGAGTATCATGATACAAATTAGCTTGAGTTGTACCAAAGAAAACCCTAAAAGAATGCATACTTCATAATAAGCAAGGTATCCATCTTCTTTTGTTCCATTTCCTTTTACTCCTGGGCCATCAGTTGGGCTTCCAATTTCATGTGCATCAGGATTTACAAGTGTGTAAGAGCGACCATAGGTAGGAATACCCAAAACAAGTTTATTTGGTGAAGCACCATGTCCTAAATAATACTTAATTGTGGATTCGATATTTAAATCTGTGCGGAAATCAAATTCCGAAATCTCTTTAATTCGGAAAAGAGGAGAATGATGATTCACAGCTGTCTCTAATGAGGAGTGGTAGTCATAGGCTAAAACATTAAAGAAATCCAAATCCTTATCCAATGCTCGTACGTCATATCCTTCAGCAGTAATTTCCAATGAAGCTGGAACAGCCATAGATATGATGAGACGATCCTTTCCAGTTTGATCAGCTTCGCGTTCAAAAGCTTCTCTCATTTCCTAAACGGGTCAGAACATATCTAACCTGTTTTATTAATTAGCAAGTTACTTACTTTGATCAATTTAGCATAATTTTCTTTATCTTGAGGCCTTCCTCCGTCACGTTGTGTGGGATACTCCCAATCCAAATCAATTCCATCAAAGTTATATCGCCTCAAGAACTGAACAGCACTCTTGATGAATGTGTATCGCCTCTCAGGATCAGCAACCATGGGACTAAATTTCTTGGATGCTTCATTCCATCCTCCAATGGCCACCATGGTTTTTAATTCCTTGTTGTATGTTTTGAGGGAGGCAAAATGTGATAATCCCCCTAGTTTGAGGAAAAAGTGAAATACTCAAATTTATGGTTATACTCCTATAGAGTATCTTACTTTTTTCTAGATCCTGGTATTTGTCAAATGGAGCAATTGTATCATCTTTTTTCAATCCTCCAAATGCGTAGATCAAATGCGTGCACAAATAAGGATTAATGTTTTGAGGTGAGAATTTGGCCTGGCCTTGTCTGTAGACAGCCCAGTTTGCATAGTAGCAGACAACTTTCTTTTGATTATCAACTTGTCTTTTGACCAACTTTGTTCCTTCAAACAAAGTAGATATATGTAATTAATAACTTCTTAAATATTTTACAAAGGTAATGAATAACTCTTCATGTTTGATTACGTAAAAAAATTATCATAGTTTCATCTAAAAGAATTAATCAAAGTGAATATATGAGCCGTTTGATAAAGTGAGTTAATCATTTACATTTGTGTGTCCCTTTATGTTCTAGAGTTTGGCTAACATTTTTTGTTGAAGGGTTTTAAAACAACTGCTATTCAAAAGTGAAAATTTTCAAAAGGACTATGGCTCTTTTTAATCTTTTAAGATCCAAGAATAAAAAATAAAAACTCAAGTGTTTTTTTTCTTTTTTTTTCAAAATCAAAAGAATTTTTTATTATTAAAATTTGTAACAACTTTACTATGTTTTTAATGTGGCTCGTCATCATAAAAGTAAGATCAAATGGGATTTTTTTTTCAAAAATTGAGTTGGGATTACATTTATATTATTTGACAAATAATTGACTATCGTAAATTTCTATCAACATAATATTCAGTCCCGCAAATTACACTTAAAGAAGCAAAGGTTTAGTGTCACAATTTATATATTGTATTCGAAAGATCATAGGCTCGGGATTGAATTAATCTTTCTAAACTATAGAAATGAATACTCAATGAGAAAGAAATATGTAAAGGTGACAAGGATTGTCAGATGTCTTAGTTAGCCAAACATAAAAATAATATTTTGATCTTGAAAATTTTAATTCAGTACTTATATTCTTGTAGATATGTCATATATCATATATGAAATTTTTTAACAAAAATTTACAACTTTTCTCAATAAAATTTCCAAAATTAAGTTTGAAAAATTTTAGCATACACGAATTTTCAATCAGGTTCTCAATATAATTGAATGTAGTAGAAAAGAAAGTTAATTACTCAGGATTAAATTATAATGAGATCAGCTAAGAAAAAAAAAAATCCCTCTTTAAATGACTAATTAAAAAAACGACCTAGCTAAAAATTGTACACGATTTACATCACTATATATAATGGAACAAAATATGTCTATCAAACATTAAGCTTTATTTTCTCCTTTTCTTGTTAGTGATTGTTCTTTTTTATACCACTCCAAATATATGGGAAAATAGTTCAATTTCCTTACCTGAAGATATGGAGAGACATACCAATACCACTATAAGGGTTGGCAGTATTTTATTTTTGACTAGACTCATCTGAAAAAATAAGATTGAAATAATAAATATTTTGAATTGATTAAACGTTTAGATTTTATTTATAATTGACTTAATTCCTTCCCTCCTACTAACAAAAATGGAAAGGTCAAGAAGATCCATTTTAATATGAGCAACAATGAGGATCAGCTCCGCTGACCCTGAGTAATAAAAGGATTGCAGTGAGTAAAAACAAACGTTGGTTCTATACCTACTTTAACGTAGACACGGTGTCAACGCATTAATTCTTCTCTCTTTTTCAAGGTTTTTTTGATAAGTTCAAACAGGTTATTTTTATAAGGGAATTCACGGAAGTGAATAATACTCTTTCTTTCTTTCTCGCTCACTTTTGCTCAAACATAAGGAGTTTTATTTGAAAAAAAAACACCCAAAAAAACAACAACTTTATTTGTAATTTATAACAAGTACATGCTAAATATGAATGGAGTTGTATTCGTCGTGATATTTGCAAATGATGCAAAATAATTGGTACATTAAGACGGATTTTGTAATTGATGGAACGATTTTCTTCCTTGGGGGGCATACATTTATGACCTTCAGTTAAGCGGGGGGGGAGTTATATTTACGCGACCATTACATTGAAAACAGGTCAACAACTGTTGAGAAAGGAATAATTTTTTTCGTTTAATTATAAGATTTTTTTTTCGGTCGGCAGAAAATGTTTATGAGAAGTGAGTGTTTAAAAAATATTTTATAAGGATTTATTTTGGAAAAAAAAATCATTCGAATCATACAGTGAAATAAAAATTTTATTTTTGACTTTTTCAAAAAATTCCATATCCAAATCCAAGCAAAAACTGAGGACACCCTGATCAGAGATCTTCAATATTTATGTAGAAATACATACAGGGGGATCTAAAAATTAAAGACGTCCAATCAGAGGGGGAGGGGGGTAATCATGTTAGTTTTGGACAATATAGACAGAGTTGGGGGGTCGAAAATTGTTCCCTTTAGTTTAGTTCCTTTGATTGTCAAGTTTATACGTATACATATATGAACCTCCATCAAATTCGAAAGACCTGGAATTATCAAGCATACTTTTTAATTTCCACATGAGGGGAATATTAAATGGTTACAAACAATGAGTCAACGTCATATTTTAGTCTGTTCCTTCTTAAGGGAATGTAAAGGAAAATAAGCTAAGTTTCATGCGAGATTATTCCATGTGTCTTGAATTCCATGGTACATTATAAAGTTCTATGCGTTGAGAGCGTCCTCAAGAGATCCATACTTTGTTATGGAATTATGCTTGACATTCAACTTTATATCGTGTTCTTCAGCCAATAGTCACAATTTTGAAAGACAACTTACGTCATCAACTATTCGTCTATAGAATCGGTCTAGACCAAATTTTAAATAAGATCAATACAGACCGATTTTTCCTTTGAGAATGATTCAGACCATAATTCTTATAGGACTGTATTAGTTTTACCACTGAAGATACTAACGATCTCAGTCCGGTCAAGGATTTTCAAAACGAACCTCAAAAATAGTAACTACTAGTGTTGTGGCGTCCTTACTTAAGAATGAAGACTGCAGTCCTTTTCAGCTCAGTCAAGTATATTAGTCCTACAAACTTCTAAAGTTCGGTGTTTGATGATATCACTCAACTATATGTTTTCTTGGTTAAGTTAGTTCTAGTACTGACAGTCCTAAGGACTGCTTCCACAGACCCATACATACGTGTCTGCAGGTGGTAAGCTGGAGGGGCTGTTGCCCCCCAATTAAGGAATTTTGAAATTTTTCATGTTTATTTAAAAAAAAATTAAGTTGTGAAATTTCATCTAAAAAATTTATTTTTTTGTGAACAGCTGTGGATTTTTGAGAAAAACAAAGTCAATAAAATAAATTTATGATATTTTTTTGAATAGCTATGGATTTTTTAGATTTTAAAAGAATTCCAAAAACCAAACAACAAGACCCCCTCCTCTACCAAATATAATCCTGCGGACGCCCCTGCCATGGGACCAGTTTTAATTTATAAGGACTGGTCCCATTGGACCAGTTCTCAGAGACTGCAACGGTCTGGCCATATAAAAAAGGACAAACACAATTATACTAAATATTATATGGGTCAAATCATTGAATTAAATTGAATATTCTTTGCTTCTCTTCATCTTTGAAAGACAACCAAGGACATTTTTTTTGACAATAAAATAAATATTCGTTAATACCTCTCACTAATTACAAAAATTGGCCACTATGATTTTGCAGATAATAATAACAATTATACATAATCAGTACAAAAATTCCCGGATAAAATATATTTAATATGTGTAGCAAAGAAATTATTTGAAGGACTTATGAATTG
The DNA here is from genome assembly GCF_016086655.4 of Lepeophtheirus salmonis. Taxonomy (NCBI): domain Eukaryota; kingdom Metazoa; phylum Arthropoda; class Copepoda; order Siphonostomatoida; family Caligidae; genus Lepeophtheirus; species Lepeophtheirus salmonis. Next base: position 37,951,689 of record NC_052131.2, read on the forward strand.
ACCTTAAAGAATATATAGAAAGACCTGCACGCTTAAATAACTCTTTATATACCTACTAAGGGGTATACATATATGTAGTAGACCTGTTGTGATGAGTTTTCACTTGCAAAATATGATTTTATATACATTCATAATAAATATGTAAGTATATTTAGCGTTGATTCTTATTCAAGGTGAACGAGTATGCAAAGCGCGTATGCCTTTACTTAATAGCGGGATCATTCGTAAGAATAATAATTCTGATGGTTCAATATCAATAAACAGTTCAGGGCCCTTTTTTTTCTTCTTCTATAAGCTATAAATATGCAAATCAAAAATGCAATTGGGAATATATATGGTATGTAAATAAGTTGCGTGAGAAAGAATATGTTTTAATTGTATCGATTTGTAACACGGTAGTAGGTGTGTGCCTAGAATTTATTATGATTCGTTCTAGCTAAATGACTCCTTTAGTTATAATATCATTTATTATATTATTCAATCCTATTTATAACTGAAGAATAGCGATAAAAATAGCTATGACCTTAAGGTTGAAGGGCCGAGGTATGGATCCTTAGAACTGTAGAATGGTAAAAAATATCGGACTCATAAATAAAAAAAATACTGATTAGGAAATCAGTCCTAGGACCGATCCAACAATAACCACGGAATTATCTCGCTCACACAAAAATACCCTATGTATTTTGGTGTCACCGATCGATTCCCTCGTCTCACTTGATATATCATATCGATTTCATAATTCATTATTTTTCATAAATAAACAAAGAAATATTTTTAAAACATTCGTTTTCAAAAGGACAGAAATACAGGAATTTTTGTTGATTTCTCGTACTATATAATAAATATGTTGTATACCAGGCGCAATTTTGTACAAGTTCTACCGTGTACAGCCATATATACGAATTTCAATACAAAAATAGATGAATAATTTGAAATGAAGGAAATTTGAACTAATGGAATATTCTAAGTATTAAGTGTGTAATTTTGGGCTATTTTACAACAAATTACTAAAATAATAGTATTCTGTGGCACATTATCAAGCTTAAATGACCGCAATCATATTAATTATAATTAAATAATAACCAGTTCATTTTAATAGATGAAAACATAATTGTCGTATCAATATATAGTTGCTATAAATGTTGAAATTAAATAATCCACTTTTAGACTAAGAAATTGCAACTTGTACAAGTTGACACTTGTAGATAATATCTTATTATTTCTATGAAGACATTTTAGCTATCATATAAATTTGAATACAAATGTATAGCTACTCTTTTTTATTAAAGTATTACTAGGCAATATTATCATCGAGTTTCGAATAAAATACTATGTGGGGTTTCAATATTATAAAATATATACATATATGTAATTCATT